>NC_058419.1:80530934-80740910 GCF_002201575.2 Neomonachus schauinslandi
TTCTTTCTTTCTTTCTTTCTTTCTTTCTTTCTTTCTTTCTTTCTTTCCATCTTTCTTTCTTCCTTCCTTTCTTTGAGAGAGAAAGTGCACGCACACATGAGACAGGGGAGGAGCAGAGGGAGGGGCCAAGCAGACTCTACCCTGAGTGCAGAGCCCATCGCAGGGCTTGATCCAAGACCCCACCCAAGACCATAACCCTAGCCAAAATCAGGAGTCTGATGCCCAACTGACTGAGCCACCCAGGCACCCCTTAATTGATTTTCCTGAATACACCATTTGCGTTTTACTCACTGATCCAATAGAAAAAATGTTTTTCTTTAAACAAATAAGTTAAGACCATTTATATTTATTGATACAAAAGATGTTTGGTGTTAATATTGTCATATTATTTTAAGTTTTATTTTCTTTTTTAGCTCTATGTTCATATATTAAAAGTATTTTACTATGCAGTCTGTTTTGTTTGGTATTTTTGTAGTTACCCTGATATTTAGGAAAGTTTACATTTTGGCTTAGTGACTAATTTTAGGTATCTTATTTTTAATTACATTTTTTTCTACTCGTTTGCTGCTAATGTAAAAAAATACTGTTCCTAGAAGAGAACACAGGCAGTAATTTCTTTGACATCAGCCTTAGCAACATTTTTCTAGATATATCTCCTAAGACAAGCAAAATTAAACTTAAAAAACTCAACACCCAAAAAACACAAAAAATCCAGTCAAGAAATGAGCAAAAGACATGAACAGACATTTCTCCAAAGAAGACATACAAATGGCCAACTGACACATGAGAAAATGCTCCACATTATTCGGCATCAGGGAAATACAAATCAAAACTACAATGAGATACCACCTCACACCAGTCAGAATGGCTAAAATTAACAACTCGGGAAGCAATAGGTGTTGGTGAGGATGCAGAGAAAGGGGAACCCTCTTACACTGTTGGTGCGAATGCAAACTAGTACAGCCACTCTGGAAAACAGTATGGAGGTTCTTCAGAAAGTTAAAAATAGAGCTACCCTATGACCCAGCAATTGCACTTCTAGGTATTTATCCAAAGGATACAGACAGTGATTTGAAGGGGCACCTGCACCCCAATGTTTATAGCAGCAATGTCCACAATAGCCAAACTATGGAAGGAGCCCAGATGTCCATAGATAGATGAATGGATAAAGAAGATGTGGTACACACACACACACACACACGCACACACACACACAAGCACACACACAATGAGATACTACTCAGCCATCAGGAAGAATGAAATCTTGCTATTTGCAACGACGTGGATGGAACTAGAGGGTATTATGCTAAGCGAAATAAGTCAGAGAAAGATAAATATCACATGATTTCACTCATATGTGGAATTTAAGAAATAAAACAGATGAACATAGGAGAAGGGAAGAAATAAGAAAATAAAATGAAAACAGAGATGGAGGCAAACCATAAGAGATTCTTAACTATAGGAAAAAAACTGAGGGTTGCTGGAGGGGAGGTGGGTGGGGGGATGGGGTAACTGGATGTAGAGCATTAAGGAGGGCACTTGATGTAATGAGCACTGTGTATTATATGCAACTGATGTATCACTAAACTCTACCCCTGAAAATAATACACTATATGTTAAATTGATTTTAAATTTAAAAAATTAAAAATAAACTGCCATATGATCCAGTAATTCCACTACTGGGTATTTACCCAAAGAAAGTGGGAACAGTAATCCAAAAACATATATGCACCCCTGTGTTTACTGCAGCATTATTTACTATAGCCAAGATACAGAAGCAACCTAAGTATCTATCAATAGGTGAATGCATAAGGAAGATGTGGTATATATACACAATGGAATATCACACAGCCACAAAAAAGGATGAGATTGTGCCATTTGAGACAACATGGATGGACCTAGAGAGTATTATGCTAAGTGAAATAAGTCAGACAAAGACAAATACCAAATAATTCCACTCAAAAGTGGAATCTAAAAAATGAATAAACAAAAAGCAGAATCAGACCTATAAATACGGAGAACAAACTGATGGTTGCCAGAGGGGAAGGGGTTGGAGTGAGGCAAAATGGGTGAAGGGGAGTGGGGTATACAGGCTTCTAGTTATGGAATGAACAGGTCAGGGGAATAAAAGGCACAGCAGAAGGAATACAGTTGAGCTGGGTGGCTCAGTCTGTTGAGTATCTGATGCTTGATCTCGGCTCAGCTCTTGATCTCAGCTCAGCTCTTGATCTCGGCTCAGCTCTTGATCTCATGGTCTTGAGTTCAAGTCCCATGCTGGGCTCTGCACTGGGCATGGAGCCTAATTAAAAAAATAAAAAGAAAAGAAAAAGGAATACAGTCAATGATATTGTTATAGCAATGTAATGGGACAGAGGGTAGCTATCTATACTAGTGGTGAACATAGCATAATCTATAAACTTGTCAAATTACTAAATTGTACACCTGAAACTAATGTAACACTGTGTGTAACTATACTCAAATAAAAAATGGGGAAAAAAAGAAATACTATTGATTTTTATAAGTTGGTTTTGTATCTGGCCTCCTCACAAACGTTTTTTTTTTTAATTCTAATAGTATGTCTGTTGAATCTGTTGGTTTTATTTCTTCTCTTCCAATCCTTATACAACTTACTTCTTTTCTCCCATTATAGTATTGACCAAGACTTCCAGTTCTATGTTAAACAGTAGCTGGTGAGAGTAAGTATCTAGTCTTATCCTCAATCTTCAAGGAAATGCATCTTAAGTTTCTCCATTTAGTATAAAATATGTTGTAAGGTTTTGGTATGTAACCTTCACCAAGTTAAATTTGCCTTCTGGGGTACCTGGCTGGCTCAGTTGGTAGAGCATGTGACTCTTGATCTCAGGTTCATGAGTTCAAGCCCCAAGTTGGGCATAGAGCTTACTTAAAGAAAAAGAAAAAGAAATTTGCCTTCTATAGCTAGTTTTCATCATAAGTGAGAAGGTAACAACTTATTCTACATTAATTGGGATAATCATACGAGTATTCTCCTTTAGTCTGTTAATGTGGCAGATTACATCAATAGATTTTCTGAGGTTGAACAAATTCTCTTTGCATTCTTGGAATAAACTTGATCTGATTGTGATGTATTATTTAACATACTGTTGGATGCAATTAGCTAATATTTTATTTAGGATCTGTGCATCTATATTCATAATTGAAATGAGCCTATAATTTTCTTTTCTTTTCTTATCCTTGTCTAGCTTTAGACTCAAGGTTTGAAGATTGTACTAAACTAATAAAATGAGCTGGGCAGCTTTCTCTCCTTTTCTATTTTCTGGAATAACTTGTATAAGAAGAAAAGTAACTATTCCTTGTGTGTCTGGCACAATACACCTGTAAACTTATCTGGGCCTGGATTTGGGGGAAAGGGATGATGTCCTTGCATACCATTTCAGTTTCATTAATACTTAGTGGTCTATTCAAGTTCTTTACTTCTTGCTATTCCATTTTTGCCATTTTATATTTTTCTAGGAATTAAATTTTATCTAGATTTTCTAATTATTTCTGCCTAGTTCCTAATAGTCAGGTTTCTGGCTTGACTGCCTAGTGCCTTCATAGACAGGGGCCCTGAAGGAGCAGCATATCTGTCATTTGGGGCCAGAGGTAGTTTGGATACCTTTGTACTTCCAGCAAAGCAATGGCTCTGTGTGCTTTGGAAATTCGTGATTGTATATGAATGTGTGCACTTTTATAAATGTGTGTGTTTACACCTGATGCTCTAGTGTGTTTCTATTTATATGAAAATTGACGAAAAGAAAATTTTTCAAAGGGAAATTAGCTGGATGATTCTCTGTGTAGCTATTTTTCTGTGTCTATTTCTGAGCTGTGGGGGTAATTCCATGGGTCTCTCAGTGTCTCTGTGTATGTCTGCATCTCTGCCAGTGTTGATTCATTCTGGGTGTTTTTCAATGTCTCAGAATATCTGCAGCTATGAGGGTTCGTGATTCTGTGTACATCTTTATGTCTCTGCAAAAGTCTGTGTCTCTAAGTGTGGGGGGTGCAGATTCTGTATGCATCTCTGTGTTTCACTGTAGAAATATATGCATGGAGTGCACATGCTACGTGGCAAGTTCAGACTCTCCAAGTCTGGAAGAAACATTACAACAGGAAATGCTCTGGATTCCAGCTTCCGGATGGAATTTCACTCAGAAAAATACCCCTTCCTGGTCCTCCCAATAACTGCAGCATTCTTTGTCTTTTTTCAAGAGGCTGGGTTGAGGGGGTTTATGCTAACCTTGACCTCAGAGGCCTTGTCTTTCAGGAGGATTTGGCAGAGCCATGAAATTCCACACCCTGCCACTTGCCTCTTGCCAGGCCTACTTCTTCCTCCTAAAGCCTTTTATAGTTCCACATTATCTACCAGACCAATTCTGATCCAAATTCTCCAGCGAGGCCAGGGGCAAACACAGGGAGATGAGGAGAAACAAACAGAATAAGAGTTTTTAGAGTAAATAGATAAAGATTCAATTTGGCAAGAGACGAACAGATAAAGAAATGATAACAGGAGATAATGAGACAGAGACAAAGAAATAGGGCCTGAAAGGTGGGAGCAAATAATTAGAAATGGGGATAAATAAATAAGGATGGGGACAGAGAGATGGAGTGGGCAGGCTGCAAAAAGAGGGACAGAAATGAGGCAGGAAAGTAGGGGAGAGAGAGAGATGAGGTCAGAGAGGCAGCTACATAAAAGATGAGGAGAGAGAGGGACACAGAGATGATAACAGCCAGGTATATAGGAAGGGGGTGTTTGGATGAGATAAACCAAGACAGAAAGAGATAGGGATGAAGATGAGTAGAGAGGTTGATGATGTAGCAGCTGACATTTTTGAGCATTTGTTATGTCTGAGGCATGGCCCTACAAACCGTGCATGTGCTAGTTCATTTAATGCTCACAGTAATGCTGTGAAGCAGGTACTATTATCAGCCCTATTTTACAGATGAGGACACTGAGGCACAGCAAGTCAGAGGCACAACTAAGATTTGAATCCAAACAATCTAGCACCAGTGACTGTACTCCTGACTACTCTGTCAGTGACAAAGAGAGACAGAGGAATGGGGAACTGGGGACAAGTTAGCAAACAGAAACAGATGAAACCTGCATAGGGACAGAGAGATGGAGACAAAAGACAGGCACATGAGGAGAGCAACCCAATAAGAGAGACGGTAAGAGATAGAAAAGGGGTGATAGATGAGGAGAGAATCATATAGGGAAACGAGGGCAAAAAGACCTACATAGAGGGGTAAGAGAGACAGAGACAAAGAGTATAAATATTACAGGGAGGAGGGGAGATGAAAGAATGGAACAGAAAGGTGAGAATAGAGAAAGATAGGAGGGGAAGAGAGACAGATGAATGCAGCAGTACAAACAGAAAGAGGAGAACTGGGAAACAACCAGAGAGAAGTAGGGACAGGGTGATGGAGACAGAAAGGCAGACAGTAAAGAGGCCAAGGAGCCAAAGGAAACTGAAAGAGAAATAGAAAAGACAGAAATTCTGGAACACAGAGAAATTCAGAAACAGATGAGGTAGAGCAATGTGGTATTATATATATGAGGACAGAGACCCAGACCAAGATGAGAACCATAAGTTAGATAGGGATGGGATGGAGACAAGGCAATCCTCAACATATGCAATATAAAAAGAATGGAGCAAAAAGAGAAGAGAGATGAAAAGAGAATAGGAGAGACAGGGAAGAGAAACCACCAGAGAGATGTAAACAGAGAGACAAGAGAAAACAAAATGTAGACCGAGATGGGGGGTGTCTGAGAGGTGGTCAACAGTGATGGTGAACTTGGTGGGAGAGACAGTCAAAAATAAGAAAGAGAAATAGAGACAAAGATAAGGTCATCTTGATTCGACAACCTACAAGTCTCTTGGATATATCAGGGCTGGCACTGGGCAGTGTGGTACCCACTAGACTATGAGCTTAGGAAGGCAAAGCCCTGGCCTTTGTTATTCACTACTGTATCCTCTACCCACAATATAGTCCCAATCATATGGGGGACTACTGTTTGTTAAATATTAGGTCCCAGAAAATGTGCATGCATTGCATGGATTTTGTCATTGAATCCTTACAACTCTGACGTAGTAGGTATTGTTATCATCATTTCCAGTTTACAGATGGGGAAACTGAGACCCAGAGTGATGAGTAACTTGGCCAAGGTCACACAGAGGAACTAGGAGTGAAGCTCAAGCCGGATCCAATGGCAAAAGTATTTCATGAACCAAGGATTAGGATGAGTCTTTCCCTGACCATGTACTTGAGGTGCAAACAAATTCTAGTCTGCCTGATTCCAAGGTCTACACGTTTGACCACCATGACACACTGCTTCAGTGAAGGCTTGCTGACACTGATGGAAGCCTGCTAAGCCAAGGTGCACATGTCCTGACACCTCACCCTCTGGAGCTCCCTCCATCCAGTGAAGAAGGCTAACCTGCCTAGCTCAGAGAAACTTGAAAAAGTCCTATGAGTGGCAGTAATAAACTTCTGTGGAAGAACCCCAGCCTGGGGCAATCAGAGAATGAATGCTTCCTGGAGGAGGAGGTAGTTCAAAGAGGCCAGAAGCAGATTTACACAGAAGTCAGTGAAGGTTCAGGACCCCTTATTTGCACAGGTCCCTTCAAAGGCCCTGCTTAACAATCAGTGAAAAATCAAAGAGTACTAGGGATTCGTTACTTTTCAAGAAAATTGAAATGCCCTAACATCTTACAGCTCATATATGAAGGAAACCAAACAGAAGTTTTCCCAAATTTGACAAGTCCTAAAAATGTACATTATTGTGAAGCTTAAAATTTTTTAACTATCAATAGTAAAAAAACAAATTTCTATCGACCATGCTATTAAGAAAGTCTAATATTTTTATTCTTTCTGCAGAAAATGGCCTTACCTCATGCTTCAGTGACAAGATTGAAGCCATTGGACATCAGGAATGGTTCCTGGGCCCTCATTTTCCCACCACCAAATCTCTAAACCTCCCAGTAACTGTGTTCATCCTTGTCTTGTTCCTAACCAGTTACAATGAGGGGCCTGAAGACCTCTCCTCCTCTTGTCTCAGATCCCAACCCCTCCTTTCTCTTCCTCTTCTGCATCTTGTCCTCTCCCTCTCTACTGGATCATTCCCAGCAGCAAATGAGCATAGTCTACTATCTCCTATCTTTAAAAAAAATCATTCTTTGACCCTCCTCCTACCATCACCTTATCTCTCTGGGCTCTGTTCCCATTCACAGCCAAGTTTCTCAGTGGAATTGCCTATACACCTAGCTCTACTTCAATGGGGATGAGGGAGGTGTTCTGTTCCCTTTGATCTCAGGGAGGGTCCTGTAACAAATTACACTCTCACCAGCCCTCTATACAATTATTACTGTTTGTTAAATTAATTTTATTTTTCAGTATATACTTTAAGTATTTTAGAATCTACATATACAGACAGTTTGAATAAATAATAAATATCTGTATACCCATCACCTAGCTTCAAAACCAGATCATTTTCAATGACAAAACCCCCTGGGTACCCTCCCCAGCCACATTTCTTTCCCCTCCCTGAGGTAACCACTGTTCTGAATTTTTCATTTTTCATTCTTTGCTTTTCTGTATAGTTTTATAACATATGACTGTATCCATATATTGCATAATTTTTCATGTTTTTCAACTTTACATAAACATATTCTTCCATAACTTTTTTGAATCAGCATTAGGTTTTCTGAGTTTCATCCATGTTATTATGTGTAGCTAGAGTTCATTCATTTTTTATTTCTTTATAGTATTCCATCGTATAAATATGTCTGAATTTATTCATCCCATGCTTGTTTCCATTTCTTGCTGTTACTAACAGGCTTTGGTGAATATTCTTGTAGTGTCTCCCAGTACACATGTGCAAGGATTTCTCTAGGGAAGCAATTCTCAAATTTTTTGATCTCAGGACTTCCTTTACATTCTTAAAATTCACTGTAAGATAAATAAATAAATGTTTAAAAAGGGGGGGGAGCCTGGGTGACTCAGTAGGTTAAGCGCCTGACTCTTGATTTTGGCTCAGGTCATGATCTCAGGGTCATGAGATCGAGCCCCCACCCCACCCAAGGCTCCGAGTCTACTTGAGATTCTCTCTCTCCCTCTCTCTCTCTTCCCCTCCCCCCCACACTCGTGCATGCTCTCTCTCTCTCTCAAATAAATAAATCTTTAAAAAAAATCACTGCAAGACCTCAAAGAGCTTTCACGAATGTGGGTTTTATCAATTGATACTTGCTGCATTAGAAATTAAAACTGCAAAAGCTTCAATATATTAATTAAAAATAATAATAAATCCATCATTTTCAAATAAATAACATATTTCATGAAAAATAACTATTTTCCAAAACAAAAATAATTCAGTGAGAAGAGTGGCATTGTTTTACGTTTTTGCACATCTCTTTAGCATATGGCTTAATAGAAGACAGCTGGATTCTCATATCTGCTTCTGCATTCAATCTGTTGTGTTATCTAGAACACTCCACTCTACAGTCTTGAGAGAATGAGAGTAAAAGAAGCAAATAACACCTTACTAGCATTATGGTTTTGGCTCCCTGCCCCCCACTTCTGCCCCCAGGATAACCCAGACCACACAGGGAGAACCACTGCTCTAGGATATATACCTAAAAAGGCTGGGTCATAGAATATTTGCATCATTCAGCTTTACTAGAAAACGTCCAGCTTCTTCTAGAGTGGTTGTATCAATTTACACTCTTACCAATGGTGTATCCATTCCCTCTTCATCCATTCTGGTGTTCACCCCTACCACTCCACCAAAACTGCTATTAAGGTCACTACCAATATCCGTGTTGTCATATCCAATGGACCCTTTTCAATCTTTGTCTTAGTTGACTTCTCAGTACTCTTTTCAAAAATCTCCAACACAACCCTAGTTATATCCCGATCTCTTTATTTCTTTCTCAGTCTCCTTGCCACCTCCTGCTCCTTCACCCAGTCTCTAAAGTTGGAGTTCCTTTGAGCTCAGTCAAGGATCCTCTTTCTTTCCCTTTGCTCTCTTTCAGACTGACCTCTTCTCTTGTGGCTTTTAATGCCATCTCTATAGTGACAACTCTCATTTATATCTGAAACTCAGACCTCTCCTCTGGGATGTATACACCATTACCTGCTTTGACCTCTCCACTTGATTATCTTAAGGGACTGTAGAACTGAACCCTTGATCTTCCCCCTGAAACCCTGTTCTTCTTTCTGTCTTCCTCATCTCAATGAATGACCTAGCCCACATCAGATCCATGGGAGGCATCAAAGATGCCTCCCTCTCCCTCCCTCCCCCAAGCCACCACACCAACGCCTTTCAATTCTAAATATCTCCCAAATCTGTCTACATCTCTCCATCTCCACAGCCACCACTTTAGTCCACTTACCATTATCTCTGACTACAGTAGGCTTCTAATCTTGCCCACCTCTAGTTCAATCCACAGCAGCCAAAGTACTCTTTTTAAATCATACCACTTCAATCCCCAATTAAAAACCTTTCAGTGTAGGGTATTTCAGCATTTGGGAGATGTGAATTATCTACAAAAGAGATACTAGCAATGTCCACAATAGCCAAACTATGGAGAGAGCCAAGATGTCCATCAACAGATGAATGGATAAAGAAGATGTGGTATGTATATATATATATATATATATATATATATATATACACACACACACACAATGGAATATTATGCAGCCATCAAAAAAACCCCAAAATCTTGCCATTTGCAATGACATGGATGGAATTAAAGGGTATTATGCTAAGTGAAATAAGTCAATCAGAGAAAGACAAGTATCATATGATCTCACTGATATGAGGAATTTGAGAAACAAGACAGAGGATCATAGGGGAAAGGAGGGAAAAAATGAAACAAGATGAAACCAGAGAGGGAGACAAACCATAAGAGACTCTTAATCTCAGGAAACAAACAGGGTTGCTGGAGTGGTGGGGGGTGGGAGGGATGGGGGGCTGGGTGATGGACACTGGGGAGGGTATGTGCTATGGTGAGCACTGTGAATTCTGTAAGACTGATAAATCACAGACCTGTACTTCTGAAACAAATAATGTTCTTAACAAATATGTTAAGAAGAAGAAGACAGTAGGAAGGGAAAAATGAAGGGGGGGAATCGGAGGGGGAGATGAACCATGAGAGACTATGGACTCTGAGAAACAGAGAGGAGGGGATGGGGGGATGGTTAGCCCAGTGATGGGTATTAAGGAGGGCACGTACTGCATGGAGCACTGGGTGTTATACGCAAACAATGAATCATGGAACACTACATCAAAAACTAATGATGTAATGTATGGTGACTAACATAATATAATAAAATTAATAAAAAATAGAGATACTATTTCATCATGTTTCAGTTTATATGATACAACCTGAAACAAAAGTTTCATGAAAGAAACTTACCCTTCCTACATGATTCTATGGTACATCAATATTTTTTATTCTTATCTCAACTTGATCTCAGTACCTTCTGCAGTTTGACCCTTTTAAGTGCTTTTAAGCACTGCTTCAATACCTTTCCATTGCTCACAGAATAAGATCCATTCTCCTTACCATGGCCTATAAAGCCCTACATAATATGGCTCCTGCCTACCTCTTTGACCTCATATCTTACTCCTCTCACTCTCAGCTCACTATGCTCCAGCCACAGTGGCCTTCCTACAGTTCCTAAGTATACCATTTACATTTCTCCCCAGGGCCTTCCCACATGTTGTGTCCTCTGTGTGAAACACTTTTGCCTCTACTCATCGGCTAACTCCCACTCCTTCACATTCAGCTTAAATATCAGGCCTTGCCTGACCCCTCAGACTTAATTGCCCCCACCCGTTACTCTCCCTCTCATATCACCCTGTTCTATCTCTTTATATAGCCTTATCACAATTTGTAATTATGTGTGTGTTTATGTGTTATAATTATGTGTTTGTTCACTTCCCGTCCTTTCCAGCACCAGACCATAAACTCATGGTCTTGTTCACATCTGTCTTATTCACTGCTGCATAGCTAGTGCCTCACACGGTGCCTGGCCCATGGTATGTGCTCAAAAAGACATTCATCAAATGAGCAGAGATCGGAAGAACAAACGAAGTGGAACTGGGGAAATGTGGAGTTTCACGCAGAGGCAACAGCATATGCAAAGACTCAGAGGCTAAAGAGACTAAGGAATGGTCTAAGACTTTCAACTTAGACTCAAGAATGAAGCCTGGAGAGGCTGCCAGCATCAAATAAATCATCAAGGGTGCAGCTTAATCTTCCTTGTTGAAGAAGGTAGGTTTCCTTTTGAGCCCGTGGGGACTCATTGAAGGGTTCTAAATATGAGAGGGATATGAGTTGATTTACCTTTTGAAAAAATCACACCACCTACAATGGAGAGAAGGGATTCCAGGGAGTAAGACTGAAACAGGGAGGCTGTGACAGTATACCAGTTTAGATGTGGTGCTGGCCTATACTAGGTTCATGTCAGCAGAAATGAAGAGACTGCATAAATAAATATGGGAGATATTTGAGAAGTAAACATGACAAGATTTGGTGATTGCATGGGGGTGGAGGAGAGAGAAGAGTCGGGGTATAACTCAGGTTTCTGCTTTGGGGTCATTCACAAAAGTAATGTACAAAGAAGGACAAACAGGTTGGGAGGAGGATGCCTTGAGGTGGTAAAAAACTGAGGTTTTAGGTGCTTCTGGAGTGCTCAGGTAGAGCTGTCTAATAACCAGTTGAATGCATGGGTCAGGAGAAATATCTGGACTTGAGGTATCAATATGGGAGTCATCAGCAAAGAGATGATAATTGAAGCCATGGGAGCGAATGTAATAATTGAAGGAAAGAGCATAGAAAGAGGAGAGAGCTCAGGCCAAATCCCTAAGGAGCACTGCCGTTTAAGGGTTAGACAAAGAGGAGCCTGGAAAGTAACGAGGAATTTAAACAAGGTGGGTATTTACCTCAAAGACACAGTTGTAGTGAAAAGAAGGGCCATATGCACCCCAATGTTCATAGCAGCAATGTCCACAATAGCCAAACTGTGAAAAGAGCCAAGATGCCCTTCAACAGATGAATGGATAAAGAAGATGTGGTCCATATATACAATGGAATATTACTCAGCCATCAGAAAGGATGAATACCCAACTTTTACATCAACATGGATGGGACTGGAGGAGATTATGCTAAGTGAAGTAAGTCGAGCAGAGAAAGCCTATTATCATATGGTTTCACTTATTTGTGGAACATAAGGAATAGCATGGAGGACATTAGGAGAAGGAAGGGAAAAAGGAAGGTGGGGAAATCAGAGGGAGAGATGAACCATGAGAGACTATGGACTCTGAGAAACAAACTAAGGGTGTTAGAGGGGAGGGGGGTAGGAGGATGGGTTAGCCCGGTGATGGGTATTAAGGAGGGCATATACTGCATGGAGCACTGGGTGTTATACGAGAACAATGAATCGTGGATCACTACATCAAAAACTAATGATGTATTGTATGGTGACTAACATAACAGAATAAGATAAAATTTAAAAAAAAATAAACAAAGCAGTAGAAGAAAAAGTGCGAGTGTGGTGTCATGGAAGTGGTTTAAGGAGGAGGGAGTGGTCACAAGTGCCAGATACTACCAAGAAGTCAAGTAGGATAACCTCTGAAAAGATTCTATTATATTTTGTGAGCTAGGCCATGGCAGACCTTGATGAGAGAGCAGTATTAGGCAAGTAGTGGAGGCAGATTGGAGTGGGTTGAAAGATAAATGAGAAGTGGGAAAATGAAGAGAGTTAAGTGTAGGCAACTCTTCTGAGAAGCTTACAGAGAGGAGAAGAGAAGGTGGTGGTTGGAGAGGGAGGCTTTTCAGCAATTGTTTACTTGTTTTCAGATGGAAGAGACCAACCTGAATATGTTTAGATGATGATGGGAAGGGGCAAGGACTCTGTAGGTTTGGTAGCAAGAAGTCCAGAACTTCCTTTCAGTGACTTCTGTTTACTCTGTGAAGTAGGACCTGGTCGGGTCATCTGCTGAGGCTTGGGGGCAGATGGAAAAGTTGGGGGTTTGAGGAGAAGGGAGGTTTGAAAGGGCCGCTGTGGAGCACGGGGGAAAGAGCAGCCGAGGGACACAGTAAAGTTGTGGGTCAGTACTGAGGGCCTCATAGATGATGGGGACCATGAGTTTATAGTGGCACAAATCCGTGAGACTGAACGGTTTTCTCCAGCACTGTTTAGCTGCCTTTGCGCAGGCATGGAAAAAGCGGACAGTTGGACTGATCCAAGGTTGGGATGTTGCCAGGCGGATGCAACAATCCTGAGAACTGAGGCTTTTGGCAAGAGAGTGGCGAAGTTAAGGACCATAAGGTCTGGTCTGAGCAGAGTGAAGTGTATCAAAGACAAGTCCTCTATGAGCCAAGCACTAGGGAGACTCTGGAACCTGTGGAAAGGTTTCTGGAAGAGACTGAAGGACGAGCAGACAGAGGAAGACCTGAGAGAGGGACAGAAAGGCACATTAGGGGGTTTGAGCCCAGAGACTTGCCTGTGTGGGACCACAGAGGGATGGGGAACGAAGGCCGAGGGGAATGTTTAAGGGGGAGGAGGGCCTTTGAGGGCGGTCGCAGCGAGAAGCGAGGCGGGTCCGAGGCAGGGGGCGTGGCCAAGCGCAAATCCCGGGCGAGGGGGCGGGGCCCGGGTAACTGGGTCCCAGCGCCGCTGTGGCTGCGGCTGCCTCAGCGACGGCTCCCGCCTCCCCACCCCCCTTCGCCGTCTCCTTCCTGCCCGCCGCCGCGGAGACCTAGGCCGAAGCTGTTACCCTGCCCCCGCGGCTGAAGCATCGTCCAGAGGGATTGGCTGAGGGCGAGCCCCGCAGCCCAAGCGCGCGACGCACACGCGCGCCCCCCGCCAGCGCCATCCTCTCCTCCCTCCCTCCCCTGCCCTGCCCTCCCTTCCCCTCCCCTCCGCCCCCCAGCCTCCGCTGCGGCGGGAGGAAGAACCCTTTCCGACCAGTCAGAAGAGCCCAGATCGATTCCCATTCGGGGAGAAAGAGACCCCGCACACCGAACAAACCGACCGCTCGCCCCGGGGCCACGGAAGTGGCTCGCCTCCTAAGAGGGAGCCCGCGCCGAGCGCAGCCCCCCGACCCTCACCCAGCCGCTGCCGCATAGACAGCGCTCCTCAGCGGGCCCCCGGCCCCGCCGAGCCCAATCCCCGCGCAGGGCCCGGGCTGGCGATGCCTGGCACGGCAGCGGCGGTGGCTGCGGCTGCTGCTGGTACTGCCACTGCTGCCACGGCTGCTGGCCCGGGCCCGGGCCGGGGGCTTGAATCTCCGCAGTGGGGCTGAGCCCGCAGCCCCGCCCCCCGAGCCTGAGGCCGCTGCTCTGCCGGGCGCCGGGCCTCCTCCGCCCGCGCCTCCGCCCCAGGAGCTGGAGCCAAGCGGGGAGCCCGGGCCCCGCGCCCAGGCCCGGACCATGCATGGCCACCGAGCCCCGGGGGGCGCCGGGCCTTCCGAGCCCGAACACCCAACCACGAACGCCTCCGGCGCCGCTCCACCGGTCAGTGCCGACACGGACCCTGGGGCCTCCGAGCCGGGACTGCCGGTGCTTAGGGGCTCAAGCTCCGCTCTCGGCGGCCCCCTGGATCCCCAGTTTGCCGGACCCTCGGACGCCAGCCTGGGCGCTGCTCCAGGCCCCCGGGTCTTACCCTGCGGCCCCAGTCCACAGCACCACCGGGCCCTGCGCTTCTCCTACCACCTGGAGGGCTCTCAGCCCCGGCCTGGTGAGTGATCCAGAGAGCATGGGAGCCTGGGCCACGGGCCTGGTACTGGGAGCGGGTTCTTGTTCTCGGGCCCTCTAAGCCCCACCTCGGAGCCGGCCCGCTCACCCTGGCCCCTCGAGTCTTCTCAACCCCCACCCCCTTCCCTCGCTCCTCTTCCGTCCAGTCCTTTCAACCTCTGTCCGCGGTCTCCTCTCTCTGTCCCTTTGCCCCCTCAACCCTTCCCACCCCCTTCTTGTCTATCTGCTGAGACTAATGGGAGAAGGAGCACTCCAAGAAAAACGGTCAGAATTGCAAAGCAGTAAGGGGAATTTGGTTGGGGGAACGGAGTTTGGGAGAATAGGAGAAAAGGAGTCTCCCATTTGCCAAGCGCCTACATTGTGCCAGGCACTGGGCTGGGTGCTTTGTATGGGCTCTCATATCATCTTCAGGAGCTTCCTGTGAAGTAGGTATCATTAGCCCCATTTTGTAGGGTAGGAAACTGAAGCCCAGAGAAGTTAAGTAACTTGCCCAACGTCCCACAGCTAGAATGGAGCCAGGATTTAAAACCAGATGCATTTGAGTCCAAAGTCTGTGGTCTTTCTCTTTCCCCAAACTGAGGTTGGAGACCATGAAAGTAATGCCAAGCCTTCTGCTTATGTGATTTTCTCCTGTACTGTTCAGCAGCTCTGGAGTATGAGTGGAAAAAAAAAGAGAGAGAGATGGTGGATTGATCCAGGTTGGGGTTTTGCCAAGGTGTGTGTGGCGGGAGGACCAGGGAAGGAGGGAGTAGAAGGTGCTGATGAGCGAGATAGGTGGAGGAGGTGGGCCTTGGGGGTCAAGCTGGAGGGGAGGGCTGGAAGGGCTGATAAGTAGGGAGACAGCAGAAGGGGTGGGGGGCAAAGTCAGCTGTAGCAGAGCTGTAGAGCTGCAGGGCTGCAAGGATGGTTGTAAAGAGAAATCAGGATGCTCGAACTTGGATTCGCAGAGGTGGAGCAGCTCTGGGTCAGGCTGGGGCCACAGACTACTGCCTGGAGAGGCATTTGCCCTGCACAGACCTGAAAGTCTGAGGAGTCCAGCAGGGCCACCCCCATCTGGGGACATCCCCATGTGGACCTGAACCCAGGAGCCACAGAGAAAGAGCAGTGTATTTCTGGTCTGCCTTCCACTGGAACACTGACAGAGCTGTTGAGCGCCTGGGACCCCCCCCCTCCCCCAGGGCTCACATCCCCAGCCTCCATAGGTCTCTGGGACTGTGGCCCAGCACAGTTAGCAGTAGTGAAACAAAGCACTGGCAAGATGTGCCCCTTACTGCTGTTGTGACCTTGGGCTAGTCATGGAACCTCTGGGAGTTTCCAGGGGCTCCTTCAGTGTGGGCTGGAGATATCCAGCTGACAAGAGGCCTTTAACGCCCTGCCCTGCGTTCGCTCCTGCTAGCTTCCCAAACACCCCTTGACAGACACTGTGTGGAGCAGGCTACTTGGCTGCCCCTACTACAGCACCTTCTTTCAAATCCCAAAACAAGCCACAAGGACTCCCACCTCAGGGTCTTTGCGTCTGCTTTTCCATCTGCCTGGCAGCTCTTCCCCCTGCTCTCCACCTGGCTTGTTCTTCATCTTTCAGGTCTCAGCTCAGATGTCACCTCCTCCAGAGACCCTCCCTGACCACTTTGGGGGGTGGTGCACTTGTGAGTCTCCATCACAGCTTCCGTCCTTGCCCTTCGTACAGTCTGAAATTATCTTATTGTATGTGTCCACTTGTTTATTGGCCATCTTCCTCCACTAGAAGGTGAACTCTGTGAGGGCAAGGGGATTGTATCTGTTTTGTTCACTGTTGTATCCCCAGTGAGTAGGGCAGTGCCTAGCACACAGTAGGTGCTCAATAAATCCTCGTTGAACAAATGCCTGAACAGATATGAAGGGAGCACATAGTAGGCCCTCAGGAACTATTGTCTAAAAGAAGGACAACGGAATTCCTGGCCTCCAGATGCTCTTGGTCTGAGAGTCAGTAGCTGGGCAGCGTCTTGACCCCTGGTCTCTTAGCCTCTGATTGCTGCTGCTACCGCTGCCACCCCCATGGCGGTGATTCGGAGTTGCTGTCCCACATCCCACTCTCCCAGTCCTTACACATTACCAGTCACAATACCCAGCCTGAACTCCCCTCCTCCCCAAAAAAAGCAAAACAAAGTTTCCAGGATCCTTTTTGCCAGTCAAATCCCTGTGTCTGTAATTGGTGGCTGTCTATATATGTATATACTCCAAGATGGGGATTAAGAATAAGAAGAGTGTTAGGGAAAGACCTGGCTTCCCAACCAACCATTCCTACGTGACTCACCATGTGACCCTGGGTGAGTGACTTCCCTAAGCCTCGATTTCCCCATCTATAGAATGCCTCGAGAAGTCTATGAGATACTGGTGAGAAACCTGCAGAATAAAATGAAATTTTTTAAAAATAAGGGGAAAACCTTCTGAAGAGGAGGTGGAGGAATTACTCAGGCCCTGGCAAAGCAGGCGCCGGGCCATGTGATTCACAGCAGCATGGGGTGTGAGAGGCCCGCCTCCCCCACTGCCCAGCCGGCCCAGGGGTAGGCACAAGTGACTTGCTTCTCTCTCCACAGGACTCGCCTATAATTGGCCCAAAGAGGGCAGGGTTGGTGGTTGTAGGGTGTGTGTGTGTGTGTGAGAGAGAGAGAGACAGAGACAGAGACAGAGACAGAAAGAGGGAGAGAGAGAGAGTCCTCTCAATTAAAGGGTTGAACATTTTAGTCCACATGTTAAGATTTCTGTGTGCCTGCCGACTTCCTCCCTCAGACTGCTGAGGCTTTTATTGAATCACCACCCATAGGGACCAGTGACCCATCCTGGTGGGGGGGGGGGTGCTCTTAAAAATAATACAGTTGATCCTTGAACAATGGGGGAGTTAGGGTTATGAGCCCCCATGCCCCTACTTGCACAGTCAAAAAATCTGTGTATAACTTTTGACTCCCCCAAAACATAACTACTAATAGCCTACTTTTGACCGGAATCCTTACCAATAACATAAACAGTCAAGTAACAAATCATTTTGTATATGTATTATACACTTTATTCTTAAAGTAAGCCAGAGAAAAGAAAGTGTTATTAAGAAATCATAAGGAAGAGAAGGGGCACCTGGGTAGGCTCAGTCAGTTAAGCGTCTAACTCTTGATTTCAACTCAGGTCATGATATCAGGGTGGTGAGATCGAGCCCCACATTGGGCTCTGTGCTCAGCAGAGTCTGCTTGGGATTTTCTCTCTCCCTCTGCCCCTCCCCCCACTTGCACACGCACTCTCCCTCTCTCTCTGTCTAAAATAAATAAATAAATCTTAAAAAAAAGGAAAGAAAATCATAAGGAAGAGGAAATACATTTATAGTACTATACTATATTTATTGAAAGAATCCACATATAAGTGGACCTGTGCAGTTCATACCGTGTTGTTCAAGGGTCCACTGTAGTTAAATCTTATCCATGTGAAAAACCTTCAATTTCTTCAAAGTGCTTTCTCTTTGAGTTACCCTGATTTCTGGTACGGGGAGGGGGCAATTGTTTTTATACCCATTTTCCAGGTTAATAAAACCTGGAAAGAGATGCCAGAGAGGGCTTTGAGAGAGTCGGAAAGGAGTTCCGAGCCTAGGTTTGCTCACACAGATTTGAGGGAAACCCTACCCTATTCCTCAGTTTTGAGACCTAGAATATCCTTCTGGATGCTGGGTGGGGAGTAGCTTGGGACCTGTCTCAGTCAAAATAGTTGCACCTGATGTAAGAGTCTTTTCATGGGTAGTGGGAGAACTGAGCCAATTGAGGGGGGCAGCAATAGGGCTGGCTCCCTCTAATTTGGAGCCTAGGGCATCATCAGAGACTCCAAGAGTTAGAATGGGAGCTGGAAAGGGCCCTGGACACCATCTGGTTCTGGGTTTCCCAAACTGGGTGAACATCAGAATCCCCTGATGACTTTGAAAAAATAAATGTTATTCCCAGACTCCACCTCAGAGCTCCAGAATCTTGGGGTTGCAATTCAGGAATATATTTTTAAAGCTTCCCAGGTGATTCTGATACACAGCCTAGAGTGGGAACTGATTTTTAGTTGGGGTAGTGGAGGCTCAGAGAGGCAGTTTATTCATGGTCCTACGGTGAATCAGCATGATTAGGGCCAGAAGGATGCATTGGCCTCCCCTCTGAGGCCCTCTCCTCAGGACCCTATGTGGGCCTACCTCCCTGCCTCCCAACCCCAAAGGAAGGCAGGGATCTAAGCTAAAGGGAGTGAGTCAACCCCTCACTCATATACGCACAAACACCGGCTGCCTTAGTTTACCATCTATACCTAGCTCTAGTGAATGGCTGCCATTTGGCACGTCACGTTGGAAAGCAATTGCAGTTCTGGGACTCTAGGCAGGGGAAACTGTAGCATCAGCAGCACCCACCACAGGGCCTGGCCCAAAGCAAGGGCTCTAAAAGGTGTCAGCAGGGTTTGTAGAACGAGGAGGAACATGGAGGGCAGTTCAGGTAAGAATTTCAGTGGGAGGGGCGCCTGGGTGGCTCAGTTGGTTAAGCGACTGCCTTCAGCTCAGGTCATGATCCTGGAGTCCTGGGATCGGGTCCCGCATCGGACTCCCCCCTCGGCGGGGAGTCTGCTTCTCCCTCTGGCCCTCCCCCCTCTCATGCTCTCTCTGTCTCATTCTTTCTCTCTCAAATAAATAAATAAAATCTTTAAAAAAAAAAAGAATTTCAGTGGGAGCAAGGGCACTGAGGCTTGAGGCATGCTGGGAACTGGGAGTGGTATTGAGAGGCCTAAGGGATAAGGCTAGGAAAGGAACTTTATCCTGAGGGCAAAGGGGAACTATGGAAGGGTTTATTAAGCAGGGGAATGACGTGCTCAGAGGTGGGTGTTTGGGAGATCCCCATAGCTACATGTGGAGAGTGGATGGTAGGGATGCAAGAATGGGAACAGGGAGACAGGCAGGTGGGGGTCATAGTCATCCCAGTGATGGGTGATCATAGCTTGGGTTAGAGTGATGGCAATAGGAAGGACAATAAGATCTGAGAGATATTTAGGGGCTAACATGGACAGGCCTTGGTGGTGGCTTGGATGTACAGGCCAAGGAAGAAAGAAAAGTCCAGGATGAGTTTGGGTTGTTGTCTGAAACCAACTACAGTGACCCAGTGGTTGGTGCTGGGGCCATCTACCTGCAAGAGAAGGAGCAGGTTTGAGGGAGGATATTGAGTTTGAAAGGCCTTGGGGGACATCCAGGTGGAAGCGGCCAGCAGGCATCTCGATGTAGGGTTGGAAAGCTCAAAAGAGAGAGGACTGGGCCAGAGATGTTTGGGAATTCTCACCACCAATGCATACCGTGGATCACAAAGCAGCTCATGGGGAGAAGTGTGTGCAGTTCTGGGGGCCAGTCCCATCCCTGAAGACATAGATAGTGAGGTCAGCAGAGTCACACTCAGGTGGGTCATTCATTACCCGCTGAAACTTTGCCTTAGAAATGCCTTGAGGGGGGAGGGCAGTGTTTTAAAGCACATTGGCATAAAGCTGAGACCCATTTCACAGATACCCAGGCTAGTGGCTTGTTGCAAAGAACTGAGGCAGTACTCCTGAAAAGCAAATCAAACACTGATAAAGGAAATTCCTGTGGCTCCCTCAATGTTCTCCCTTTTGAGGGCATCCTGAGAGGTCACAGAGGAAGGTCGCTTTTGGGAAGAAGAGGGGGCTTATGACGGGGGGGGGGGGTGGGCTCTGCTGGGGGTTTTTGGAGAGCAGCAGTTTGAGATTCTGAGGGAATGTCTGGGAAAAGACCCAGATTTGGTTCAGTCAGCTGGGGTCTTCCAAACAAACACAACAAAACATAAAAGACTCTGGATAGCTGGAAAAAGGACTTCCCCAGACAGGACTAAAGGAATTGAAGCTTCCAAGTTGCAGATGGTTGGCACCCCGTTCCTCGGCCCTTTCAGGTACCTCTGTCCCTGTGGGAGGGCCTGGTGGGAGCTACCTGCCTCCTCAGCGGTGAGTGGCAGCTGTGTCCGAGACAGACTCCAACCACAGCTTTGTGGGGGCCAGTTAGCTAAATGCCTTAGGCAGATGTTGAGCTGGCCAGATCCTGGCTGGGTGGGGCTAGGACCTGTCTGGAATGAGGGCAGGAAGCACAGTCTGCCATTGGCCAGCCCAGCAGAGTTATGTTCCCTCCTCTGGAGAGAGCAGACATCCTTGGAGCAGTAAGTCCAGACTCTGGGTTCTAATACCCAGTTCCTTGGACTTGGAAGGCATCGCATCTCCAAAAGGTGCTTCAAAACCCACACAGAGCTGAAGACAAGGATGCAGGACAGTAGCTGAAGGAACCTCAGTGCTCCTGGCTCTGCCACTGGCGCACTGTACCCCACCCCGGGGTCCTTTCCCCTCTCAGGGCCTTAGTTTCCCCATTTATAACCCTGGGACCTGATTATCACATTTGTCTGGTGTATAACACGGCATCAATGAATACTTGGTAATAAATACTTGGCAGATAAGGGAAAGTGAAAGGGGAGGAAGAAGGGCATTTCTTTATTCAACGAATGTTTATTGAAGAGGTACTACGTGCGTGGCCCTGTGCAAGAAGACAGAGCTTCTTCCTAGCAGGGAAGATCTACATGACAAGTAATTGTGAGCACAGATGCTGCAGGAACATATGAGGAGTGGCGTAAGCAGGGAAAAGAGGACACTTGAGTTGAGACTCCAAGGATAAATGGGAGTCCAGAGGTAAGGCAAAGCGGAAAAGCCATTCAGGCCACGGGAACAACATGTGCCAAAGCCCCAGGCGGAAGAGAGCACTTTCGAGGAACAGACAAGAGGCCATTGTGGCTGGAGGGTGGGGGCGGGGAAGTGTTCTTGAGCTGGGCCTTACTTGTCCCCAAGCTCAGGAGGCTGGCGTTCACCCGGGAGGTGAGGGGGAGCCCTTCACAGGGCCACAGGAATTGAAGCCGACTGTTTTCATAGGCTGGTTGTGGTGTGGAGAACGCCTTGTAGAGAGGATGAGAGGGAAAGTAGTTAGGAAGCTGGAGAGTGGGGCAAAGCTTATGGATTCTAAAGCTATGAAAGTCAGGTCTGCTAGGGGTTGGGGTCTGGCTGGATGTGTGAGTTGAGGGAGAGGGAGGAGACCTGGAGAAAGCCCAGCCTCTGGCTTGGAGAACTGCAGGGCTGGATGTGCCCCTCTTGGGATGGGGAAGGCAGGAGGAGGTGCCCCTAGGGGTTGGGTGTGGCTTGGGACACACTGAGTCTGAGGGAGCCCGAAGACAGGGGATGGGGCATCCCGGTGGCAGTGCCCAGCAGGCATCGGCTGTGCCCCGGCCCCCGGGCCCCAGAGTTAAGGGCAGGAGGGTGAGGGGCACAGGTGTGTGGCTGAGGCCCAGAGGGAATTGGGAGGCTCCTCGGGGCGCTGGCAGCCTCCAGCCATCTGTGGTGCCTTCTTGTATGTAGCCTGGGCACAGAAGGGGTTAAGTCACAGAGGGAAGGCTGGCCCCAGGGAGCTGCAGCTGGCATAGCAGCCCTTCCGCTTGGGCCTGCTGGGCACGCAGCAGCTGCCCACACCTCTACCTCTGCCTTCACCTTCACCTTCCCTGCTCCCCTGCCCGAGCTTCTTCCCAGTTCCCCTAGGCAGGGCCTCCCTGCCTAATGCATTCCAGGTGTTGACACAGCCCCAGGGGTGGCAGGAAGTAGGGCAGGGAAGGTGTGGGTCTCTCTTGCTGTGCATCTCTTAGGGGCTCCAGTCTCCAGGCCTCACTGACTGCTTCTGTTCTCTGGAAAATTCCTTCAGGGATCTCTGTTTGGGTCCTGAGTCTCCGGCAGGGTCAGGCAGTGGTGAGAGCGCCCCCCGACCCCCCGGCCCCAGACCCAGCTCTGGCACTTTCTAGCTTCACGTGACCTTGAGCAAGTCTCTTCACCTCCCTGAGCCTCAGTTTTAACATCTGTAAAATGGGGTTATCATGCCCACCTCTCAGTGTTGTCTTAAGAATTTGCCACAGGTAGAGAAAAACCCCGCAGCACTCAGCATGACACATTGTAGCTATGTTCAACAAATGGCCGTGGTCTGCCTTGGTCTGCCCTTTTTGTTTCTTCACATTTGCCTCTCTAAGCCTGCATCCCTCACTGTCCCTGTCTCCCTTCTGACTTGCCCCCCCCTTTACCGTTTCCCTCTCTAGCTGTTGGGCTCTCCACAGTCTTCCTTCCGGTCTTCTCCTTCCTTGTCTTGGTTCCAGTGCCTCTCTCTCTCTTTTTCTCTCTCTCTGCCTTTTTCCCTCATGATCTCTCTGTGTTACTAATTCTCAAATTTGACCAGGCTTCTGGTGACAGGGGAAGGGAAATGGGTGGATCTTGGGATCCCTGGGGTCACACACAGCAGGGGTCAGAGGGGCCATCCCCTAGTGGCTTTGTCCTCACAGGAAGGGAAATCCCAGCCAGCGTGGCAGCCCCAGCACTGGGTAATTACTGCCCCCAGTGCTCCCAGCTGCAGCTCCACTCCCTTCCCTTCCTGTCCTCTGAAGTCCCCAGCCCCTCCTGGGGGTGGAGCAACCACCCCCATCCTTCTCTGGCCTCAGGTCCAGAGACACAGGGAGGAGGTGGGCAGGCCCTGACAGCAGTCCAGCAACTGGAAGAGGGATGGGCTGCCTGTGCTCCCATGTGGCCGTGTGGTGTGTGTGTGTGTGTGTGTGTGTGTGAGCGCGCGCATGTGTGCGTGCATGCACGTGCATGTGTGCACATGTGCCTGGCTGCCTGGCTGTCTTTGTCCCCAAGGGTCTGTTTTGTGTGTATCTTAATGTTCTTATTTCTGTATGTCTGTCTGTATGTTTGAGTGTGTGTCTGTATATGTCTCTCTGTGTCTATGTGTGTCTTTGGGTCTGTATTTGTTGTGTGTTCCTGTTTGCCTGCTTGTGTGTCACCTTGGTTCTGTCTAAGCCCCTGGGAGTTTCTAGATGTTTCTGCATGTGGGTTTCTGTATGTAGATCTCGTGTGTGTGCGTGTGTGTGTGTGTTTCTGTGCCCATGTCTGTCTCTGTATGCCCCCTATGAGGTCTGTATCTTGGTTGTGGTTGTAGTTGGTGTGTGTGTGGGCAGGGATGCCTGCCTGTCTTTTGGCCCTTCCTGCCCTCTTCCTCCTGTTCTGGAACGTTTTTTTTTTTTTTACAAACCCAGGACTCTGTTCATTGTGCCCTCAAACACACTCTTCACCTTCCCACCTAGTATTCCCACCTTTGCTCAATTTCTTCCCTTGCCTGCAGGACCATGCCCAGTCCACCTAAAACCAAAAAACAACAATAACAACAACAAAAACATACCCCATCCTGGATGGCTGAACTCAAAAACCGCCTCCATTAGAAAGTCACCCCATTCCCCCCTCCAAATGTCATTTCTTTCCCAACTCAGCAAACATTGGCTGAGGATGTGCTCTGTGACTCTGGACACAGACATGCTTGGGATCCCATCCCAGCTCTAACTGTGTATCCTCAGACAAGTTATTTTGCTTCTCTGTGTCTCGCTTTTCTTGCCTATAAGATGGAGCTAATAGTACACAGGGTTGTTAGGAGGATGCCATACCGGAAAGCATCAACACAAAGCCTGACCCAGAGTAGGTGCTTAACAAACAGTTGAACCCCCATACTTTATATTCTCCACGAAGAAGTGAACACCTTGAGTTCCAAACAGTTCTGGAGGTTCTTGAAATGCCCTGCTCTCTTCTCCAAGGGTCTTGCACAGGGCAAAGTGTAAACTGGACCAGGTGGAACCAAAGGATCCCAGTTCAGGGAACTGCTGACAAGTGTTGCATGAGCCTGCTCGGGCCCAGAGAAGATTGGGCCCTAGCAGAGGGTGGAAGAAGGGACCTCCAAGGCTGCCACCCAATGGCCAGAGCATGTCAGATAGGGCAGGAGGTAACCGGCAGAGGTGGAAGGGGCCTAACGGACCATCTAATTCGGATACCCCAAAGTGGTGGCCCACAAGTTGAATTGGACTCACAAATATTGTTTGACCTACTCACTGTTTTCAAAATTAGGGGGTTTCACGTAAAAGTCTGGATTTCTGATTCTCTTGAAATATTGGAAGATCCGAAAACACAGGGCCCTGTTCCTGCAAAGTGACAATTAGATAGAAGGGAGATACTTCAGGTGAGGCATGTGGTCTCCAGTTTACCCCAGTCCCTACCATTCCCTAATGGCTGGTACTGTTCCATTTTACAGAAAGGTCCTCACTTTACATGAGAGTACACACTTTACAGAAACATCCTTCACTTTACAGAAGGGGCCTCACTCTATAAGAGACTTCCTCCATTTTACAGAAAAGCCTTCTGTTTGGCAGAGAGTCCTTCATTTACAGGCAGGTCATCCGTTTTACAAAAAGGTCTTTATAGAACTCTCCTTGCTTTACAGAACGTCCCTCCATTTTGAAGAAGTCTCCTCCACTTTCTAGAAATTTCTTCCCTTTACAGAAGGGGCATTCTTTTTATCAAAAAGGCCTCCATTTTGTTGAAAGTTTCTCTATTTTGCAGGAAGGAATACTCTAGAAAACTCTTGGAAGTGGCTCCCACTTTCCAAAATCGCCTTCACTCTGCAGAAGGTTCCTCTGTTTTTCTGCAGAGTCCTTATGTTCAGAAGACCAATCCACTTCAGGGAAGGAACTTTCAGATCTACGCACAGGGTTCCTGTAGAACAGCTCCCCCTGCACGTCTCACACTTGACAGAGCTTCGTGTTTGAGCTCTCAGAGAGAACATCTGTCAGGCCAAGCAAGGCCTGGGTCAGTCTGGCCCCAAGGGTGTAGGGCAGCAGGGCTGGACCTCACATTCAAGGGGAAGGTAGAAAAAGTGGGGCAGCTATGCCTTTATCTCCTGCTTTTTTCTCAAACTGAGGGGCTCCCCTCCCCCCCCCAAACTGAGCTGGCTTTCCAAAAGGCACTTTCTTATTTGCTGTTGTTCTTTCTTCTCCACTCCCTCTGTTCCCTTTCTCCACCCCACCCCACCCCACCCCCAGGAATTCCAGCTGTCCCTGGGGCCTACCTCTTAGCCTGGAGAGACAGAGATCTGGGGGCTGTAGGGAGAAGTATGCAGTGGGGGGTCAGGAGGCCTGAAGGCTGGGGCCAGCTTCTGCCCACTCTAGCATCTCACCAGGTCCTCAGAATGAGGAGCGCACACATATTCTCCCCCATTTTGCAGATGGGGAAATTGGGGTCCAGAGTTGTGAAGCAACTCCCCAGGTCACCATGGAGTTAATGGCTGAGGTCCAGTCTGAGGCCCTATTAGCTGACTTGAGATTAAGCCAAGGCTACAACTAGGAGATGGGAGAGGGGGTGTTGCTGTCCAGGGAAGGGGGATGCTGGGAGCTGAAATTACCAGAAAGAGGTGAGGGAGAGGCAGGGTCATTCCAGTGGAAATGGGCAAAGGCAAGGATCCTTATCTTCCAACAGCTAGAGGACAGACCTGCTCTGCTAGGAGCCCCAAAGCATGCGCTCAGGGCACCTGCCAAGTAGGGGCATGCAGCAACCAGAAACAATTTTTGGAATGATTTTGTTACTTCAATAACAAAATGTTGTCATGGAAAAATTCAAAACTCTATTATACTTCTGAACACTTATATTACAGTTTTGTATGATTTGTATTTTCAATTGAGTTTGAATTGCAGGATGGGGTACCATTGTCTTTTCTTTGCCATGCCACCTCTAGTAGGAATCCTGCCCTGATCTGAGGAGCTGTCGAGGAGAGTGGAGCTGGATTCTGTGTCCCTCTCTGACTGGGTTTGCTCGTGTTTCTTGGTGTGTCAATAGCTTTGTGTTGGGTTGCAGCCTGCGGCCTGGGGGTTTATTATCTGTGTGCATAGTTTTGTGTCTTTGCAGATGTGTAGTTCTGTGGGATTTCAAGTTTCACTCACATTGCTGTGTGGATGGGGGGCACTATGCTCTCTCCCTTTTTTGTTTCACGGACTACCCCAAATCAGGGGCTGTGATTACTATCCAATTTTCCAGACAAGGAAACTGAGGTTCAGTAGATAGAGAGGCTTGCCCAGGGTCACACAACTAGTAAGTGGGGGTGTTGGGATTTAACCAGGTTCTCTATGACTCCTGAACCAGCTCTTCCTTTTTTTTTTTTTAAAGAGGGGAGAGAGTGGGGGAAGGACAGGAGGAGAGGGAGAGAGAACCTCAAGCAGGCTCCACGCCCAGGGTGGAGCCTGTCACAGGGCTTGATCTCACAACCCCGAGGTCATGCCTGGAGCCAAAATCAAGAGTCAGAAGCCCAACCCACTGAGCCACCCAGGTGCCCCCTGAATCAGCTCTTCCTAATGAAGGTGCCACAACACCTCAACATGCACAGTCCAGTCAGTGAGTGCAGTCATGCCACCCCTCTTTGGGATAGTCATATACCACAGGTTCTAATTGACTGTCCTTGTTTTTTTAATAAATAAGACCAGATTCAAGGTTATCCCTGAAATAATGTCATTGTCATGAGCACTCAGGTGCCCATTGCAGGGAAATTGGGTAGAGTCCACAGCTTGCCTGAGGCTTAACTGGACAAGAGACTAGGGGGCCCTGGTTGCCAGGTGCCGCCTCAGAGGCCCCGCTCTGCCTCATTCACTCTAAGCCCTCCTTGACTGAGGTTGCTAAAATTTGCTCAAATAAAGTACAGGTAGATTTGAATTTCAGGTATTCGACAAACAATATTTTAGTATGGCATAATAAATTTTTAGTGTAAGTATGCATGAGACATGCTTATACTAAGAAATTATTCATTGTTGATCTGAAATTCAAATATAACTGGGCATTCTGTACTTTATCTGGTCGCCCTGTCCATGGCCTCTCCCTCCCCTGAGCTTCCCCATCCCAACAGACTGACCCCCCCCTACGGCACTTCCTGAGCCCCACTTAGCTTTTCCTAAATGAAAGTCTCTTGTCTTTGAGATTGGGAGCTCCCTGAGGGTTAAGATCAAGATTACCTTTTGCCTGCTGAAGGCTAGCCGGGATGGCACACCCCCACCCCCGCAGAAGAGCTGAGACAGTGCCCAGGATGTGCTTCCGGTCGGTGACAAGAGATGCCAGAATGGCAACAATGGTGGTGTGTGAGCATAACGTGCCGAGCACGTGGCATATGGACACGTGAACAACTCTGCAGCTCTCGGGAGGTCTTTGAGGGCTCTGCATTGCCAACATGTGGCTGGGTACATTTTCACAATGTATTATAAAGTTCGGTGGTGTGACTTTCTGTGGGGTGGGGCCCTTTGTGGCCTCTGCTCTAATGGGCCCTGGGGACTCTGGTAAACCCAGTAGTGGAGGGGGCAGTGCTGGTGGAAGACTCCATCAGGTGTGTAGGTATGCACACGTGAGAGATAATGCCGGTGACGGTCAACTATAAAAAATGGGCTGGAGACAACCAGTGCAGAACCTAGCCAGGTGGGGATGGGATGGAGCAGTGGGAAAGGCTGTGGCATCCAGGAAGGGAGAAGGCCTCCCTTGGGAGCTCCCTAGGGGCAGAGATGGGATTTCACATCTTCTAGCAGTGAGTCTACTGGGCTCAGAGTAGGACTCAAATACCTGGGGGAACTGAGCTAAGCCTAGGGAAACCAGAGAGTTCAACAGAACCGTGAGGTGCCATGGGGGCCTAGCTGAGAAGTTCCTATCTTCCCCATGGGCAGTGGGAAGTCATAAAAGGCTCTTGCGCAGGTAAGTGTCATGCCCTGAGCTGGAGGTCCATCTACCCTCATGGAGGAAGCAAGACCTGGGCACCAGGGGGACACTGGGGGAAAACATAGGCAGAGACAAGGAAATGGAGGCAGAGGGACAGGCATGAGGAGCACTGACACAGGAGAGGGAGGGATCTTGAACCTTCTTCCTTCAGTGGAGCCTCAGCCGTTCTTGGCCAGGCCTAGGCTCCTGAACTGGAACCCTGATGTCATCTCCCTGGAGGTGGGCGTAAAGGTATTGTACTCACTAGCCACACTGCAGCTCACAACTTTCTGAAGCACTGGGGTACAACCCTGCCCCTCCTACTTCCCCCCTTTTCCAGCTTCCCCTTGAAGGGCAGGGTTCAGAAAGGAGTCCAGTGCAGGACCCATCTGCTGAAGCTCTGCCATTGACTTGCTGTGTGACCTCGGGCAAGTCACTGCCCCTTTCTCGGCCTTCATCTCTTCATTAGATCCTGAGCTCACAGTCCCTGCCCTTCTCTCCTGCGAAGCCAGAGTGTGCCAGAATATCTGAATTTTATCCAGCCTTCCATTCTGCAGGGCTGCCCGCAAGGAGGCAGAGAGAAAGGAGAGCAGGCCCACTGGTGGGGTGGGTGTAAAGGGAGTAGAGGGTAGGCCAGAGCAGGGCCACAAAGAATGGTATGGTCACCCTATCCCCAGAACAAGCAGTGGAGTGGACAGAGAGAGAAGCCCAGCCAGGGGCCCCCCAGCTGCTCTGCACAGACGGGGTAGGGAGGGCTCACTGGGGAGGCCTGCCTGATTTGAGGTGTGGAGACAGGGCGAGAAGGAGCCCTGAGGAGGCAGACAAGGGGCACCTGAGACCCTGGCATCTATGTGTGTATCTCTCGGGGGGGGTCTCTGCACAACGGCGTGCCTGGCTTTGCCTGTTGGGTCTCTGACACTGTCAGCTACTCTGTGTCTCTCTTGCTCTGGCCATGTGTCTCTCAAACTGTGTCTCGTCATGTGCCACCCTCCAAGTGATTCATCCTCTTCAACCCCACACCCAGGGGGAAGGCAGGGCAGGACCAGGCCAGGATGTGCTGAGCAGGGCAGGGTAAGCCGAACTGAGAGGAGTATGTCCTCCCTCCCTGTCAGGGCCCTGCCTGCTCAGGTGGGAAAAGAAGGAGGAACCTGCACCCAAGGCAAAGTTGCAGGGTGGAGGAGTGGGGCGCGGCCTGGGGCCTGGAGCACCATGTTCCTGCAGGGCTGGGAGCGGACCACAGCCCAGGTCCCCTGGGGCCTGCCTGGCTGGACTGGGGCCAGAGTGCAGCCAGGGACCCAGGGAAGCTGCTGGAACACTGTGTGTTGGGCTATTCCTTCCCTCCAGGACTGGGAGACCTAAAATTCCCTGTGCCTTTTTTTTGCCCATGCGACCCCACAGGGTGTCTCTGCGTGTTGTAGCTGTATGTTTTTGCAACGGAGGGCACATGGGACACCGTGACCATTTAGACCAGTAAGCAGATGTCAGGTGTGTCAGTGTGCCTGAGCCCCCAAGACCTACGGACACCTTGGACATGTTTGTTTCATGAGTACGACATGGGATTAAAAGAGGCCATACGTCTGTGATCGTGTGTCTGCGTTTCTGGATACATGGTGGTGTGTGACTTCGGGATGTTATCCCATTGTGTGCAGTCATATCTGACAGGGTACAATGACCCTGCATGGCTATAGTCCTCATAGCTGTGTGAACCACTTGCAGGTGTGTGAACCCGTAACACTGTATTACGGTATGTGTGACACACTGTGGCCCTGCGATTGTGAGACGCAATATAAATGACTCTGTATGTCTTTGTGACTCAGTGTAACCATCTTTGAGGAGTGTGTATGATGGTAAGTGGTTGGGAAATTATCATATGAAACTGCATAAAACGATGGGCTTGCCACCGTGTGGCTGTCTTTGTGAGTGTGCGTGCCTGTTTGCTTGTGTACGTGATACCGTGGGGCCGCGTGATAATACGTGAGTTTGTGACTGTGGGTCTTGGTGACTGTGTGTGAGCAGGCTTTCAGGAGCGTGATAGCATGTGATTGATTGGATATTTGAATTTGTGGGGCCCTGCAGTTGCCTGAGACAGTCTAAATAACACCATGTGGCTCCGTAACTGAGTGGGCCCTTTTGTGACTGGTCAGTATGAGACTCTGTAACACAGGGTAGCAGATCCTGTGGCTGTGAGAGGGTGTGTGGCTGGGGCCCAGCAAAACCAACACCACGTGTGGGTGGGCAGGGGCTCTTGGCCGCCACTCACTCTCCTGTCCTCACACCTGTTTGCCTACGTCCTTCCCTACGCCGTGGACTTTCATGACTTCCTTCTGCCCGCAGGACGGTCACCTAGCTCCTCAGCCTGCCTCCAGGGTTGGCCCTCTCTGCTCTGTCCCCCCACCCCACTGACTTCTCGGTGAAGACCAAGCCAGGCCCACCTGAGCGCCACACTTCTTCCCTTTGGGACATGTCAGCCTGGAGGGCCCCTCATTGTCTTCCAGATGGAATCTTCTCTCCCAAAGGCAACCATCATCTTCCCCTAGGACCAAAGACAGAGGTGGACTTAGGGAGCCCACAGTGAGGGAAGAGGGACAGTGCAAAAAGGCCTCCCATTTTCTGCATTTGTTGCCTGCCGTTTTAAAGCCATTCCCGTGACCTGAACTCTGCGTGCTGGGTGTGTGTGGTTGTATGTGGGTGTGGAAGTGGAGGAGGGTAGTAACAGATTAGTGAGAGGCTGGGTTTTTAAGGAGCAAAACTTTTGTTCGTGAAATCCAATTTTGTCATTTTTTAGCACACTCGGCTGAATACAATTGTAGACAAGGAAGACCAAGTATCCTCAGGACCTTAAGAAAAAGGATGAATGGCTTAGGCTCAGCATACTCACTGTGGCCATATAAACAAGGGCTGCAAACACGTACACAAACTGGAGGGTGCTCGCATCCACCCCCAGTCTGGTTAAACGCCCTAATAATGCCTGCTGACATACAAGGAATCAATGCACAGATCACAAAGAACTCTTGTCTATTGATGAAAACAGCCAGCCACAGCCCCAGGCCTGGCTCCCCATCTGAGGGCTGTGGTAGGGGCTTCCCAGAAAGGCAGTGTGCCCTGGAAAGGGGTTCAGGGAAACCCAATACCCCAAACCTGCTAAGACATACAACTCCCCTGGCCCCTTTGGGGTAACATCAATCGCTTCACACCCAGGTTCTCCCTTTCTGCAGGGCTGCACCAAGGAAACCGGATCCTGGTTAAAAGTTTGTCCCTTGACCCTGGCCAGAGCCTTGAACCTCATCCAGAAGGTCCCCAGCGGCTTCGCTCAGACCCAGGCCCCCCCACTGAAACCCCCAGCCAGCGTCCTTCGCCACTGAGGCGGACACCCGGCCCAAAGCCACAAGGTAAGTGGTTCCAGCGAGGGGCAGAGAAATGGCCCAGGAGAGGGGATGACAGAGGGGAAAGGCTGACCAGTGGCAGAGGAGAATGCTTGTTAGAAGGCTAGGAAGCACCACGGTCTAGCGGCAGAGGGCTGTGGCCTGTGGCTGATGCATACACGCTGGCATTTTGCCTCAGGCTTGCTCTGTACCCGCCTTGGGCAAAGGTGCAGACTAGAGGTTTGTGGAGGGCCTTGTGGCCTGACCATGACAGCCACCTCCAAACTCAGCTCACTGGGATCTCCCCTCTCTTCCCTGTGCATTTCTCCAGTCCCCCCAAAGCCCAGCTACCTGCAGATGCCCCGGATGCCCCCCCCACCTGAGCCCATTCCCCCTCCACCATCACGCCCGCTGCCTGCAGACCCCCGAGTGGCCAAGGGCCTGGCCCCCAGGGTGGAGGCCAGCCCCAGTTCTGCAGCAGTATCCTCACTGATTGAAAAATTTGAAAGGTGAGTCTGGTCCCCGGGGGACCCTGTGGGGGTGAGGGTGGGCCTGGGACAGGAAGGACAGCTCTAAGACGGGACTCTCAGTGAGTTCATCCCCTGCCTCCGTGTGTGTCCACCACCCACCTCAGAGAGCCTGTGATTGTCGCCTCGGATAGGCCAGCCCCTGGCCCCAGCCCAGGTCCCACAGAGCCAGCCGTGTTGCCACAGCCACCCGCGCAGCCTCCAGTGCCCCAGCTTCCCGAGGGCGAGGCCTCCCGCTGCCTGTTCCTGTTGGCTCCTGGGCCCCGGGATGGCGAGAAGGTGCCCAACCGGGACAGTGGCATTGACAGCATCAGCTCGCCATCCAACAGTGAGGAGACCTGCTTCGTCAGTGATGACGGGCCCCCCAGCCACAGCCTGTGCCCCGGGCCCCCTGCCCTGGCCAGTGTCCCTGTTGCCTTGGCTGACCCCCACCGGCCCGGCTCCCAGGAAGTTGATAGCGACCTGGAGGAGGAGGATGACGAGGAGGAGGAGGAGAAGGACAGAGAAATCCCAGTGCCCCCGATGGAAAGACAGGAATCTGTGGAGGTACTGACCCATGTTCACCAAGAGACGGGACCATGTGGAAAAACCAGGAGCCTGGCTCTTACACTTGGTTCTTCCCCAGCTCGTTATTTCTCAAAACAGGGCATTGTTTCCACTTTGGATGTTTGGCTTCCCTGGTCCCCTGGTACTAAATATCGGTAGCAAACCCATACCTCGCTGCCCCCCCGCTTCACTGTAACTACCAAAATGACCATGCATGGTCCCAAATGCCCACTGGGAAAATTGTTCTTCCCTCATCAGAGAACCACTAGCTGGACCTCAGTTTTTCTGTCTTAAAGATGTGCATCCTGCTTGGGGATCCTTAAAGTCCTCCTCCAGCTGGAAAATCCCAAGACTCGGTAGCTATGTGACACTGGGCAAGACTCCACTCCCCTACCACGAGCCTCGGTTTCCTTATTTATAAAATGGAAAGTCTCTCACATCCAGAGAGACTTCCCAGCAGCTGGCCGCCAGAGGGGCACGAGAGCTAGAGCTCCTCCTGCCTGAAGGACCTGAGGCTGTGGTCATGAAGGCCCTTGGCAGCAGGAAACCCTTTCTGTGCCCCAGCAGCCTAAGGCTGCTTTCAAAGGCTTCCTCGCACTTAAGTTAGGTTGCCTCCAGAACACCTTCTTCACCAGAACCCAGCTCAAATGTGGGGGCTGAGGCCAGGGACTCAGCAAATATGTGTCCAGTGATTTGGAAACTGGGCCAACAGGTGATGAGTCGTATACATTTTTGTACTTTGGTGTTTTCTTCACACCCCGGGTACTCGGCAAGCTTTTGCTGACAGTGAACTGAGTGGTGAATACATAACATTTATAGACTACTTAATCTGTAGTCTGCTATGTTTTACTTACATTAAATCATTTAATTATCTCAACTACCAATGGACTTAGGTCCTATTACTATCAGTTTATACAGATGAGGAGACTTAAATACAGAGCAGTTACACAACTTATGCAAGCTAATGAATGGCAGAGCTAGGATTTGAACCCAGGAAGTCTGACTTCCTGGCCCACACAATTAACCACTGCACTATGCTAAATGAATAGAGAGAGCAGATGCCTGGGTGCACAAGTGGCCAAGTAAGAGAGTGCGTATCATCGGAATCGAGGAGTGGCCTTTAGGATACACTGGGGAGTCAGAGATTGAAGCTGGGAGGCTTATGAGTCCAGAGATGGGGAAGTAGGGTTCACCCAGGGTGGCACTGGGCTTAGAGTAGCATTTGAGCTGTTCTGAGAATTCTGTGGGCTTGGGTGAAGGTTAGGGTATGGGGTGATGGATGAGTGGTTGCCTCTTCTCCTTTCCAGTTGACTGTGCAGCAGAAAGTGTTCCATATTGCCAATGAGCTCCTGCAAACTGAGAAGGCCTACGTTTCCAGGCTCCATCTCCTGGATCAGGTGAATGGCCCCTTGGGGGTCCCAGGGCCCCAGGACCTGGTAGGTGGGTGCCAAGGAGGAAGTAATAGGGCCTGAACCCAGCCGTACCATTACCAATCTAGAGTTGGTAAGACCCCTTTCTGACCTTGACCCCCGTCCTGTCTCTGAAGTCAATTCTGATTATGACCCCAAGCTTGATCTTTGTACCAACCCTCATTCCTAACTTTGGGGGGTACATCAGCCCTGACTGCAACTCTGACCTAGATCCTGAATTGACCCCAGCTGTAAACCAGACCCTGATCCTCATTCTAATCCTGGCCCTATTCCTGCCCCCAAATCCACTAGAATCCATATGGGTAGGAATTTTTGCTTGCTTCGTTCACTCTGTTATCCCAGCCATTACAACAGTGCCTGGCACACAGTAGGCACTCAAAAATATGTGTTAAATGAATGAGTCTGACCCTGAATCTAATTCTGACCTTGACCCTGCTCCTGACTTCTCCTTGTTCCCATGCCTACCTCCAAGTCCTAACCTCGATGACCCGAAATCCAACCCCACATAGAAGCCTAACTCCATTCCCTCTCTCCTCGGTCTCAAGACCAGTGCTGATCCCAAAGCTCCACAGAGCTGCCCACAAACACTGCCCTCACCTCCAAGCTGCCCCTTCCCCAGCCAAGTCCCAGGCCCAGCTGGGCTCAACACTCCTGCCCTGCCCCACAGGTGTTCTGTGCCCGGCTACTGGAAGAAGCTCGGAACCGCAGTTCCTTCCCTGCTGACGTCGTCCATGGCATCTTCTCTAACATCTGCTCCATCTATTGCTTCCACCAGCAGTTCCTGCTGCCTGAGCTAGAGAAGCGCATGGAGGAATGGTGAGGGACCCCAGATCTAGGCTGCCTGCCTTCCTGTCCACGCGCCTGCCAAGCCCAGGGCACAAGTGTGCACTCAAGGTCATTCCCGCCCGTCCTCTCCTCTTAGCGCCTTTCACAAAGAGAATCAGACCGAAGCTCTGCCCACCACACCGTCCCAATGTAATATGAAACGCAGACCGGGACTCAGAAAATTACAACAGAATAGCACAGCCCTTAAGAGTATGAGGTTAGGAGCCAAATTGGCTGGGTTCAAATTTCAGCTCTGCCGTTGGCTCGCTTTTTGATATTAAGCAAGTTTCTTAAATTACTGTGGTTCAGTTTCCTCCTCTGTGTAATGAGGATAATAATAATAGCCTACCTTGGAGGGTTGTTTGAAGGATAAATGAATTGACACATGTCGAGAGCTTAGAACAGTATCCTGCATATAATAAGTGCTCAATGTGAGCTGTTGTGTTTTTTTATCAGACCTATGATAGAGCTGAGAACGGGAGGCTGTAGGAATCCAGACGAATGGACCAAACCTAGGCTGGGGTTAGAGAAGGATTCAAGGAGGAGCTGATTCCTGAGCTGAGTCCTGAGGTAGAAGGGCAGGGTTTACAGGCAATCTCCCAGCCGCCAGGCTCTCCTTTTCCCATCCATCCTTTGGAGTCTACACCACCTGCCATAATGGTCTTTCTGAACAATCAGACTGCATTACTTCCTGCTTGAAAATCATCTCCATGCTCCCCACACCCACAGGATAAAGTGTGTCTCCCTCCCTAGACTGTCACCACTGAGGGCTGGCATGAAGCCAGTTCCTGCATCTTCCCAATTGACTGTTACCCCTGAGGGATAGGCCTGGCCCGGTTCTTGTGTGTCCCCCAGCAGACCGTGACCAATGAGGGCTTAAAACCAGGTCTAGTGCCATGTGTCCCTCAGCGAACTGTGACTCCTGAGGAGTATGACCAGGCTTGTTCACTTTGTCTCCCCTATCAGACAGTGACCCTGTCGGGCTTAGCTCAGTGTGACTCATTTGTGTCTTCGGAATCACCCGGCATACAGCTGGGCACAGAATCAATAAGAAGTGTATGAAGTGGCCCTCACGGTGAGGTCTGGGCAGGTATTTCAGGACATGTTATTCCTGGTACTTGAGAAAGGCAGAGTCGGGGCCGGTGGCACCCCGGGCCATGGTTTCAGGTCAAGCTGAGCCTCTTGGCCTAACTGGCCTATAACATGAGCAGCAATTCCAGAGGAGCAGAACTGGCTGACGAGTAGATTTCCAGGAATGCGATGAGAGTAGCTTCCCTGGGACTAGAGACCTAGGAAGAACCCTGGGAGAGTTCTGGGGGACAAGGCTCAGCAGGACCGTGCCAGCCCCCGCTTCCACCCCAGGGACCGCTACCCACGCATCGGAGACATCCTGCAGAAGCTGGCACCCTTCCTCAAGATGTACGGCGAGTACGTGAAGAACTTCGACCGGGCCGTGGAGCTGGTCAACACCTGGACAGAGCGCTCCACCCAGTTTAAAGTAATCATCCATGAGGTGCAGGTAAGCAGCGAAGCTGGATAGGACAGACTGGGGAGGAGAGGTCTGCAGGGACCCAGTGAGGGGTCTGTGGCCGGACCTGAGCCCCTCTGCTTCTGCCCGTCACAGAAGGAGGAAGCCTGTGGCAACCTGACGTTGCAGCACCACATGCTGGAACCCGTGCAGCGCATTCCCCGCTATGAGCTGCTTCTCAAGGACTATCTGTTAAAGCTGCCCCACGGCTCCCCGGACAGCAAGGACGCCCAAAGTGAGTGCACACATCCGGGCCCTGCCCCACCCCAGCCCCCAAGACTTAACTCACAGGGTCAGCCTTCCATTGCAACATAATGAGATCCCAGAAGAGGATCTCCAAACTGAAAGGCCCACATTGAGGCTCTAGAGTAAGACCCCAGGATGTACCTCCGGGTTGAGTCTCTGCCTGAGTACCCAGACAGAGCAGTCAGGGGTCTCCCAGTCTGAAGTCCCCAACTGGAATCCCAGAGTTGGAAGAGTATACCAGAATGATCCCCTAGAGGGAGCCATCTGTTTTCTAGGCCAAGACCCCAAAGCTCACCCCTAGACTCATCCTCAAATGAAGTTGTCCCAAGTCCAAAATGAAACTGAGCCTGAACCCCCAGGGACTGAGCCACCAGGCCAAGAGCCCAGACTGACCCCTCAGGCCAAGCCCTCTTTACTGAATCTCCACAGCTGAGCTCCCTACAAGGAGAGGTGTCTCATCAAGACCCTGACTTTACATCATCCACGTTTAGAGCTCCACCCTGTGTCGCCAGCCGCTACCTAAAATGAACCTCATAAAGAACCTCCCAAGTCTGATCAGAGCCCTACAGAATCACCTTTTCAGAACTGAGCACCCCAGACTGGACCCCAAATTTTCTGCCTCCAAGATTTGGATCTCTAGGCTGAGATACCGTCTCCTCAGACTGAGTCTTCACACACTGAACCACTAGGAAAGTATTTCATTCTGATTCCTCCAGTATGAGACCCACCCCACCCCCAGGTTCACGCCTCTAAGAGTGCTTCCCTAGAGTCTCCCCAACTTTCTCCCCCCAGAGTGTTATTTCCATTCGTTCCTTCATTAATATAGCAGCTATTTACTGAGCACCTTATTCTGTGCATTGTTGTAGGCACAGGGGATATGGAAGTGAACAAGACAGACAGCAGATAATAAAGAGAAGTAATAAATACACAGGAGAACATTGGATAGGTGCTACGTGTAATTCAGAGAATAAGAGGGTGATATGACAGGGACTGGGGGGCTTACTTGAGGTTGGGTGGCCTCTCTGAATAGAAGATATTTGAGTCAGACCTGAATGACATGAAGAAGGGAGCCACATGCCGACTGGGGAGGAACATATTCCCCAGAGGCAACAGCAGGTGCAGAGTTCCTAGGGGGGAGGAGGCGGCAGCTTGCATATCTCCGGACCAACAAGAGGGCCAGTGTGACCTGAGCATGGTAAGTGAGGGTAGAATGGTAGAAGTAGGGTTGGAGAGAGGAGCAAGACTTTAAAGGCCTGGATAAGGAGATGGATTTTTTTTCTGAGTGCAGTGGGTAGCCAAGGGAAGATTTGGATCGGGATTACTACCAGTAAGAAGCCTTTGCAATAATCTAAGTGAGAAAAGTTGGCTTAGATGAGGGTAGTAGCAGTGGAAGTAGAGAGAAATGGTTAGATTCAGGATATATTATATTTGGAAGCAGCACTGAAAGAACCAGGATGGAGTGGGTGTGAGACTTGGGAGAAAGAGTCAAGAATTACTTGCAGATTTTTGGCTAGTGGTGATGGTTCTTGAGATGAGCTTAGGAGGTTGATTTTGGACATGTTCAAAGTGAGCTGCCAGGTAGGCAGTTAGATGAGTCTACAATCCCAGGGAGAGAGATTTGGATGTCACCGGCTCACAGACAGTATTCAGAGCTGTGAGGCTGGCCCCAGTCACCAAGAGAGTGAATGTAAATGGAGAAGAAATGGGGACCAACGACAAAGCTGAGGGAGGTTGAATCAGCAAAGGACTTAAGAAGGAGCAGCCCTACAGGGAGGAGGAAAGTTAGGAAAATGTGGGATGCTGGAAACCACAAGAATCAGGAGCAGACAGTTGTGTCCACTGCTGTGTCTACTCCCCAAACTGAGGCCCCGCCACCCTACCACATGGGACACTTTGCTACCATGCCTGGACCTCTAGAAAGAGCGAGAACCCTAGAACGTTTGACAGCTAAACTCTACAAACAGACATCTGCAGACTAAGGGCCTCAATCCTCTCCCCAAATGAGAGCCCCCACTGAAGTGCCAGGATGAGCTACATTAACCTAAACCTTGAGAAACAGCCTTCCAAACTGATTCCCTGGGAATAGTTCCATGGGCTGACATCTCCAACCTGAGCCCTCAGGCTGAATCCAGTATGAGGTCCCAGTTATAGGACCTCCCACACTTGGTTTCCCCAAACTAAGATCTGGGCTTCCAGAATGTTCTCCCCACCCTGAGCTCGGAGAGCAGGTTCCCAATCTGAGCCCTCAGCCTGAAGTCCCACAGGGAGATTCCCCCAAAGAACTTCCTGGTCTGATCTCCATGGCCACCATTCTATAAACAGGTATTGCCAAACTTAGCACCCCAGATTCATCCCCCATTTACTGTCCCTCAGATTGAGACATCTATCCTAGCCCCAAAGATTGACTCTTTTGTCAGGGGACCGATCCATGCCACAGACTGAGACCACTGAGGCCTCAGACTGATTTCTACAGTACTCCAGTGTGAACCCCAGAGGGAACCCTGAGATTAAGCTGCCTGATCTGAGCTCCAAACAGAGACTCCAGATTGTGTTCTTGCTAACCCCAATCCCCCAGACTGAAGATCCCTGTTTTCCATCCCCTTCACTGCACCCTGGGACTAATGCCCTAGATTTTCTCCCAAATTAAGTCTGATCCTCCAAGTCTGATCTTCCCAGTCCTGACTCCCAGACTGACTCCCCACAAACAGTGCCCCCCCCCACCGCAATTTTCTACATCCCAGTCTTGGATTCACAGATTGAGATTCCCAGGCTGAGTCCTGCAGAATGAGGTCTCCAGATTGGGCTCCATCTTGAGACCCAAGAAGGACACCTCACTGCCACACTGAGTCTCCACATTTTATAACCCTCCAACTGGGATCCCCAGAAGAAGCCTCCTGGCTTATTTCTCCACTCAGAGCCCATGGATTCTACAGAATCACATATCCACAGTGAGCTTTCAGGACTGAGTTCTTTCAATTTTATTTCCACACTGGATCTCTAGCATGACATTTCCAAACTGAAATTCCCCAAATGAGCTCCCTGTACTGAACCCCCAAAGTGAGTTGCCAGTATAATATTCCTAAACTGGGCACCAGATAGAGTCCCTTTTACCAACTATGTGTCCCTGGGCAAGCTGCTTGGGCTCAGTTTTCTCGTGTGTAGAAGGGGGATGATAAGGATACCTCCCTCATAGAGTTGTTCTCAGGATAAATGAGATAATCCAGGTAAAGCTATTAGCACAGTGCCTAGCGCATGGCAAAGGTCCAATAAATGTTAGCAGTTTTTATTACTTAATGCCCTGACTGATGCCTTCCATACTGAATGCCCATAAAAGTAGATTGAGTTTACCTAACTTGGGTTCCTATTTTGTACCAATCTCAACCCTATCTGAGTCCCCAGATTCAGCCTCAGGGCTTGAGCTTGCCCAACTGAGCTCCCCATGCTAAGCCCAAAGATGAACACCCCCCCCACCACCACCACCCAAGAAAGAATTTTCCAGTCCGGTTTTCTGAGCCACTCAGAATGAGAATCTCTGAATGAGAGCCAGTCCAAGATATGCTCACTAAGCTACCCAGCCCAAGATCTTAAACTGACCGCCCAATGTTTTACCCCTCAGACTAAAATCCCCAGAAAGTGCCTCAGGGTCTGAGCCCCACTGAATCACATCTCTGGTTCCCTAGACTCACTCCCCCCACTTTCTTTTTTTAAAAAATATTTTATTTACTTATTCGAGAGAGTGAGAGAGCATGAGAGAGAGAGCACACAAGCGGGGGAGGGGGGAGAGGGAGAGGGAGAAACAGACTCCTCACTGAGCAGGGAGCCTGATGCGGGATGCAGTCCCAGGACCCTGGGATCATGACCTGAGCCGAAGACAGACGCTTAACCGACTGAGCCACCCAGGCGCCCACTCCCCCCACTCTCTACTTCCTAGACTGAACTCTGGAACCTGGACTGTAGACTGGGCTCCTCAAACCAGGCTAGAGGGAACTACTGTCTGAACTGCATACCCTGAGCCCAAGACTGAACTACAAACCCAGGCTGCCAAAGCCCCACCAGAGCTTCCAGACCAAGCCCCTACACTCAGTTCCCCAAACTGCACTCCCTAGTCCACACCCCCAAATGAAATCCTAGCCTGACATCCCAGACAGAGCCTACACACACTGGACCCCTGGAAATACCAGTTTGTACTCCACACAAGGCATCTCCAGACAGAGTTCCTGATAGGAAAGACTCTAGTCTGAGCCCAGTGACCTGCCCTGGCCTGAGTGTGTATGCCCACAGCTTACCAGAGTCTTCTTCCTGTCCCTTCCCTGGTTACCTCCTACCTCTACCACCCAACATGCCCCCTGCCCTGGGGTGGGGGAGATACAGAACAGCTAGGAGAAAAGGCAGATGGCCGAGCAGTTCCAGCTCTGATGGCAACTCGGCCACTTTCCAGGTAGACAACCTAAGGCCACCACCTCTTCTCCCTGAGTCTGTTCCCTCATTTTGGACAAACAGGGCACAAATCACACCTATCTTACAGAGTTGTTGTGAGGATTGAAAGGAGCTAATTTATGCAGAGCATCTGATGGGGAGCCCTGGAGAGGGTGGGGGGACTTTGGCCCCATCCTAGGGAGTTCCCAGTCTACTGAGGGATGCAGATTTGTCAATACATGATGAATACACAGTGTGGCTGGTGGGACAGAGGGGAGCGCAGAGGAATGTGGGAACCGAGACAGGGTCTCGGCCCAGCCTGGGAACTCAGGGCAGGTTTACTAGAGGAGGTAAGCTGAATCCAGAAGACTGAGTGGCAGTTAGCCAGATAAAGCAAGACAGGACATGTTTAGGGAGGTACAAGTGGAGAAAGTTGGAGAGGTCAGCAGAAGCCAGATCTCCAAGGGCTTTCGATGACAGGCTAAAGGGCTGGGTCTTTTCCCCTGCGGATACAGGGGAGCTATTGACAGATTTAAGCAGAAGAGTGACAGCAAGCTATATGTGAGAAAGATCCCTCTGGCAGCTAGAGTGGAAGAGGGGTTGAAGATTAGAGACTCCTGAAAGGCCTGAGCTGAGACAGGGGCTACAGATCTTGAGTACCAAGACTTGGTCATGGAGGCAGAGCCTCCTAGAAAAGCAAGACTTGGTTTGCCAGGCATATGGACCCTCTTGAGAAGCACCTGTACTCCTCCATCACAGGCAGATTTTCCAGTGGGAAAATTTGGCATCATACAGACAAGAGTGGGATGCAGTACATCTGTAGCAGGGCCTCAAGTGTGGGCAGGATTTTCTAGTGTGGGGATATGTAGGGACTTACTTCAAGATTTTTTTTTTCCCCTGATGATACCTGGTCACTATACCTGAAATATGGAAATTACAGAAAAGACCAAAGAGGTAGGGAAAAAGATCACCTGTGATACAAGCCCCCAGAGAATAAGCACAATAAACATTTTGACATATTTTCTTCCCAGTGTTTTTATACATATATATTTGCGAAATTGAGATCACTCAGTGTACACAAGTTGGTATCCTTTTCTTAAAATATCCTGAGCATTTCACAAATTATGAAAAACTCTACATAAGCATCACTTGTAAAGGATGTTCAGTCTTCTGTTATATGAATGCCCATGAATTTATTTAACTGACCCCCTACAGGGGGTCAGTTAAATATTTTTTTTGGCGAGAGAGAGAGAGAGTGCGTGTGCAGTGGGGGGAGAGGGAGAGAGAGAATCCCAAGCAGACTTCTGGCTGAGCATGGAGCCTGACACAGGGCTTGATCTCATGACCCCGAGATCATGACCTGAGCCAAAATCAAGAGTCAGTTGCTTAACCGACTGAGCCACCCAGGCGCCCCTACAGTTGGACATTTTTGTTTCCGGTTGACACTGTTGTAAACACCACTGCAATGAAAGTGTGTTTGTACATAGAACGTGTATTTTCTCTTTTTTATTTATTAAGTTTTTATTTTATTTTTATTTTTTTAAAGATTTTCTTTCTTTATTTGACAGAGAGAGCACAAGCAGGGAGAGCCACAGGCAGAGGGAGAGGGAGGAACAGGCCCTCCGCTGAGCGGAGAGCCCGATGCGGGGCTCGATCCCAGGACCCTGGGATCATGACCCGAGCCGAAGGCAGACACTTAACCAACCGAGCCCCCCAGGCACCCCTAAGTTTTTATTTTAATTCCAGTATAGTTAACATACAGTGTTATATTAGTTTCAGGTGTACAATACAGTGACAATTTTACACATCACCCGGTTCTCATCAAGACAAGTGCACTCCTTAATCCCCATCACCTACTTAACTCATTCCCCACCCCTCTTCCCTCTAGTCTGGAACTGTGATACCTCTGTTTTGTTTTTCTTTTTCAATTTGCTTTGGCTATTCAGGGTCTTTTGTGGTTCCATACAAATTTTAGGATTATTTGTTCTAGTTCTGTGGAAAATGCTGTTGTTGTTTTGTTTGTTTGTTTGTTTTTTATTTATTTATTTCACAGAGAGAGACACAGCGAGAGAGGGAACACAAGCAGGGGGAGTGGGAGAGGGAGAAGCAGGCTTCCCGCTGAGCAGGGAGCCCGATGCGGGGCTCGATCCCAGGACCCTGGGACCATGACCTGAGCCGAAGGCAGATGCTTAACGACTGAGCCACCTAGGCGCCCCGCTGTTGTTGTTTTGATAGGGATTGCATTAAATGTGTAGATTGCTTTGGGTAGTACAGACATTTTACCAATATCTTATCTTCCAACTCATGAGCATAGAATGTCTTTCCATTTTTTTTTTCTTTGTGTCATATTCAGTTTCTTTCATCAGTGTTTTAAAGTTTTCAGAGTACAGGTCTTTCACCTCTTTGGTTAAGGTTATTCCTAGGTACTGTGCAATTTAAATGGGATTGTTTTCTTAATTTCTCTTTCTGCTTCTTCGTTATTAGTATGTAGAAATGCAACGGATTTCTGTACATTGATTTTGTATCCTGTGACTTTACTGAATTCATATATCAGTTCTAGTAGTTTTTTGGTGGAGTCTTTAGGGTTTTCTCTATAGGGTATCATGTCATCTGCAAATAGTGAACATTTTACTTCTTCCTTACCAATTTGGGTGCCTTTTATTTCTTTTTGTTGTCTGATTACTGTGGCTAGGACTTCCAGTGCTATGTTGAATAGAAGTGAGGAGAGTGGACATCCTTGTCTTATTCCTGATCTTAGTGGAAAATCTCTCAGTTTTCCCTCATTGAGTATGATGTTCCTTGTGGGTTTTCCATAGATGGCCTTTATGATGTTGAGGTATGTTCCTTCTAAACCTACTTTGTTGTGGGTTTTTATCAAGAATGGATGTTGTACTTTGTCAAATGTTTCTTCTGCGTCTATTGAGATGATCATATGAATTTTGTCCTGTCTCCTGTTGATGTGATGTATCACGTTGATTGATTTGCGAATATTGATCCACCCTTGCAGCCCAGGAATAAATCCCACTTGACTGTGGTGGATGATTCTTTTAATGTATTTTTGAATACAGTTTGCTAGTATTTTGTTGAGGATTTTTCATGTATGTTCACCAGGGATATTGGCCTATAGTTCTCTTTTCTTGTAGTGTCTTTATCTGGTCTTGGAATCAAGGTAATGCTGGCCTCATAGAATGACTTTGGAAGTTTTCCTTCCCCTTCAATTTTTTTGGAATAGTTTGAGAAGAATAGGTATTTTTTTCTAGAAACATAATTTTTCTTTTCTTTTTTTTTTTTTAAGATTTTATTTATTTATTTGTCAGAGAGAGCGAGAGCGAGAGAGTACAAGCGGGGGGGGGGGGGGAGCAGCAGAGGCAGAGGGAGAAGCAGACTCCCGCCTGAGCAGGGAGCCTGATGCGGGGCTCGATCCCAGGATCCTGGGATCGTGACCTGAGCTGAAGGCAGACTCTTAACCGACTGAGCCAGCCAGGTGTCCCGAGAAGAATAGATATTAAGTCTTCTTTAAATGTTTGGTAGAAATCGCCTATGAAGCCATCTGGGTCCTGCACTTTTGTTTATTGGGAGTTTTTTGATTACTGACTCAATTTCCTTGGTAATAATCAGTCTGTTCATATTTTCTATTTCTTCCTGCTTCAGTTTTATTAGGCTATATGTTTCTAGGAACTTATCCATTTCTTCTAGGCTGTCCAATTTGCTGGCATATAGTTTTTCACAATATTCTCTTACAGTTGTTTGTATTTCTGTGGTGTTGGTTGTTATTTCTCCTCTCTCATTTGTGACTTTATTTATTTGAGTCCTTTCCCCCCTTTTTTCAATGAGTCTGGCTAGGGAGTTATTGGTTTTGTTGATTAGAACATATATTTTCTTAGTATAGATTCCTATAATCAGTATTATTGAGACAAAGAATAGGCTCATCTCTTTGTTTCTTTTTCTTAAGATTTTATTTATTTATTTGAGAGAGAGAGAATGCACACGAGACAGAGAGGGAGAGAGAGGGGGGAGAGGGAGAGAAAGAGCATGAGCGGGGGTGGCGGGGGAGACAGAGGGAGAAGCAGACTCCCCGCTGAGCAGGGAGCCCGATGCGGGGCTCCATCCCAGGACCCTGGGATCATGACCTGAGCCGAAGGCAGATGCTTAACCGACTGAGCCACCCAGGCGCCCCTCTTTGTTTCCTTATATGGCTTTTTTTCTGATTATAAAAGTAATACATGCTCTTCATCAAAAATATGGAAAATACAGAAAAATCTAAAGAACACAATAAAAAGCACCCATAGTCCCACCATTCAGAGACAACTTGTTAAACATGGGTATGTTTGTTTCTAGTTACCGATGTAATTATTATTTTTGCTATTTGTAATGGTAATAATAATCCTGTTAAGCTTGCATTTTATTCACTGCCAGTTATTCCATGTACTGTGATTCTGCTGTTGTGGGATTAATTGAGATAGTTTCTGATTTTAAGTGATGTTGCTATGGACATCTTTGAGGCTGGTGCTTTCCGGGACGGGGCGGGTGTAGTCAGGCCAGGAGGAGGTACTCAGGGAGCAAAGAAGCCCTCAGAGCCTCTCCTCTGCTGGTCCCCCACTTGACCTCCCACTCTGCCCACAGAGTCTCTGGAGCTGATAGCCACAGCAGCAGAGCACTCTAACGCTGCCATCCGCAAAATGGTGAGTGGCCCTTCCAGCCCCTGCCCTTCCTCGGCCACCCACCTGTGGTGTCTTTGTCCTGGGGGACTTGTGACATGTGGACACGTCAGGGGAGGCCAGCACCTCAGCCCTGCCCTCTGCTTACTGTCTCCTGCCAGGAGCGAATGCACAAGCTGCTGAAGGTATACGAGCTGCTAGGGGGTGAGGAAGACATTGTCAGCCCCACCAAAGAGCTCATAAAAGAAGGCCATATCCTTAAGCTGTCAGCAAAGAATGGGACCACTCAAGACCGATACCTCATACTAGTAAGTGCCAGGCGTGGGGTTGCACACATTGACTTGGTACTCACTCAAGACTGTACCTCCTGCTGGCCATTCTTTCCTCTATTTTTTTTTTTTTTTAAAGATTTTATCTATTTATTCATGAGAGATAGAGAGAGAGAGGCAGAGGCAGAGGGAGAAGCAGGCTCCCCACGGAGCAGGGAGCCCGATGCGGGACTCGATCCCAGGACCCCGGGATCACGACCCGAGCTGAAGGCAGATGCTTAACCGACTGAGCCACCCAGGCGTCCCATTCTTTCCTCTATTGATTCATTGTATTTTCACTACCTACACTAGGAATTTTTTTTCTCTACTTCAGAGGTGATGTAACTAAGACTTAGAAGTGACTTGCCCAAGGTCAGCCAACTAGGGGGTGACTCTCATGCCTAGGCTCTTTCCTTGTGACCCTTGTGCCCAATCTGGGCTGTGCGTTCTCCATCTATTGCCTTGATTCCCCAACAGTAAAGCTTCAGGAGTCCCATAAGGGTAGGGAGCTGGGCCACACCTCTCCTGGGCCTTCCACACATACATCCCCAAACTTTTCCTTCCTAGTTCAACGACCGCCTCCTTTACTGCGTGCCCAGGCTGCGGCTCCTTGGCCAGAAGTTTAGCGTGCGGGCACGCATTGATGTAGATGGCATGGAGGTGAGCACCAGGAGGTGGGAGATGGGGACCTGGAGTGGGGCCTTGGTGCTGGGAGGAATAAAGTTGTTCTGACTTTGACCCCAAGTCTCTGTGTGCATGTGTGCAGAGGGTAAGGGCCCCGTGGAGCTTAGTAGTCCTCACAAAGCCTCTTTCTCCCTCCATTCAGCTAAAGGAAAGCTCCAACCTCAATCTGCCTCGGACCTTCCTGGTGTCAGGAAAGCAGCGCTCCCTGGAGCTCCAGGCTAGGTACTTGCCCTTACCTATACCTTCCCTCCAGCCCCCTCTTTTCCTTCAGTTATGAGGCATTCTAGGCCTAGTGCCAGGCTACCTCCCCAAGAAAGAGATCCTTCCAGAGAAAAGATGGGCACCTTTTCCCAAAGATGCAGGCTTGCTCTTCTGGCGGGTTTTGTTAGAAGAGAGGGAAGAATGAGATATTAATCCAAACAGGAAGAATAACAACACGGTTTATTGAAGATTCAGAAATTTAAGAGAAATAACAACCAAATGCAATGCTTGGTCCACGATAGGAGCCTAATTAGAGCAAAACCCTAAAAGACATTTGCAAGACAATAGGGAAAATCTAAATATGAACTGAACAATAGCTGTTGGGTAATTACTGCTAACTTTTTCAGGTGTGATAATGGTATAATGTTTATACAGGAGAATGGCCTTGTTTTTTCGTGAAGCATGCTGAAGATTTAGTATCATGATATCTGTAATTTATTTTTAAATGACTTATCAACCAAAAAAATACACACATATATACATATACGCACACATATATACGTACCTATATGACTATATGTGAATATATGCATATATATGAAGTAAATACAGCAAAATATTTTTTAAATTTGCATCTATATAATAGGCATACATTTAATGAATTTGTGCTATCCTGTCTGCTTTTTTGTATGCTTGAAATGTTTTATAATAAAACTTTTTAAAATAATAACATTTTAAAATAATGTCTAGCCATTTTACAAAGGGGCTTTCATATCCATCCTCTACTTGGATAATAGTAGCTCACATTTAGTGAAGACTTGCTCTTATGTTAGGCACTGTTTTAAGTTAATTTTAACTTAAACAATTTAAGTTTAAACTGACTAGTTGAATCCTTAAAACAACCCTTGAAGTAGCTACTGTTACCATCAATCCCATTTCACATATGAGCAAACTGAGGCACAGAAGAGTTATGTACCTTGCCCAAGATCCTATAGCTAGAAAGGAGCAGAGCTGGAAATCAAGCTCATGCTGCCTTCTGAGGGCCCAAGTGATTGATAGGGAATCGAGGTCAGGGTCAGGGCCAGGGCATGGATGCATATGGGTAGATGATCTGTTTCTGACAGGCTGCAAGGAAGTGAAAAATGAGAATCAGAACCCTCATTGCTGGGACTGCATGGAGGCAGAAAAGAGAGATGAGTTACCTTTGAAGCTCTGGGAGACCAGAGAGCATCCCCGAGGCCTGCAGCCAGGAAGCAAGAACAAAGCCAACGTTGGGCACATCCAGGAGAGGGCTCAGTAGAACCTGAGTGACAAGTCACATGACTCAGGTCTTCTGCTAGGAGGATGGGAGGGAGGGGGCTGCTGAGACAATGGAGCCAGAAAGGAGCACTAAGCAGTGTACGGTTTCCTCCTAGTGGCAGAGGAAAGGCATGGAGGGCTTACCTTGCAATTGCTTGTACTGCCCTTTAAAAAAATTTTTTAACGAAAAATTTCAAATATCCAGAAAAGTAGAAATAGAACAAACACCCATATACCTACCATTTGGACAACTGGTGCTCAACCTTGGCAACACAGGAATCAGCTGGGGAGCTTTTAAAAAATAGTTATGTCTGAGGGGCACCTGGCTGGCTCAGTCAGTTAAAGCATGCGACTCTTGATCTCGGGGTTAGAGGTTCGAGCCCCATGTTGGGTGTAGAGATTACTTAAAAATAAAATCTTTTAAAAAATACCAATGTCTGAAACCCACCCCCAAAGACTGATTGAATTTGTCTCGGGCATAGCCTGAACATGAGGAGTTTTCAAAGCTCCCTTGGTGGTTTTAGTGTGTGCACCAGGGTTTAGAACCACTGACTTAGGAGTCAACAACTATTGACATTTTGCCATATATATCTTTGGCTGAACCATTTTAAAGTAAATTAAAGACATGATACTTCACCCCAGGCCTTTCCTCTATTTGCATATATGTGTGTATGTGTATACACACACACGCGTTTTCTTTCTATATTTTATTATGAAAATATTTCAAAATACAGAAAGGTTTAAGAATTATACAGCGAACAACTGTAATCCCACCATACAGATTCTACAAGTGTTAACATTGCGCTATATTTACTTTATCACAAATCTATCCTTTTATCCATCCACCAATCCATCTGGTTTTTTAACATGTATTTCAAATGAAGTTACAGACATCACTACACCTCATCCCTAAAGAGTTTGGTGTGCATATTATTAACTAGAGATCAGTATTTAATGTCCTCTCCTTTTCTTGAGGCCAAATTTTCACACAGTGAAATGCACAGGTCTTAAGTGTGTACCATCAGTAAGTTTTGACAAATATAAACACTCATGTCACATGTTTTTCAACAAAAATGGAATGCTATGTGTATTTTATATGTTTTCACTTAACATAAAGAGCTTTCTATACCACTTAACATACTATATTTCACTTAACATATTATAAGCAGCTTTCTATACCATTTTTGTTGTCTGACAGTAATGATGTACCATCATTTCTTTTTCTTTATCTGATTCCTTGTTGTTGGACACTTAGGCTGCTTCCAATTTTTCATAATAAATAGCATTGCAAACCTAAATATTAACTCCTATCCTTAATTTTTCATGAAGTGGTTCTAAGGATGTAGTCAGATTTTCATATTAGAAAAATACTTTTGATGTCTGGTGGGTAGATGTGGAAGGGGATTAGAAGGAGGCCAGGCAGGAGTCAGCCAAGAAACTGGGTCCTCTTCCTAGTGAGAGGTTTATGGAGTTATCCCAGCATAGAGGCCTTGGAGACTACGGGGCAGACAAGGAGAGGTGGGAAAGGAAGGCAAAAGGAAGACGTAATTCGCATTGACTGAGCACCTAGTGGACCAAGGATTGTGCTGGGCACTTTACATACCACTTCAGTTACTGCTCAGAACAACCCAGACTGATAATTCTCTCCATGTAAAATGGAGAAGAAAATGGACTAAAGGAAAACAAACTGCCCCCCTTTCTCAAATTTGCCATTCCGACAACAGGGAACTATTTATGGTTCTTGTATGTTCCATACTTTTACACACACCTCACCCATAGCCCTCTACCTGAGGCCCAGCACCTCCTTGAAGAAACCTTCCTTAACAGCCCCACCCAAATTCCAGGCTGGGGCAAGTCTCTTCTTCAGGGCTTCTCAGCCCTATTTTCCCTCTGTCACAGTGCTGATCCCCCTGTATTGTCCCTGTCTATCTCCCCTCCTAGACCATGAGCTCCTTGAGGGTAGGGTCCTCTCTAAGCCCCAGGTTCCTAGCACAGGGTCTGGAAAGTATTAGTAACTATTGAGTAAATAAACTCAGACAGGCTACATGACTTGCCTAACGTCACACAGTAAGTTAAGGACCAGAGGGTCAAAACCCTGGTCTGTCTGACTCCAAAATACCTACTCGTTACCATTACCGTTGCTTTTGGTTGGCCTGCCTAACCCAACATTTTTCTTTCCGCCCCCCCCCCCCTTCCCCAAGGACTGAGGAGGAGAAGAAAGACTGGGTCCAGGTAACATCCAAGAAGGCTTTGTGGTAGGGGGCTGGAGGAGTATTAACAGGTCTCCTTGGGGTTGGTGGACTCTCCCCTAAAACTCATATCAGACCAGAATGGGCCTGGACACCTGCTTTCCAACAAACTTTACCATCCCCGTTTTACAGAGAAGCAAGCCGAGGTCCAGGAGTTAAACAGAAACTCACAAATTCTCCCCTTAGAAAGCTGGTTCCGCTGAGGGTGTAACCCCAGTGAGTTAAATCCTGTAAAACCTTAAGCCCAGAGAGTGGCCAGGAAGACCTGAGTTTTTTCAACCACTGATCCCCCTCCACCATTTCACAAATTTAAGAACTGAGAACTGGATTTGGGATTGGGCTTGCTCAAGATCGTATGCATAGCAAGGGGCAGAGTTTGGCCTAGAAGCCAACTTTTCCGACTCCAGGCTAAGTCACAGGAAGGTGAGGTGAGGGTGGAAGTGGGTGCGTTGTGAGGTGATCTGACCTCTTATTTCTTACAACCTCCTTTATAGGCCATCAACTCCACTCTCCTGAAGCATGAACAGACGCTGGAGACCTTCAAACTGTTGAACTCAACAAACAGGGAAGATGAAGACACACCCCCTAACTCTCCAGTAAGAGTCCCCACCCTCTCCCCCTGCCCTGGGACCCCTTCCAGGTTTCCAAGTCCCCACTTTACTTTGAAATGATCCTTGCCCCTTCCCAGAGAGTAAAGACCAGAGAGGCAGTGCATGACCTCGGAAGCACAGTCTTCTTTTGGTATGGCCGCAGAGAAATCATGGGGGAAACTGAGGCCCAGGAAGTAAAAATGACAGTGAGGTAGGGACAGAGCAAGGACTCAAAGGCAGGTCTTCTGAACGTATGTGCTGCCTCCCAATGATGAGCCAAGCCTTGGGGCAGAGGGCAGGGGCTGGCTGCACTGGGCTGGGGAGTAGCTATCTCTGACCTGGGACCTGGCCCTCTCTCCAGAACGTGGATCTTGGGAAGCGGGCACCTACACCCATCCGAGAAAAGGAAGTCACCATGTGCATGCGCTGCCAGGAGCCCTTCAATTCCATCACCAAACGCAGGCACCACTGCAAGGCCTGCGGGCATGTGAGTTTTGGCAGGCAGGGGCAGAGCTAGGGAGGGGACAGGCTGGCAGCCCAGAGGCCCACTTCTCAGCGGGTTACCCTCCAAGCGCGGGAGGCCATGAGGCCACTGTGGGAGTTGGTCCACTGAAGGGAAAGACCTGCAGGAACCAGGCTGTTTTTGCCCACTTGCCACCCCAGGTGGTTTGTGGGAAGTGCTCCGAGTTCCGGGCCCGCCTCATCTATGACAACAACCGCTCCAACCGTGTGTGCACGGACTGCTACGTGGCCTTGCATGGGGTGCCCGGGAGCAGCCCGGCCTGCAGCCAGCATACACCCCAGCGCCGGAGGTCTATCCTGGAGGTAAGAGCCAGGTCCCTGACTAACGCTCCCACGCTGACCACAGGGGCCCCAGCCACCCAGCCGGTGTGACTGACGCCAGGGCATCTCTGAAATGCTAGGGTGCCATGTGCATCCACTGAGCAAGTGACCCAGGCTCGGAGTGAGTAAAATGAGTGCAAGAGTCAATGAAAGACCGATTTTTATTTAAGTGCTTTAGACGTTTAATCCTCACAGTAACTAAACTATCCATGCTATTACTATCCCTGGGTTACAAATGAGGAAACTGAGGCCCAGGGAGTTATTTGCCCAAATTACACAGCCAGCGAATGGCAGAGCTAGGATGTTTTCTCAATTAACAAATTATCTTTTCTTATTACAAAGTAGGATATGTGCACTGAAGAAAATTAGACAATATAAACAGAAATAATAAAACACCATATTGCTTCTACCCACTAGATCACTACTATTAATAGCTGTGCTATAGCATGTACACACATTTTTGGTTTTGTTTTTTAACCAAATTGAGGTATTTATTTTATTTAACACTCAAAGAATGCTTGCTCTAGGGGTGCCTGGGTGGCTCAGTCAGTTAAGCGGTTGGCTCTTGATTTCAGCTCAAGTCACGATCTCAGGGTCCTGAGATTGAGCCCTGTGGTGAGTTCCTCACTCGGCGGGGAGTTTGCTTGAGGCTTCTCTCCCTCTCCCTCTCCCTCTGCCCCCTAACTCCCACTCGCGTGCACGCGCACTCGCTCTCGCTCTCTCAAATAAATAAATCTTTTTTTAAAAAAGAATGCTTACTCTGTGCCAGGCACTATTCAGAGCATTTTGCATACATTAACTCATTTAATCCTTACAACGGACCTGTATGTTCTCCAAGTCAGTACATTTTCATCTCGAGCTGGGATTCTGAGCCAGACTGCCTTACCCAGCTTCCCAGTCCTCTTCACCACGATGCTAGGTTGCCTCTTGCTAAATGTAAGGCACAGGTGTATGATGGAAGAGGACGAACAGGGGAGGTGTAAAGGCCTAAGTGACTTGAGGAATGCGTGACTGATGGAAGAATGCCTGCGCAGCAGCCAGGTGCCCCTGCTGAGACACCCCTCCCACCAACTCTTCGGAGGCAGCAGCCATGGCAGTTCAGCAGACAAGCCTGGCTTTTGGTCTCCAGTCTAACTCACTGTGGGGGGAGGGAGGGCGAGGGGCACTGGACAAATCCCTCCTGCCATCTGAGCATCAGCTTCATCAATCCCTATGCTGAGGGGGTGTCAAAGCCAAGAGGAGCCAAGCCAGGCCTTCTATTGACACTGATGTCCCCCATGTCTCTGGCCACAGAAACAGGCCTCAGTGGCTGCGGAGAACAGCGTCATCTGCAGCTTCCTACACTACATGGAGAAAGGTGGCAAAGGCTGGCATAAGGCATGGTTTGTGGTGCCTGAGAACGAACCCTTGGTGCTGTACATCTATGGAGCCCCTCAGGTGTGCATCCTATTCCTTCGGGTCCTTCCCGCCACCTGACAAAACCAGGCTGTTCCTCCTCCCCTTCGGTCCTTGACCTCCCCTTGGCCTTGGGGGATTGGGTAAGGCTAAGAGGAAATCAGAACCCCTACCCTTGTGAGACAAAGACCAAGTAGAGACGAGGAGTGACTGTGGGCCAACATGTGTAGGGAAAAGTGGGGTGAGCTGGCGGAGCTAGTTTCCTGGAGGAAGCCAGAGTGGAGGTTAGGCACTGCTAGGTCCAATTGGAGCGGGGAAGAACATGTAAGTGGAGGCAAGAGCCGAGACAAAGGCCTGCAAACATTATTTGGTATGTGCTAAAGAGACTAGCCCAACTGGTTTTGGTTGTGGGAGGAAACAGGTATTTGAACTAGCCTGCATGCTAGTTGCCTCAGTTGACATTTTTCTATTGCTATCAGTGGAGCCACGGAAGGTTCCTGAGCAGGGGAAGGAAAAGAAGGGTTCAGCAGATGCAAAACTAGTGAGAAGCCCAGACTCAAGGTGACCCCAGCTCTGTCCTGTTCCCTAGGATGTGAAAGCCCAGCGCAGCTTGCCCCTCATTGGCTTTGAGGTGGGACCTCCTGAGGCAGGGGAGCGGCCTGACAGAAGGCACGTCTTCAAGATCACCCAGAGCCACCTGAGCTGGTACTTCAGCCCCGAGACGGAGGAGCTGCAGCGGCGCTGGATGGCAGTGCTCGGTCGGGCAGGCCGTGGGGACACGTTCTGCCCAGGGCCCACACTGTCGGAGGACAGGGAGATGGAGGAGGCACCGGCGGCAGCTTCAGGAGCCACTGCTGAACCCTCCGAAGCCCCCCAGACCCGAGACAAGACCTAGAGGGTTTGGGAGGAACTGGGGCCCCCTGCCCCACACCCTAGCTGCCCATGTCCAGTTGGGGGGCCCCAGCCCCCTCCCTCCCAGCTCAGTCAATACTTGAACTCCCATCATGGGCACTTTCAATCCCCAGTGCTGGGTCTTGGGTTTTTTAAATTCATCTTTTCACAAAACATGGGCTTTAAAAAAAATTCCTACAGTGATGTTAATTTTTTTAAAATCCCTGTCCCCAGGAAGGGTGGGAGCTGTTGCTAGACCCCCCCCCCGAATTAGGCCATTTTGTCCCCCATCCCCTCAACACCCTACAGATCCTGCCTCCACCCAATTCCCCCCAAAGCACTGGAGGCAGGAGATCTGGATTCAAGTGCCAGCTCTGCCACTGACCCTATGGCCCTGGCCCAGCCCTGCCCCCTCAGCCGGTGTCTTTACACGTGTTACATGGGGCAGGGAGCAGACCCCTCCTGCCTCTCCCATGGCTTACAGCTTCCACCCGGCCCCAAGACTACCCAGTATTTTATCGTCCAGACCCATGGCAGGGCCACAGGGCAGGACAGGGGAATGGGTGGGGAGGACAATGGATACTCTTTGTTTTGTTTTGTTTTTTTTAAAGAAAAATACAGTTTATTTCGGGCTTATGGAAACTTTCAGAGTGCTGCTGTGTTCCATTTGTCCATCTGTTTGTTTGTTCAAAGTAACAGGCTGCTAGGATGGGCCCAGAAACTGCTCCCCTACGGAGCTCTGAAGCCCGGCTCCTAAAAGGCTGATTCCAAGGCTCTCCATGGGTCAAGTCACAGATTAAACAATAAGGTACTATTCATTGAGGTTTTAAGCCTCATCCCAGGATTTGGATAAGTGTACAGAAAGAGGGAGGAGCCAGAAAACAAAGCCCAGGTCCCCCAAGCTCACCACCTAGCCAAAGTCTTAGACTTCCTGAAGGAACCCAGGACTGGAGGCTAAGCTGCAGAAAGGGAGTGTTCCTGGGAGGTTCCAATTTCTGGCCAGGAGTACAGAGCTGCTCTGTGTGTGTATGAGCGGGGGGAGAAGGAGAGGTACCACAGCTATCTTCATTCACATCTTCGACTCATCTCGCTTCTGGTTTGCAAGTTCATGTCACCATTCCTGACCCAGCAGGGCTATTGGTTCTCCTGCTGGTCCTCTCCCTTCACAGATCCACCTGGTCACTGTCAACCAGTGTTTAGCTTCTCCTCCAGTCACGCCCTCACCCGCTCATCCCTCCCTCTTCACACTGACCGCACCTGAGAGGCAATGTGCTGGGAAACCAGGCCTCATCATGCAGATAGTAACTTAAGGCCCAAGGGGCTGTGGTGAACCAGGCCACACTACCTAGAGAGCAAGGACCCTAGCGCTCTTCTTCCCCTGGAGGAAACTGGACAGGGGAACAGGAAGAGGGTGGAGATGGGGCAACCAGTCCAGGAGTCCACAACCCTCCCCCAAACCCCTACAGACAAGTCTCAAAACAACTAGCAAGCAAGGGCCCAAACCATTTCCAGCCCCACTCATTTCTTTCTCCGGACAATGGTCCAGCCATCCTCCACTATATCGTCTTCTTTAATAGTCTGGGAGTCTGGACCAGTGGATTCAGGCTGGGGGCAAACCCCATCTGTAGCTGCCCCATCATTCGTAGCTGTGACCTGGAGGAGAAATACAGGAGAGAGCTAAATACAACACCTGCTGGCTGTGGCCACTGGAGACCCAGGCTCTCTTCCCAGCTTTGCCAGGACTGGCTGTGTGACCTTAGGAAAGTTCCTTGCCCTCTCTGGATAATATAACCCCCCCCCCATCATTTCCCTATGAAACTAGCTGATTTCCTAGAAAATTGAAGGTATCTGCATCTCCCCACCCAAGGGGCACCCCTTTCACCTCCATCTCCTCCACGCTGTCCGCATCATCTTCATCCGTTTCTCTGGCTGTTGTAACTGCAGTGGCTCTGACCCTGCACTTTCTTTGGGTGATGTGAGAGGCCATCTCCTTCAGAGCAGCCCCATCACCCCTCTGGAAGTGGTAGAACATGGTCTGTAGCTGCTGGCTCACCTACCAAGAAAACATTCAACCAGGATTTTCTAGATTTTCTAGAGAGATTTTCTAGAGAACCTACAATACAACCAGCATGTGTTTGCAGCAAGAGTAGGGAGGGGTTTAGGATTTTCCAGAAGAGAATGGGGCTTTTTCTTCCCCAAGGAGTTCACTAATGAAGGAACCATGTATGAAAGACTCAGGTGAGAGCCTAAAGTACGGAAGGAGAGCTTCCTAGCAAGGAAGGCACTAGAACTCGGTTTGAAAGACAGAAGAGGTAAAAGAGAAGGCAATCCCAGCAGGAATTGATGGGGAGAAATGTTAACCAGAAGAGGGGTGGAAATGTACCTGGCCTGACCTGCCCTTGGGATGGGGTTGAAGAACGGACCCGGCTGAGAATGTTGTATGGAGAGAAATAAAGGAGGAGGCAGAGTTTGGAAAGACCTGGGAAGACGACTTTTCCCTTTAGGCAAAAGGGAGTCACAGAAGGTTCTTGTGCAGGACTCAAGAAAAGAATGGTTAGACCCAAGAGTCTTGGCCTAAAAACAGACAGGGAGAGGAAAGACTGCGGGCAGGGAAATGGCAGTTATGTCCACGATATGCTCACCTGGGGCAGACTCCCATCCTCCACAACTGTATCAAATTCGTTCGTCATGAGCTCCCCGAGGAAATCCTCCACCTCATCTAGCTCCAAGTCAGCTGAGTAGGAAAGCAAAGACCAGCCAACTGAATCACTCTGGCCTACTACTATTCAATACCTACTTGGTGAGTCCACATGTGATTGGTGGGTAAAGGCCCAAACAGCGAGCCTTTTATTCACTGTAGTGCTCTGTACTCCAGGTTTTTACGTGATTTTTAAAAACCCACCAAACAAACGCTAAATATAAATACCTAATTTCCAATCTCCTGCGTCTTACCAAACCCTCTTATTCCCACAGCATCCCAACCACACTCACCCTCTTTCATCTGACCTATTTTAACTGGCCTCCTCTCTGTGACCTTGAGCAAGTTACTTATCTCTGTGCCTGTTTTCTCATCTACAAAGTGGGGCTAATAGTGGCCTTCTTGGAGGTCTGTTATGAGGAGTCCCCTAAATAATGCCTAACATAGGAGAGACCCATAATCCATGTTAATCTCCATCACTCAAGGGCTGAAGTTTCTGAAATGTAGAAACCCTTCACAACTGTGGCTCCACTGAACGGGATAGGTAAGAAAAAATGGATGTTACATACTTCCAATGATGAAATCATCACAGCCTTGCCATCAACATCCTACTGTGTGATTTTGGCTAATCCCTCCCCTCTAGGCTTCAGTTACCTTCTGGGCCCATGCTCTTTTTCTGAATTAGAGAATTACTCAAGAGAGTCTTCCACAAAGCTCCTCACTCTCCCTTCCCTCTGGGAGAGCTCAATTCACTCCCTTGACTTTCCTTACCACTCTCATCTAATATCCCCCAAAGCTGTCTCCAACCCAGACTACACTCTACCTGTTTCACAGATGCCTCAGGCCCTCCATATCCAAAGCCAAACTCATCACCTTACCCTTCAAACCTACTTCTCGTCCTCCAGAGTTCCTCTATTCCATGAAAGGCACCTAATCCACCCAGCGACTCAAACCAGAAACCTGCCTCCTTTTCCCTCCCTCTTCACAGCCGAACAATCTCCAAGGCCCTAATCCATTGCTATTGCCACTGCCCTAGTTGGGGCCTCATTATTTTCTAGACAGAAATAACCTTCTCATCAGTCTTTCCCTCTCCAGTCCATGCTCCATACGGATTATTTTCTGAACTTTCTAGTCAACAAATCCCATCCCATTACTCACCTTAGAAAGGGCCCACGAATTTTTATCACCTACAGCAGTGTTTCATATCCTGCTTTTCAGAAATAGCTGTCCTGCTGGTTTTTAAAGGAAGCTATCCATAGAAAGCTAATGGGAAACAAAGGAAAAGAGGCTTCTTTTTTGTGGTTCTTATCTTTATCCAAGCTTTTATTATGTTAATGATTATTATGACTCCTAAGGAGGAGCTGAAAAAAAGTTCTTACATAATTTGACTGGAGAAGCTTTTTCTTCACAGAACTAGTCTTCCACAGCCTACATTTTGGCAAATGCTGGCCTAACAGACAAAACCAAAGGCATGTAAGGTCTTCCACGTCTTAACCTCTTCCTGGGGCCTCCCCACCCCCCCCAGCTTCATTCTCAACCACTCCTACCCTCCTTATACCCACAAGCGCACCCACACCCTTACTCCAATACTGAGCTCCCTGCCACTTTCCAAATATAACACATCATCTTCTCATACCACAGAACTTATTTGTGTGTTGCTCTCTGTCTCCCCCACCTAGTTAACTCCTTTTCATCCCTTAAGACTCAATCCAATCACTACCTCCCTGAACAATCTCCAAAAGAAGCCTCCTCAGTCTCAGGCTACCCAAGCACCCTGAGCTCCTCCTTATTAGAACATCTATCACCCCGAGTGTAAATGCCTACTTACTTGAGTGGATCCATCACTAGATGGTAAACTCCCTTGACAGAACTCTGCCTAATGTCATCTACAAGACTAAATACCTGAATAAAGAATTTTGTAAAAATCTTAATATGCAAAAGACCCTCTACAGGGTCCCCTATTCTTACACGACCTTCAAGACACATCAAAGGTGTAGATCTTTGCTGTCCAAATAACCAAATGTGGTTACTGAGCACTCAAAATGTGGCTAGGCACACTGCAAACGTGCTAAAATTGTAAAATACCCACCAGATTTTGAAAACTTAATACTAAAAAGGGATGTAAAATATCTCATTAGTAATCTTTTATACTGATTACCTGCTGAAATACTTTAGATATACTGAGTTCAGTAACAATTTCATCTGCTTCTTTTTACTTTGTTGAAGCGGCTGCTAGAAAATTTTAAATGACATGATGTGATTCGCACTGTATTTTTATTGGACAGTGCTGAGATGGGTACTTTAATATCCATTTCAGGAATCAGGAAACGGAGTCTCAGGTAAAATAACTTGTCCAGAGTGATACCGCGGGGCAATGGCACGGCCTGTAAGGCATCAGAACTCAAGATTCTGACTCCCAAAGCCTGTATTCATTCTACTTCGACCTTAGTTAGGTACCATCCCACAACTGTTCAAGAGGAAGTGCGTGCTCCCTAGGACCCGCCTCCTCCTCCCCACGCCCCCACAGACAGGTCGCAGCGCCTCACATTCACTCACCATTGCGGAAGAAGTACTCCTCTACTGCACCCCCCAGCCACTCGGCCTTCTCCTGGCTGTGCACGCCCCCGAAGCCATTCTCCACAGCGATCTGCGAACATAGGCCCGAGCCCACCACGTCAGCCTGGAAGCCGGCCTGGGGAGGTGTAGGGTTGGCTGTTTATGCGGCCCGGTGGAGCCTCAGGCGCGAAGTCCAGCCAACTCCTGTTCTGCCCCAGACCCTAACCTTTATCCTAGCCGTGGCCCCACTCACTTGCAAGGCCTGCCAGGCTTCCAGCGCCGCACGGACGCCAGCCCCGAAGAGCGCCCGCGAATCTTCCCCAGCTCCGGCCATCATCCGGCCTCAGACCACGTGATGCCCAGGAGGCCCAATCGCTACGCAGCACGGCCCAGGCCGAAGGAGCCGAAAGCCGAACCTGAGAACGCCTATGTGCCTTTCCGCGGACCTGGCAGCAAGACTAGAGCAATAGAAAGGTCTGTCAGAGCAATGGATGACATCACCTCGGTTACGCCTATGTAATAAACCAAAGGAAGCCAGGAGTGGAGGTCGCGCGGGGCCATGGGTTCTTGAAAAATGTGGGAACTCAATAAAGATACGGATTCCAAGCCTTGGAACAGAGGAATCAACCTCAGGGAGCATCGCCTTAAAATCCGCATTTAAAAAAAAAGCATCCTAACACCCATAGGACACTGCACCCAACAGCAACAACAGAATATACATTTTTCTGAAGTGCACCTGGAACGTTCTCCACGACAGACCATAGGCTAAGTCATAAAGCAGGCCTCAATAGACTTTAAAAGGATTGAAATCATACAAAGTGTGTTCTCCCACCACAATGGAGTGAAATTAGAAATCAATAACAAAGAAATTTGTGAAATTCACAAATATGTGGAAATTAACACACTTCTAAATAACAAATGGGTCAAAGAAAAAATCATGAGGGAAACTGGAAAACAAATTGAAAGGAATGAAAACGAAAGCACAGCACACCAAAATTTATGAAATGCAACTAAAACAATGCTTAAAGTGAATTTTATAGCTATAAACACCCATATTAAAAAAGAAGAAAGATCTCAAATTAATAACCTAACTTTTCACCTTAGGAAACTGGAAAAAGAAGAACAAAGTAATCCCAAAGCAAGCAGAAGGAAGGAAATAATAAAGATTGGACAGAAAATACATGGAATAGAAAACAAAAGCTATAGAGAAAATCAGTGAAACAAAAGTTGGTTATTTGAAAAGATCAACAAAATTGACAAATTTTTAGCTAGGTTGGCTAAATAAAAAAGAGAGAAGACTCAAATTACTGAAATCAGGAATGAAAGAGGTGGCATCACTACGAGCTAGCCAAAAAAGACTACATATTGTATGATACCATTTAATATGAAATGTACAGAATAGGCAAATCTACAGAGATAGAGAATAGGTTAATGGGTTGCCTGGGTCTTGGGGAGGGGGAGAAATGGGGTTTCTTTGGGGGGAGATGAAGATGTTCTAAAATTAGATGTGTGAATGTTGCTGTTGGGGGCTGAGTTGTGTGTCATCCCCTCCATTCATATGTTGAAGAGCTAACCCCCAATACCTGAGAATGTGACTGTATTTGGAGACAGAGCCTCTAAAGAGGTAAATAAGGTAAAATGAGGCCTTAGAGGTACATGCTAATCCAATATGATTGGTGTCCTCATAAGAAAAGGAGATAGGGCATAGAGAGAGACACAAGATACACAGAGAAATGACTCTGTAAACACTGAAGGTAGACATCTGCAAACCAAAGAGAAAGGCCTCAGAAGAAATCAAACCTGCTGACACCTTGGTCTCAAAGCTTGAGAAGTTCGAGAAAATAAATTTTTGTTGTTAAAGCCACCAGTCTGTGGTACTTTGTTATGGCAGCCCTAGCAAACGAATACAGTTGCACAACACTGTAAATATACTAAAAACCACTGAATTTTACACTTTACATGGGTGAAATTTATGACATATAAATAATATCTCAATAAAGCTGTTCTTAGAAAAATAGCGTAGGTGCTTTCCTCTCACAGCAAGGATTGCAAAATTTGGACTAGACCATGTTAACAAACAGTACTGAAACTTCTGTGCCTGGGCCTGTGCTGAATGCTGCTGGGTTACGCATGGGGTTTGATCAAATGCCTAAGGAGTTTACAGGCTGTCATGCAAGACTGGCCAAGGACCCTAGAGAATGATCAGTGCTCTGGGTGAATCTAGGTGTTAAAGGGCTTGAAGCAGATAGAATTTTGCAAACTGTGTTTAAGAGAAATAGTACAAATTAGGTATGAAAGTATTGCTTTGGGGCGCCTGGGTGGCTCAGTTGGTTAAGCGACTGCCTTCGGCTCAGGTCATGATTCCGGAGTCCTGGGATCGAGTCCCACATCGGGCTCCCGGCTCAGCGGGGAGCCTGCTTCTCCCTCTGACCCTATCCCCTCTCATGCTGTTTATCTCTCTCTCTCTCTCAAATAAATAAATAAAAATAAAATCTTTAAAAAAAATAATAAAAAATAAAAAAATAAAGTATTGCTTTATTTTTATAAAAGAAATCACAAATGTTACAAATTACAAAAATTTTAAAAAACTGACAAATACCATAAACATTCTCAAACCCCCCCCCAAATAAAATATTTTTATCAATTTTTTGACTTGCCTCTCCACTAATTTTTTTTAAATATCTTATTTATTTATTTGACAGAGAGAGAGCATAAGCAGGGAGAGCAGCAGAGGGAGAGGGAGAAGCAGGCTCCCCCGTGAGCAAGGACCCCTGTGGGGCTCCATCCCAGGACCCTGGGACCATGACCTGAGCTGAAGGCAGCTGCTTAACCAACTGAGCCACCCAGGTGCCCCATCTCCACTAATTTTTGCTTTGGTTGCAAGCTCCTTGATACCCTCTTCTAAATGAATAGGACAATTGTTTTATAATAACATTTTCTAGAGAGAATACAAAGAATTCAATTGAATTCAATGTCATTCAGTTGATACAAATTTTTATTGGTAGGTTAGAAAAGTTTTGACTTCACAATTTGTTATTAGTAAGGTAAATTTTAAGATTGTTGTTAAATTTGGGGGAACCTCTATCTAGTTTCTTTACATGTGAGCTGTAAAATTTCAGAGTATTTTAACTGTTCTTGTGCAGTGACAAATCTTAAATGCTCTTCCAATTGACAGTGCTCAATAATCAGGGACTCGGAAGTGGCCTGTGTAAGTATGGGGTGCTGAGGCTTAAGCTTTACTAGTTCTATAATAAATCCATCTCTGTGCAATGTGAGGAGAAGGGAGCACAGGGGCTCATGAGAGTCCAGCAGAGGGGGCCCCTGACCCAGCCTCGGGGCTTGTGGCAGGCTCTCAGAGATGATGCTTGAGCTGATTCTTAGAAGTTTGAGTGGAATTTTGCCAGGTGGTGGGATGTGTTACTAAAATAGAGAGAGAGAGAGAAAGAGACTTTCATGCTGAGGAAACAATGTATATACAAAGACACAGAGGCAGAAAACAACATGGTGTGTAATGATAACCATGAGTGTTCCCAGGCTGATAACTTCAGGAGCCATGAACTCCTACAGAACTATTGAGACTCATTCCAACAGACTCAGCAACTTAAATTGAGTTCAAAGAAGCCCAAAGATATTGAGATTAATCACCTCTGCATGAGTTTCCAGGGTCTAAGTCCTCAAATGTATATGGAGAGAGTAGGTAAGATGCTGGTCACCAGTTCCAGTGTGTTGTGGAGGTTTTTCCCACACCACCAAGTAATTCTCTGACATCAGCTGTGTGTCCTCCAATTCAACTCACTTCTGATACTGCCTACCTGGAGATAGCCTCTGATCCCACAGGTTAAAGGTTCAGTCTTACAAAACTGCCCCCCTCCACACACACACACACATCACATGCCAAACACAAGTGCAGGTTGTCACCTGCCCTTCTGACCAAAGAGCTACATATGGGTGGGCACAACAACCGCCTCCTCTGGTTCAATTAATTTGCTAGAGTGGCTCACAGAACTCAGAGAAACATTTTACTTACTAGATCATCAGTTTAGGGACACCTGGCTGGCTCAGTCAGAAGATCATGTGACTCTTGATCTTGGGGTCATGAGTTGGAGCCCCACACTGGGTGTAGATAGATAAATAAATAAACTAACTAAAGTTTAGATTATTGGTTTATTATAAAAGGATATAAGTCAGGAACAGCCAGATGGAAGAGATGCATTGTGCAAGGTGTGTGGGAAGGAGCAGGGAGCTTCCATGCTCTCTGTGAATCTCCCTGTGATCATCAACCCAGAGGCTCTCTGACAGGGTTTTTATGGAGGCTTCATTACATAAGCATGATCGGACATTGGTGATTTGTTGTTGGTGCTGTTGTTTAGCTTTTATTTCATAATCATAAACTTCATTCTGCAATCCAACTAGACTTGGAGTAAGGAAAATATGGAACCCAGAGAACTGCAGCAAGAGCACAAAGATTATAGGATATTTCGAGCAGATGGAGGTGAAGGGGTGCTCTCCTGAGCTACAGAAGGAATGGTCTGGAGGTTAAGATAAAACACAAGTCAAATTTATTAGATTTGTCCACAGTCAGCAATAGTGATCTTCTTGCTGGTCTTGCCATTCCTGGTCCCAAAGCGCTCCATGGCTTCCACAAGATTCATGCCCTCGTTCACCTTGGCAAAGACCACATGATTGCCATCCAACCACTCAAGTGTTGGCAGTGCAGATGAAAAACCGGTGACTGTTCATGTTGGGTCCAACATTTGCCATGGACAAGATGCCAGGACCCATATGCTTCATGATGAAACTCTCATCATCAAATTTCTCCCCATAGATGGACTTGCCACCAGTGCCATTATGGTGTTTGAAGTCACCACCCTGGCACAGAAATCCCAGAATAATCCTGTGAAAGCAGGAACCTTTATAACCAAATCCTTTCTTCCCAGTACTCAGAGCATGAAAGTTTTCTGCTGTCTTTGGAACTTTGTCTGCAAAGAGCTGCAATCTGTTAAAACAGCTTTATGGATTAGATGAGCAGTCACTTCTTGGTTTCCAGGTCCCTTACCTCAAAGGAGATGCAGCCCAAGGGCTCACTATCCACGGCAATGTGCACAGTGTGGTTGACCATGGCTGGTGGCATGGGAGGCTCCAGGGCAGTGGTGTCTGCAATGCCTTTGGTGATTGAATTCAACCTCCGGCCCCTCTCCTCTCCCAAGAGGACTGAAACTTCCAAACTTATAATAACAGGGTTGGCTCTATAGGCAACCAGCCCCCATCCTTTGTTACCTACGGGCTTTCCAAAAGTCACCTCACTAACATAACAATAGATACCTTTTACCGTTCTCATCACTCAGGAGGTTACAAAGATTTTAGGAGCTCTGTGCCAGGAACAAGGTCAAAGACCAAATATGTATTTCTTATTATAAATCACAATATCACAGTAGATCTTCTAGAAATATCTACACTTGGAGCCCCACTCTGGGCTCCAACAAACCAAGACCTCCGAATGAACCCTGAGATTTAGCCTTGAGACTGAAGTCCAAGGTTGAGTATACTAAGTGACAAACTTCACCTTTTCTGTGCCTTGAACCCATCTGGCAATCTGGTGAAGCCAATATGTCCCTTCCCAGATTAATGATTTTAAGTGCATAAAATAAAATCTAGGTTACAAAGGAAACCAATTATATTAAAATATAGTTATCAAAACATTACAAAAATTAATTGTAATATACATGTTTCTTTATTAATGCCTTAAATACAATGCTCTACTAGCAGATTAGCAGTTAAGTGACTACTGTGATTTCAAATTAATGATGATTGTAAATAACATTTTAAGAGATCTGCTATTAGGGGTGCCTGGGTGGTGCAGTCAGTTAAGCGTCTGATCTTGGTTTTGCTCAGGTCATGATCTCAGGGTCGTGAAATCGAGCCCTGCGTTGGGCTCCATGCTGAGCATGAAGTATGCTCAAGATTCTCTCTCCCTCTCCCTCTGCCCTCCCCCTCTATAAAGTAAACAAATAAATCTTTCTTAAAAAAAGATCTACTATGAAAAATATGTGTGTTGGTGGGCGCCTGGGTGGCTCAGTTGGTTAAGCGACTGCCTTCGGCTCAGGTCATGATCCTGGAGGCCCTGGATCGAGTCCTGCATCGGGCTCCCTGCTCGGCAGGGAGCCTGCTTCTCCCTCTGACCCTCCCCCCTCTCATGTGCTCTCTCTCTCTCATTCTCTCTGTCTCAAATAAATAAAATCTTTAAAAAAAATATGTGTGTTGGTGACAAATTAGTATTACTGCTAATACTACTGTGGTTGGTTGCCTACATTTATTATTGAAAGAAATGCCTAATTTCATTGGAGGTTAGTGAAAATAAGATGTATTTTTTCACATCTAAATGTTCACTCAGTTCTATGCATGACACTTACTCTACTCCTACTCTAGACCTTATTCTAGAGTGTACATTTCAGGCTAGATTAAGCCTTCAGATGAAGAGGACCAGATTGATGTGGTAAAGACTGAACTCCCAAAACCTAAGTCTAAACTCAATTCCCAACATGAGACCTGAGACTAAGCTCCAAGATTAAAACACAGATTGAGTTGCCAAATTGAACTGCTAGTGTCTAAATGCAGCAGGTGCTTCCAGATGGAAATTTTTCATACTAGAACCCAGCCTGGAATCCCAAGACAGAGCCCACCAGACAGAGATCCCCAAGTGAAGTCATCATACTGAAATTCCCTAGGCTTGGCTCCTCAAGCTAAAATATCCTGGACTGAACTCCAAAAATCTGATTGTCCCAAAGCAGGCCAGACCCAGCCACCCAGACTGAGCCTTGAGCCCGGCAATCACTTGGTGAGAGGCTCAGTCATATCTTAGACCAAAAATCAGGCTTCCATATTGAATCCTTGGGCGTTTCAAGAGTGAACTGTCAATGTTTAAGCCCTCAAAGTCATGTCCCTGTAATGAGCTTCTAGGCAGAGGCATGGGATTGAGACCCTAAATTTAGCTCCTTGAAGGAGGATAAGGATGATATCTGGAAGTAGTCCAAGGCTGAGTTCCCAAAAGGACCCCTCACATGCTGAGGCCACAGATACCTCTCCTCACTGTAAGTATAAAGTGAGCCCATGTTCTGAAACAAGTTCCTCCAGAATGAAAACCTAATGTCTGAGCCCCCAATTAACGTGCCCAGAATGAGCCCTAGAGGGAATCCCCAGAAAGAACCACCAGTATTTATCCAATGGTAGCCATGAGAAAGCATCTCATAGACTTTTTATTTTTTTATTTTTTTAAATTCTTTTGTTTTAAAAAGATTCTATTTATTTGAGAGAGACAGAGACAGAGAGAGCACTAGCAGGGGGAGGGGCAGAGGAGAAGGGAGAAGCAGACTTCCCACTGAGCATGGAGCCCAATGCGGGGCTCAATCCCAGGACCCCGGGGTCATGACCCGAGCCGAAGGCAGACGCCCAATCAACCAAGCCACCTGGGTGCCCATCTCATAGACTTTTTAGACTTCAGGGAGCATAAGTAATCAAGTGCACAGCTGCTGTGTTCTGAAATCCATCCCTACATTTCTGCAAAAACCATGCTTCCCACAAGCTACTCCTAGCCTGAGTATGGCAGAGATACTTTGATGACTTTGGTTCAGGAATCCCAGACAGCCTTGCCAACCTTCCTTGAACTGCACAGCCGTCTAGAACACTTCCATTCAACCTCCCCCCCTTCTCTCCTTAGCTGGGTCAGACTACACTGTGTTCTGATAGCTCTCTCAGCTTTCCATGGCACCTATCCCATTTTTTGTCATGGGCATTTCCCCTGATAAAATCTTGCTCATTTAATCCCATCTTGGTGTTTGCTTCTCAAGACTAACATGAGCTCCTGTGCATGAGATTATGTTAATTGCTCCAGACTGAGCTTCCATTTTTAGAATGAGCATATAGATGGAGATCAGGAGCCACGGTGTTCCCAGATGAGCTAACAAGGTCTCAACCTCAAACTAATATCCCAGTTTGAGTCCTCAAACTTGTATGGAAGAGGGAGCAATCTAGGTGGACTCCAGAGGCTGCCAGATTGAACTCCCACTCTCAAAACTTTAGGTTTATGTTTGTAGAATTAGCTTCCAAGACTGAGCCCTCAGTCAAAGTGCCCCAGAATGAATTACTAGATTATCCATTTAACTGACTCCCCTGAGGAAGCTCCCACACCAAAGCCCTAGACTGAGCTCCCAATATTAGAGCTCCTAAGACATATGCCAAAAATGGATCTCCAGATAGGTATGCAGAGAGAGGGGGTCCTTGACAATTCAGACTGAGGACCCCACACTGAATTCAAATATGATGAATAAAGGCTGATCCCCCAAATTGAGCTAGTTCTCTTAGATTGAGCCTCCAAAAGCTGGGCTCACAAACCCAATGCCCAGAATGAAGCACCAAACTAGCAATTCAGAGACTCAGACATACCCTGGACTGAGCCCAAAGGTAGAACACCAAAAATCAGGCTCCCAGACTGAACTCTCATATTGAAATACTAGAATGATTCCCTAGTCCTAGTACCCCCAGACTGAACTTCCTATAAATGGAAGACCAAGAACGGGAATCTGTAGACTGATTCTACCAGACTGTCTACAGACTCAGAAATTGAACTGAATCCTTTAAAGTAAGCTTCTAGACCAAGGTCCCCCAACTGTGATCATGGAACTGATTTCCCAGAATGAACTTCCAATCTCTCAGACCCTAAATTCACACCCCCAGAATGAGTACTCAAAATGGTATCCACAGAATCAGGGGCTTAGACTGAGAATCCCAGGCTGAGACATCTGTGCAGCAAGGCTGCTAGCTTCACATTCCAACTTACATTTTCCCTTTTCTCCTTTAATTCTAATCTGCTAAGATGCAGTCTTATGGGAGTGACATCCCATCACTTTTGTCATATTCTATTGGCTAGAAGCAAGTCACAGATTCTGCTTACACTCAATGGGAGGATATTACACAGGACAATGAACACCAGGTAGTGGGGATTACTGGGAGTTGCTTTATGGTCTGTTGGGCACAAGGGCTAGAATAGTAAGGATGTTTGCAAGGGAGTGATTATAATGATGGATAATGAAATCTAAGCTGAGTGTATTAGTTTTCTATTGATACATAACGAATTACCACAAAATTGCAACTTAAAACAACACACAGTTATTATGTCACAGTTTCTATGTGTGAGAAGTCCAGGTACAGCTTACCTGGGTTCTCTGTTCAGGGTCTCACAGGCTGCAATCAAGATTTTGGCCAGAGCTCAGGTCTCATATGAAGCCACATATTATTTCATATTCTCTTCCAATCTCACATGGTTGTTGGCAGAATTCACTTCTGTGTGGTTACAGAACTGAGGTTCTCAGATCCTAGGGTCTGCCCAAAGTTCCCTGCCATGTGGCCCTCTCCATAGGCAGTTCACGACATAGCAGTTTGCCTCTTCAAGGCCAGCAGTTGAGTTCCTTGCATGCTAGCAAGATGAAGCCAGATAGATAGCTAGATAGGTAGATAGAGATATCTCCCAACACCTTTGCCATATTCTATTGGTTGGAAGCAAGTCATAAGTCCTGCTCATACTCCAGGGAAAAGGATTATACAGGGCATAATACCAGGAGGTAGAGATCATGGGGACCATCTTAGAGTTCTGCCTACCACACTAGGTAAGGAGGGAAGTGAGAGCACAAGGGGAGTGCAGGACAGTGAAAAGGTGGTGGGGTGAAAGAATCAGAGGTTGAGATGTGTTTGAAGAATTCCTATGCAAGGTAGGTATGAAAGTAAATCAGCTAGAGGACCAGGAAATGATGATTAGAGGGTGGTATGTTTGAACTCAAGATTTGGGGAAGAGGTTCCATTTTTGCTGAGGATAAGGGTTAGGCTGTGACCATGAAAGTGGGAGGCTGAGGTGGCTGGAGAGGAAGGTTGGAAAGGAGGAGGTCAGAGATAGGCCAGTATGGTGGATTGCTCATCTACATCTAGGACCTAGCCATCCAGGAGAGCCTCATAAATTGAGCCCTGCCTAAATGGAGCCCTCAAATTGAGATCCTAAGGTAGAGCCCCATAGATTTGATGCCCCCTAAATCAAGCCCCTTGATTGAATGAAGAAGCTCACATAGGCCTGAGTAAATTCCCATGGAGAGGATATGCCCCTAACTTGTCCTTTTCCATACATAATCTCCTACCCTGAGTATCTATCTGGGTATCCTGCAAGGTTTCGTCTTGTTTCCCTCAGTCTCTCTCAAGCTAACAGCCTTTTATCCTATGTTGTCTCATCCTTCCCAGCCACCCCTACCCATCCCCTCCACAACCTACCCCAGGGAGATGCAGCAGGTAAGGCTGCTACTAGCCCATACAGTAATGTTCTCTGAATGTAGTGAAAGAGGCACTCCCCTGGCCGGACAAATTACAAAAATGAGCCCCTTCCACTGGATAGGCACAAGTTTATAAAGGGGTAGCTGCCTTGTTGAGTGCATCACAGGTTAGATTTCAGCCCAGTCCCCACTGAGCCTCTAGATTGGGTATTCTTGTAAATGCATAAACTACACAACCATATACAGCAGCCAAGGCAGCATGTGTAGGGGAAATGACCACTGTGAGGGAGCCTTAGCTCTGCCATCTCCTAGCTAAACAACCTAATGCCAGCTACCTCCCTTCTCTGAGCCTCAGTTTCCTCATTGGACGAATGAGACATAATCATACTTATATTACAGGGCTGTCCTGAGAATTAAAAGGACTACTTAATGCAAAGCATTTGATGGGGAGCCCTCGAGAGGGGCGTGGGACCTGGGCCCTGCCCTAGGGGGCACAACCTGATAGTGTATGTATGTGACCTCATGTGGGTAGGGACCACCTCTGGTCATCTAATGTCTCACAGTGTACTCTCACACTCATTTCTGCACCATATTTCCTTATCTGTGAATGGTCTGTTCATATCCCTTGCTTATTTTTATGTTGGGATGTTGGGGCTTTGTATCCAGCAATGCAAAGATGGGGAAAATGATTGGTGTTCATTCACTTCTTCCAGGAGTGGTGCATGGGGGAACCTGTTAATAATTTTATGCTATTGTCAAGTTCCCTGATGGGCTTTTGTCTGTCCTTCCTTTCAATCCTGTGAGTTTCTCTTACTTTCTGTTACTTGCAGCCAAAGAATTCTGATCAAAATCCACATTTATAAGTGGAGAGATGAAATTGGGCTGGCCTTCTGCTAACCTTATAAGAATGATTTTGAGGGGGGCGCCTGGGTGGCTCAGTTGGTTAAGTGACTGCCTTCGGCTCAGGTCATGATCCTGGAGTCCCTGGATCGAGTCCCGCATCGGGCTCCCTGCTCGGCAGGGAGTCTGCTTCTCCCTCTGACCCTCCTCCCTCTCATGCTCTCTGTCTCTCATTCTCTCTCTCTCAAAAAAAAAAAAAAAAAGAATGATTTTGAGGGGAGACCCTCAAATAGCATTCTGAATACTAATGAATGAAGTCTTACAGATTGAAGTTTTGCTCTTTATGGGTGGACTCTAATAAATTACTATGTGATATGGAGTAGTAACCTATTGTAAACCAAAGTTTGAGTCAACATAATACTTTATACCATTCACTGTCAGAAAATTACTGGAGCCTTGGTGACAGAGTCATTTGGGCAAAATATTGGGCAAGCTGGAACTATCAATTGTGAGAACAGTTCAGATAAACAGAACTCACCCATATTTTTGCTTCCTCCACTATGGAATCTGCTCCATACCAAATATGGCCCTAGATGGAAATCCCATAAGAGTGTCCTGTTACCTTGCCAGGGAGAAACCAGAGCTGAACAGTTCCTGGAATTCCCAGCTGCTGGGCCTCATCCACAATAATGCCTATGTCCTTAGGCATTCATTCCATCTCTGGGAACCAGGGCTTCATTTGAAGGTTTTATTCAAAGATTAACCCTCATGGAGAAGTTAAGGCTGTTTTTATTTTTATTTATTTTTTTAAGGAAGAACTTTCTGAATTGTCCTTATCAGCTGGTAGCAATATCTTGGGTACACACTGAGAAACTTGTACTTTGTCTTGTAGCTGTGTATCTGAATTGTGAGAACGGTGAGTTTGGGACACGGAGTTCAGATCACCCCTTAACCATATCTCCCTTCTGCCACATACCCTTTAATAAGCTACTGCATTTTGTAATGCCAAACCTTTTAAACATGGCCTTCCAGCAACTTAATGAACCAAAACAATTATTAATGGAGACTCTGACATCAATGCGAAGAATCTTAGTGATGTGCAGACCTTCTTTCTTTACCAAAGCAGTAAAACTAGATGAACAGTCATGCATCTATGCACATAGTTTCCCAAAGTTTTCTTCCAGCTGTTGCTGGACAAAGAAACGTTCAACCCCACCTTGAAGATGCCCAAGAGCCTTTATAGTCCCCCAAAGGGGATCACAAAATAGAATGTCTTTGATGACATCAGCAACACATAAAGGCTGAAAACTAGGTGCTGGCTATAGGGACAGACAATGGCACTTTGACCCAGTTGCGTGTTGAAAGGAAATTGCTCCTCACTCTCCCTCCTTACTGCCCTCCCTTTCTACTTCCCTCCCTCCAGCTTTCCTTCTTCCTTCCTCTAGAAAAGAGGACCAGATCCAGAGCAGCTCTCGACTGATAGTCTTTTAAGGTTTGCTGCATCTGGATGAAGGTATTCCAGCTGTTTGCCCACTCTGCTCTCTTTTTGCTCAAAGGGCGACCTGTTGGCATCATCTGGGAGTTTTTTAGAAATGCAGGATTTCAGGCCTCACTGACTCAGAACCTGCCAGACTCCCAAGTGATTCATATGCATATTAGATTTCAGAGAAGCCTGTCTCAGTCAAGATCCAGCTGGTCTAGTTTGGGCCTTCTGCCCATCCCTTGACGGAGGAGGGCATATACTATGGTTGAACTTCCTGCCAAACTATATCCAGTAGGGGAAGTGATCATTTAAATTTCCCAAGTCAAGGTGCTATTACCAAAAGAATGGGGAATAAATGCTGGGTAGCCAAGAACCAAATAAATATCCATTTCACCTTTGGTCTTCTTTGGGAGGGTGAGGTTTGGAAGGTATTTTTCCCCCCAGGAAGGGTTAATAAAGCTTTGTGTGTTCATTAGCTCTGGTTCTTCCTTGTAAGCAACGGAAGTTACTTTGCCTATAAAAGGGAATTTCAGGGGCTTGAAAAGGAAAGCCTCACAAGGCCTGGGATAAATCCCTAGGGAATGGAAAGAAGAGGGGTCTGTGATGGGCAAATACCCGATTCATTCTGAATCCTGTGCCTCTGAGGCAGTGAGGTCTCCGAGAAGAGCTAAGTGTAAGCTCAGAAACACTGGTTACTTAGAGTTGCAGTTTGGGGAATATTTGAAGGACCATAGTGACCTATGCTGGAAGGTGGAATCAGCAAAGCTTTGCTCTGGAGTGGACCAGAAGTGCCAGATGGAAACAGACCAGTGTTCAGGAGTGTTACATTGTGGCATTGAGGCACAATGTCAGTGGAGATTTTTCTCTGCTGAGGCATAGACAACAAGTCAACCTCCTTTGTGGACTGTGGTCTAGTCCTTTGTGGACTTACCGTTCTGGATAAGCCAGAGGAAGAGAAGAGCCAAAGCGGGTGGTATTAAATTTGTTGCTAATCTGGCCCATGAAGGTTCAAGCCTGTTTTCGTTTATTTTGGAGAAACACAAAAGATATGACTCTACTTGCACCTCAAGAGTTCTAAAGCTATTCATAGAGTCTACATGTGTTTGTATGTAATTGTTAGTTCGGTGTCTTTCTTCCCAACCAGAAAATACCAAGAAGGGCAGGGATTTTGCCTGTCTTATTCATGCCTGCATCCCCAGAACCTAGCACATGGTAGATGCTCAACAAACATTTACTGAATGAATGAATATGATGGAGTATCAGTGTTGTGGGGCTTCAAGACAGGTAATGATACTGGCCAAATCCAAAAGTCATTTAAATGCCTTCTGCCTAGACGTACCCAAAAAGTACAGCCTGATATGGTTTCCTAGTTCTTTAACATTCTCATAAAATGGCTGAAATCCTAGCCACTTAGAAAATCCAGTATCTCCCCTGAAATCTCTGAAGATTCTTGGCAGAATCTCATTTATTCTGGCTGGATTTCCTACTTCTTCTGGGCCCATCTGCTACTTTGCACTGCCCTGCGAGGTGTCATAGCCACTCCCGTTGTTACATACACCAGGAGCAGTCCTTTTCACTGGGGCTTCTCTGAGCTGCCACCAACAGTTCTTGGCATTGTTTTTACCCTGTACTTACTTTTCTTCATGGTCCCCCTCCCATTCAATCCTTTCTTCTTAGACCTTTTAACCTCCTCTAAGGTCACTGCCACTACTCTTTCCTCCCCAGACCAGATTAAGTGACTGTCAAGTAATATCTGGCAGTAGGGGGAGAGCCCCACAAGATGGCCTCTATTTTCCTCTCTTCTCTTTCCAATCTTTATTATAATATGTTCTGCTCTAATTAAGGATTTCTCTTTTGCAGAGTCAAAGTGCATTATCTTTGCACAAAAGCCTAAGTTAAGAGCAAAACAAAACAAAAAGCTGAACATTATCTACCTCTTCCTCTTTATGTTTCTTTTCTAACAATTCTAATTCCAAATTCCATTCGGGGCAATAATGTACTGCATTGAGCTGTCCTCTCTGCAAAATCATGTGCACTCAGAACCTACAAATATGACCTCATTTGAAAATACTATTTTTGCAGATATAATCAAGTTAAGATGAGGTCATACTGGATTAAGTTGGGCCTTAAATCCAGTGATTGGTGGCCTTATTAGAAGAGGGAATTTTGAACACAGAGACACAGAAGACAGACACACAGGGAGAAGGCCATGTGAAGATGGAGGCAGAGATTGGAATGATGGATCTATGAAATAAGGAACACCAAGGATTGCCAGCAACCACCAGAAACTAGGAGAGAGGCATGGATCAGATTCTTCCTCAGAGACTCCCAAAGGAACTAACCTTGCCAATACCTTGACTTTGAACTTCTGTCCTCCTGAGCTGTGAGAGGATGAAATATCTGTTGTTTTAAGCCATTCAGTAAGTATCATTTTGTTATGGCAGCCCTAGGAAACCAATACAAACGTGAATGCTCTTGTCTCCTGGTAGAAGAGCTAGGAAAAGGTAAGACAAAAAAAGAAAAGCACAAAGATTAAGATTTCAAGATTGTATCCTGAGATTTTTAATATGTCTACAACCTTGCTAATCAAAGTAGGTCCAAAGAGCAGCAGAATTACAGTTTAAGAAGGGCTGACCCAAGGAAATTCTGGCACATGCTGCAACATGGATGAACCTTGAGGACATTATGCTAAGTGAGATAAGCCAGTCATAAAAAGACAAATGCTGTATGGTTCCTCTTCTATGGGGTACCTAAAGCAGGCAAATTCATAGAGACAGAAGGTAGAATCGTGGTTGCTTAGGACTGCAGAGAGGGGGGAAATGAGAATTTATTGTTTAATGGGTACAGAGTTTCAGCTTTGCAAGAGGAAAAGAGTTCTGGAGATGGATGGTGGTGATGGGTGCACAACAATGTGAATGTTAATGCCACTAAACCATACACTTAAAAATGGTTAAGATGGTACATTTTTCAAAAGAGTTTTTATTTTTATTTTTTTTTAGTAATCTCTATGTCCAACGTGGGGCTTGAACTCACAGCCCCGAGATCAACAGCTATTTGCTCTTCCAACTGAGCCAGCCGGGTGCCCCTAAGATGGTAAATTTTATGTTATATGCATTTTACCACAATTAAAAATAAAAAAAGAAGGGCTGGCCTCTAAAGTCACTTCTGGCTTCTGCCACCTCTCTAGACTCATTTGGCCCATTGTCCCCCTTACTTTGTGCCCCAAACAACCTGGAGTTTCTTCTATTCCCCGCATGCACCACCTGTGGACTTTGACAAGATGTGGTTCTCTTTGCCTGGTGCACTTCCCCTATCATATTGCCTAATGTCAAATGTCCCTTTCTCGGGGCAAACCTTTCCTGACACTATAGACCAACTCAACCTCCAACTGGACATTCTAAAGACACCCTGTACTTTTCCTTCCTTATGTGGATTGCATCAAATACTTATACAATCCATTGTTTAAAGTCTGTGTCTCCAACTAGAATGTCAGCTCCACAAGGACAGGGATTGTGTCTATTTTGTTTACTGCTGTATCCCTCTCCTAGAACAGTTAGATATTCAGTAAACATTTGCTGACTGAATGAATGACCTACTCATTGATGGGTTCAAGCTCCTTACCTCCTATAATCCAAGGCCTAGGAACTTCAGTTATGTGGATCCAGAAACCTGACTTTGAAGGAACACACAGAGATGATCCAACTCAGAGCTGGGTGACACAAGCAAACAGTACAATCAATTACTCCACAAAACAGATCCCATTTAATTAATTTATGGAGTGGTTGCTTGTTGAGCAGAGAACCAGTGCCAAGAGAGATCAAGAGTCTTGATGATACTTGCCTGATGAAACAAAATGAAACAGAGAGTACCTCCTAGTGATTGGTATATTTCTGTCTCTGGGCCTGCATCTCTGTTAAGGTTGTTGGTTGTGAACAATAGAAATCATGTCTGTGCTTGTAGAATCCATGCTCTCCTGGAGGACCAGGCTGAGAAGGGGGACGGGGACTACAGGAATGCTAAAGGAAATGAACAACTTCACACTCTTCCCTCCGTCCTTGTATTCTTTGCTCATGATTCAAAGATAGCATCTGGTTGGCTAAGTTTAGTTTATAAGCCCACTCCCCTCAACATACTAGGGAAAAAGAGGTAATGTATTATTTCGCAAAACAAGAAGTCTTAAGGTGACTGGGGGACACCTCTGGGTTGGTTAATTCAGTACCTCAAGGACCCAGTCCTTTCTAGCTCACCATTATGTGAAACTCAGTGCATTGACTTTGTTCTTAGAGGCTACCTTGCCTTGCTAGCTGCTAAGTCCCTGCATCACTTCCAGACAGGACAATATTAAAAGACAAACAAAGGAATGGTTGCTTCTTCATGTGTTTCCTTTTCAGATCAAGGAAACCTTTCTTATAATATCACCCCATAGAGGACCACCCTTTCTGTCTCATGAGTCAGGACAGTGTCATATTCTCCTTCTTTAACCAATTTCTGGGACAAGGAATGGGAACCCTATGATTGGCTTAAACCAACTGTTCTCAAAGTTCTTGGCTTCAGGACATCTGTATACCCTTAAAAATTATTGAGGACCTCAAAAAGCTTTTGTTTATATGAGCAATAGTTGACAACTTTTATAATATTAAAAATTCAGACTGAGAAATTTTAAAAATATGGTTGCAAAACAAAACAACAAAATGTACTAACTTCTTGTGTGTTTCCATGTAGATGCACGAAAAACTTTGGGATTTAAAAGTAATGATGGGTGCCTGGCTGGCTCAGTTGGAAGAGCATGTGACTCTTGATCTCAGGGTTGTAAGTTTGAGCCCCACTTGGGTGTAGAGATTACTTAAAAAAAAAAAAACTTTAAAAAAGAAAAAAACATATGCTAAAAAATTTTTAAAAATAAAAGTAGTGATGTATTGGATGATAATAAGGTTGCAGAGATTATAGCTAGTAACAGCACAGAAGTACTGATATTAAACTGAGTTAATCTGTAAAAACACATATATTTATGTTAAACCTTAAAAAATTCTAGAAAATACAAGAATACACAAAGACACATTCTATTCACTGTCAGAGTGATGACATCATATGTCATGTAACCTCTAGAAAACTCCTTCATATACTTGTAATTAGAGTGAAAAAGGAAAAGAACATCATGAAAAGGGTTAAGTAATGGGAGTGAAAAAGGAAAAGAACATCATGAAAAATGTTTTGACCTTGCAGTATGAAAAGGTCTTGGGGATCCCCAGGAGTCCCACGTACACCTTCAGAACCAGTGGCTTAAATCAATCAGGACTTAGTCCTGAGTCACACAGGGGAAGAGTGGGCCCTGGAACCAAAGCAGGGTCCTGACAGCCTGGAAGAGGAAGGTAATTGACAGGGCCTGCTACAGTGGGTCAGAGAGAATTCCCCAAAGACAACAAAGGAAGGGGAAGAAGTGCATCTGAGCAAACATAAATCAACAAGCAGTATCCCCACTCTCTCTCCCCCGGACAGGACTACTGTCCATTGGACACACTCTTCTAATTTCTGCATCTCTCCTTTTCATGGCTGGGCATGGTTGTCCATGGAACCATTTTTCCTTCAGATGTGTTCATAGCCCTGATGAATTTGTTTAGGCACTTGGCTGTCTCCCATTATATATTGCTTTCATTAGATCGGTGTTTGCTAAACAGCAGCTGCTGGAGAAGAACCTTAGAATGTTTGCCAAGATCAAGCACCACCTTGGCTATTATTTATTTAATCTTCATCTTTAATTCAACTCAATTTATTTCAAAAAGAACATCTTATTCACTATCCACACCATTGATTGAAAGTCTCTTTAAGCCTCTCCAAGGAGTCGCAGGAAAAATGATCCACTAGACTATTGATTCTTCCTTAGAATTACATTTGTGTGTGGGTTAAATTGGTTTTAAAAGTCTTTTCTGTTTTTATTGTCTCATCAGATGATGTGGTCCAGGCAAACCTAGCATTTCAATGATGTGGTTTCTTAGAGGAGTTTTTTTTTTTTTCCTAGAAAGTCAAACCAAACTCTGACCATCATTAATTGTACCAGGGGCAAGACAAAAGGAGAGTTTTAAATTCCTCATTCGTTTCACTTTTCCCCTCCAAAATGAATGGTAAAAAAGAAGACTACAAGTGTAACAACACCCCCTTTTTCCTGCTTCTCCTCCCCCTCCGCCCCTCCTGAGGGTCAGCTTCATTCAGGCCTGGGAGGTGGGAGGCCCCAGTGGCTTTGAACAGCTGCGGAAGCTTCAGAATCTTGGAAGTTGCTCATCCTTAAACCTGGGAGGAGGAAGGAGTGTAGAGAGGGGGTGGGGTGGTCACAAGAAAGATTGCTGAGGGGTGGGTGGGGCGTTAGATTGACCCAAAGGCCAACAACCCATTGAAGGGAAGGAGAAGAGAGAGACAAAGAAACAGAAAAGCAGAAATCTGAATCACAGAGAAGAGAAAGGGCAACACATAGAGGGGCCAAGAAGGAGAAAAAGTCAGAGAAAGACTAAGGGAAGGAAAGACAAAAATAGAGGAAGACAAGAAAGAGGAAAGAAAAGTAGCAGGAACTAGATCCTCTAACCTCCCTGACGGAATGATCACCATTTTCTGAGTACCACTCCACTCAACTTTCTTAGGGTAATCTCATTTCTCCCACATCCTAGTCCTTGCAGGGCTTGCGGGGCACCTAGCTGTCATCTCTCTGTTCAAATCTGGTGGACTTTAGGGATCCAATGCAAGTCTGGGAACAAGGGCAGACATACCTAGAGCTGAGATTCAGGAAAACTGGATCAGGCAGCAAGGAGACCAAAGTTGAGGTAACTAGCGTGAAAGCTTTTTCAGAAGTTCTGGCAAAGGCATAAGAACTGCACTAGTGGGATAGTGAGGAGGGAAAGAAGGGCTGCATATCATGATGTCACCAGTTACCTCACGGCCAGCCTTCTAAGAGCTTTCTTCACATCCAGGATTTCATTTTATCTGCTCCAACAATTTTTTCTTTACAGGGAATATTATATCAATTGTACAAATGAGGAAACTGAGTCTCAGAAAGTGAAAGAGATTTGTCTAAGATCTCTTAGTGTGTCTGTGGAGGAACTAGGACTAGGGCCAAGGTCTTCCGAGTGCCTGTTAAGTACCAGGCCCAGTCTTGCTGCTTTGAACATATATTTGATCCTCACAGCAACCTTATAACATTAAGGAGGTATTAATATCCTCATTTCTCACAATTTGCACAAATGTACAGCTGCTCCTGGACTCCTTTGGGAGGGCGGCCTATTGGCTATTATTCTTTCTGGGGGTCAAAGCTTCCTAGGGGCTACAGTTTCTTTCCATGAGGAGAGAAACCCCTCATAACCACCCCTACCCCTCCCTTGGGGTAGTTGTTCAGGGCTGGAATGAGTCTGAGCCTACATATTTGGTAGACCTTAGAGCTGCTCTTAGAAAAGCAATAATATTCCGGGCACCTGGGTGGCTCAGATGGTTAAGCGTCTGCCTTCGGCTCAGGTCATGATCCCAGGGTCCTGGGATCGAGTCCCGCATCGGGCTTCCTGCTCCTTGGGAGCCTGCTTCTCCCTCTGCCTCTCTCTCTCTGTCTCTCATGAATAAATAAATAAAATCTTTAAAAAAAAAAAAGAAAAGCAATAATATTCCATTCTTCCAAGGGCTAGGGCTGGGACCCAGGGCTAGGATTTCCTCAGCATATCCCTTGTGCATTTTCCTCCCTCTACCCTGCTTCCACCCTCATCCAAACCATCACCGTCTCTCACAGGATTACTGCAACAATCTCCTACTAGTCTCTTTGATGAGGACCGTAGACAGTAGTTGTGCAGTTCATGCACTGCACAAGGGCATCTGGTTGAGGGGTCGAGTAGGGGCTGAAATCCAGCCTGTATTCTGGTGCTAAGTCGTGCATGCTGGTGTGGGGCTGCATCTGCAGGAAGAAGGGGCATATTTCTCTTTAGACAAAGGCCCTCTTCCCCAAGCCAAGTGCCATAAGGCTATGTCCACTTGGAGATGGCACCTTTTATAAAGTCATACATTGACAGGCAAATAACACCTAAACAGCAACCTTGTTCTTGCTTTCACCCTTGCCTCCTTCAGTCTATTCTCACAACAACCAAAGGGGTCCTGTGAAAACTTAAGTGAATCCCATCTCTCCTTTGTTCACAATCCTCATGTGCCTTCTACCTTACTCTGAGTCAAAATCAAAGTCCTTACAGTGGCCTACAAGGCCCTACATGATCTCACCTCCCAATACCTCTATAATCTTAACTCTTACCTTTCTCTCCCTCATCACTCTATCCTAGCCACACTGGACTTCTCACTGTTTTCTAAACACACCAAGTCCATCTCATCTCAGGATCTCTGTACTTGCTTTTCTCTCTGCCTGGATTCCTTTTCTTCCAGATATCTGCATCACTGATTCCTCATCACAGACAACATACCCTCAGTTCTACAAGATCCAAAGTAGTAAGAGCACATGTTTCTTTGATTATTGATCCTGAGGAGTGGGAAGAAAAAAAGGTTTGTGACAGGGGTGCTTGGCTGGCTCAGTTGGAAGAGCATGCAAGTCTTGATCTTAGGGTCATGAGTTTGAGCCCCATGTTGGATGTAGAGATTACTAAAAATAAATTAATAAATAAACTATTAAAAAAAAAGGTTTGTGACATCATTGGAATTGCAGCGAATGTTCTCACTTTCAAACTTTCCTCCATCATTGCATTACTCACTCAGGATTCAGTCTTAAAAGAGAGCCAAATTTGGGTCAAGTGCCCACATAGTGTCTATACCAGGGGGAGGTAAAAAAAGGATCTGGCCCCATTGGCGTTTGTAATGGGAGCCAGTAGTGGGGAGCAGGTGTTGGGAATTCCCCTCCTGCCAGGACTACATGCAGTGGAAAGTATGAAACTGGATAGCCCAAAAAACAACAACTGTCATGTTTTTAGGCAATGAAGTAGGAGGCTCAGTCTAAAGCAATTGCTGGACAATTGCCATGAGGAAGTAGAAGGAGGTGGTGAGGTCCTTAAAGGTACTGACTACGATGGCCATCTTGGCAGGAAATGTAAAGCCATGCCAGGGCAAGTGTCAAAGCTGGTCAAGGAAGCAAGAGGCCAGCAGAGTCCTCCTGCCACCAAGTTGAAGATGAATCTCTTCTCGGGAATTTTTCTTTTCTTTTAAAAAATTTTAAAAGTCCCTTAAAATTGTTTTAAATCCTGGCTTTCTGGGGCCCAGAATGGGATTGATTTGCTCTATCATGCGGCAGATAGATCCTAGGATGAGCCCCAAAGATTCCCACCTCCTGATGCTCATGCATTTAGGCAGACAGAACTTGTAACTTGCTTCTAACCCACAGAACATAGCAAAGGGGATGGGCTGGTCACTCCTATGATAACATAATGTTATACCTGACTCCACCTAAGAAGACTGGAGTCAGAGAGACTCTTCCTTGCTGGGCCTGAGGAAGCCAGTACCTGTAGCGCAGCCTGGTGATATTCTGACAGAGAACTCAGCTTAACTATGCAGAGACTCCTGACCCACAGAAACTGGGAGATAATAAATGCATGTGTTGTTTTAAGCCACTAGATTTATGGTAATTTGTTACACAGCAGTAGAAAACCAATACAATCATACTCCCCAGTTAGTGACCTCATCATCAATCCAGGCATGGTACCACATGGAGATAATAATAGCATCTTCCTCATAAGGTTGTTATAAGGATACCTGAGTTTAATTTTATAAAGGACTTAGAACAGTTCTAGGCACATATATATGTATTTAGGGTTTTTGTTTGTTTTTTAAAGTGGCGGATGTGGTCTTAATTTTAATTGTATAAAGGGCTTAGGACACTTCTGGCACATATATGAAAGTTTTTAGGGTTTTTGTTTGTTTTTTAAAGTGGGGGGTGTGTGGTCCCATCTTCATCCCAATAGCTTCTACATTTGCATTATTGAGACTTGCTTCTATTGTCAATTTTACCATCTCTGCAGAGCTCACAGGTTTCTGGACCATTCCATACCCTATTTGGTATATCACAGACAGAACCATCTTGTATTCTGGCTTAGAGGACAATATATTTAATTTAGCTGTTTTGACAAGATCTCTTCATTTTTCTCTTTTTTGGTCATTTTTTTATTGTGGTAAAATACACATAACATAAAATTTACCATTTTAACCATTTTAAAGTGCACAGTTCGTTGGCATTAAGTGCAGCCATCACCAGTATCTATTTCCAGAACATTTTTATTACTCCAAATAGAAACCCCATGTCCATCAATCAGTCACTCCCTATCCCCCCATCCCTAACTGCTGAAACCACAAATATGTTTTCTGTCTCTATGAATTCGCCTATTCTAAGTATTTCATATAAATGGAATTGTTGTCCAAAACCAACCTCTGTGCTCTGGAGCCAAAATATAACATAAAGACAGAGTTTGGGAATAAAGAGGAACAATAGTTTTATTACTTTGTCAGGCAAAGGAGGCTGCAGGAGTCTAATGCCTTCAAAACTGCAGACCCACCAGGGGTAAAAGGCTGAGGGGTTTTATAGGAAAATACAGGACCTAGGCAGTTGCAATAGAAATCTGTTATGTGTTGCCGGCCGCGTTTGTCATGTCCTCAGTATGGTCTCATGATTAGTGCTGGTGCTGGCAGGCCAAGGTTCGTTACTAACTATACATTGAGGTCAGCAAGATGTCAATATCGATACTGAGTTCCTGGAACAAAGGATTCTACAGAAAAAAAAAAAGTGAAGGGGAGGAGGAGGCTTCAAGAATGAGGAAGAGAAAAATTGGTTCAGTTTAAAGTCAAGCCTTGCTGAAGCATTAGTATGTCTATCTTAATTTCCATTCATTTTTACGTTTCTATAATGGTTTCAGAATCATATGATATGTGGCCTTTTACGTCTGGCTTCTTTCACTTAGTGTAATGTTTTCAAGGTTCATTCACGTTATGGCATGTATCAGTTGTTCAATTTTAATGGCTGAATAATATTCCATTGAATGGATATACTACATTTTGTTTATCTACTCATCAGTTTATGGACATTTGGGGTGTTACCACCTTTTGGCACTTGTGAATAGTCTTGCTCTAAATATTCATGTACAGAGATTTATTTGAAAACAAATTTTCTTTTTTTTTAAAGATTTTATTTATTTGTCAGAGAGAGAGAGCATGCACAAGCGGGAGAGCGTTCACAAGCGGGAGAGCGGCAGGCAGAGGGAGAAGCAGGCTCCCTGCCGAGCAGGGAGCCCGATGCGGGGCTCGATCCCAGGACCCTGAGATCATGACCTGAGCCGAAGACAGACGCTTAACTGACTGAACCACCCAGGTGTCCCTGAAAACCAATTTTCAATTATTTGGGGGATGTACCGAGGAGTAGAATTTCTACTATGTGGTAATTCTATGTTTAACTTGTTGAGAAACCATCAAACAATCCAGCATGGCTACACCATTTTACATTGACACCAGAAATGTTAGAGGGTTCTAATTTCTCCATATCCTTGCCAAAACTTGTTAATTTACTATTATTATTATTATTATTATTATTATTATTATTATTATTGCCATCCTGGTAGGTGTGAAGTAGAGTAGTATCTTGTGTTTTTTTTAATTTTTTAAATTTAAATTCAATTTAATTAATATATACTATATTAGTTTCAGAGGTAGAATTTAGATTCAATGCAGCTGAATTTAGATGTATGCAACAGATTCATCAGTTGCATACAACATCCAGTGCTCATCACTTCAAGTGCCTTGCTTAATGCCCATCACCCAATTACCCCAGCCCCCCCCACCTCCCCTCCAGCAACCCTCCATTTGTTTCATATATTTAACAGTCTCTTATGATTTGCCTCCCTCTCTATTTTCATCGAATTTTATTTTTCCTTCCCTTCCCCAATGTTCATCTGATTTGTTTCTTAAATTCCACATATGAGTGAAACCATATGGTATTTGGCTTTCTCTGACGGACTTACTTTCCTTAGCGTAATACCATCTATTTCCATCTACGTCTTTGCAAATGGCAAGATTTCATTCTTTTTGATGGCTGAATAATATTCCATAGTGTGTGTGTGTGTGTGTGTGTGTGTGTGTATATATACACACACACACACACACACACACCACATCTTCTTTATCCATTCATCTGTCAATGGACATCTGGGCTGTTTCCATAGTTTGGCTATCGTGGACATTGCTACTATAAACATTAGGGTGCATGTGCCCTTTCCAATCACTATGTTTGTATCCTTTGGATAAATACCTAGAAGTGCAACTTCTGGGTCATAGGGTAGCTCTAATTTTAACTTTTTGAGGAACCTCCATACTGTTTTCCAGAGTGGCTGCACCAGCTTGCATTCCCACCAAGAGTGTAGGAGGGTTCCCCTTTCTCTGCATCCTCACCAACATCTGTTGTTTCCTGACTTGTTCACTTTAGCCAATTCTGACTGGTGTGAGGTGATATCTCATTGTAGTTTTGATTTGTATTTCCCTGAGGCCCAGTGATGTGGAGCATTTTTCAATGTGTCTGTTAGCCATCTGTATGACTTCTTTATAGAAATGTCAGTTCATGTCTTTTGCCCATTTCTTGACTGTTTTTTTTGTTTGTTGGTTGGTTTTTTGGGTGCTGAGTTTTGTAAGTTCTTTATAGGTTTTGGATACTAGCCCTCTATCTGATAAGACATTTGCAAATATCTTCTCCCATTCCATAGGTTGCCTTTTAGTTTTGTTGACTGTTTCCTTTGCTGTGAAGAAGTTTTTATCTTGATGAAGTCCCAATCATTTTGCTTTTGTTTCTCTTGCCTCGGGAGACATGTCTAGCAGTTGCTGTGACCGAGGTCAAAGAGGTTGCTGCCTGTGTTCTCCTCTAGGATTTTGATGGATTCCTGTCTTACATTTAGGTTTTTTATCCATTTTGATTTATTTTTGTGTATGGTGTGAAAAAGTGGTCCAGTTTCACTCTTCTGCATGTGGCTGTCCAATTGTCCCAGCACCATTTGTTGAAGAGCCTTTTTTCCATTGGATATTCTTTCCTGCTCTGTCAAAGGTTAATTGACCATAGAGTTGAGGGTCCATTTCTAGGTTTTCTATTCTGTTCCATTGATCTGTGTGTCTGTTTTTGTACCAGTAACTTACTGTCTTGATGATTACAGCTTTGTAATAGACCTTGAAGTCCAGAATTGTGATGCCTCCAGCTTTGGTTTTCTTTTTCAACATTCCTTTGGCTATTCGGGGTCTTTTCTGGTTTCATACAAATTTTAGGATTGTTTTTCCAGCTCTGTGAAAAAAGTTGATGGTATTTTGATAGTGATTGCTTTGAATGTATAGATTGATCTAGGCACTGTAGACATTTAAGCAATATTTCTTCTTCCAATCCATGAACATGGAACGTTTTTCCATTTCTTTGTGTCTTCCTCAATTTCTTTCATGAGTGTTCTATAGTTTTCAGAGTACAGATCCATTACCTCCTTTGGTTAGATTTATTCCTAGATATCTTATGGTTTTGGGTGCAATTGTAAATGGGAACAATTATTTGATTTCTCTTTCTTCTGCCTCATTGTTAGTGTATAGAAATGCCACTGACTTCTGTGCATTGATTTTATATCCTGAGACTGCTGAATTCCTGTGTCAGTTCTAGCAATTTTTTGCTGGAGTCTTTTGGGTTTTCTACATACAATATCATGTTGTGTGCAAAGAGTGAAAGTTTGAATTCTTCTTTGCTGATTTGGATGCTTTTTATTTCTTTTTGTTGTGTGATTACTGAGGCTAGGACTTCCAGTACTATGTTGAACAACAGTGGTGAGAGTGGACATCCTTGTCATGTTTCTGACCTCAGAAGGGAAAAGCTCTCAGTTTTTCCCCATTGAGGATATTTTCTGTGTCTTTTTTGTATGTGGCTTTTATAATATTGAGGTATGTTCCCTTTATCCCTACAAGGTAGAGAGTTTTTATCAAGAAAGGATGCTATATTTTCTCAAATGATTTTTCTGCATCTATTGAGAGGATCATGTAGTTCTTGTCCTTTCTTTTCTTTTTTAAATTTATTTTATTTTATTTTTTTAATGATTTTAAAAAATATTTTATTCACTTGAGAGAAAGAGTGAGAGAGAGAGAGCACGCACACAAGCAGGGGGAGGGGCAAAGGGAGAAGCAGGCTCCCTGCCGAGCAAGGAGCCCAACATGGGACCCGATCCCAGGATCCCGGGATCATGACCCGAGCTGAAGGCAGATGCTCAACTGGCTGAGCCACCCAGGCATCCCTCTTTTTTTTTTTTATTATGTTAGGTTAGTCACCATACAGTACTTCATTAGTTTTTGATGTAGTGTTCCAAGATTCATTGTTTGTGTATAACACCCAGTGCTCATTGATTGATTTGCCGATGTTTAACCATCCTTGCAGTCCAGGAATAAATCCCACTTGGTCATGGTGAATAATCTTTTTTTTAAAATTTTTTATTGTTATGTTAATCACCATACATTACATCATTAGTTTTAGATGTAGTGTTCCATGATTCATTGTTTGTGCATAACACCCAGTGCTCCATGCAGAACGTGCCCTCCTCAATACCCATCACCAGGCTAACCCATCCTCCCACCCCCCTCCCCTCTAGAACCCTCAGTTTGTTTTTCAGAGTCCATCGTCTCTCATGGTTCGTCTACCCCTCCGATTTCCCCCCCTTCATTCTTCCCCTCCTGCTACCTTCTTCTTCTTTTTTTTCTTAACATATATTGCATTATTTGTTTCAGAGGTACAGATCTGAGATTCAACAGTCTTGCACAATTCACAGCGCTTACCAGAGCACATACCCTCCCCAGTGTCTATCACCCAGTCACCCCATCCCTCCCACACCACCCCCACTCCAGCAACCCTCAGTTTGTTTACGGAGATTAAGAATTCCTCATATCAGTGAGGTCATATGATACATGTCTTTCTCTGTTTGACTTATTTCGCTGGGCATAATACCCTCGAGTTCCAACCACATAGTTGCAAATGGCAAGATTTCATTCCTTTTGAGGCTGCATAATATTCCATTGTATACATGTATATATATACCACATCTTCTTTATCCATTCATCTGTCGATGGACATCTTGGCTCTTTCCACAGTTTGGCTATTGTGGACATTGCTGCTATAAACATTGGGGTGCACGTACTCTTTCGGATCCCTACTTTTGTATCTTTGGGGTAAATACCCAGTAGTGCAATTGCTGGATCATATGGTAGCTCTATTTTCAACTTTTTGAGGAACCTCCATACTGTTTTCCAGAGTGGCTGCGCCAGCTTGCATTCCCACCAACAGTGTAGGAGGGTTCCCCTTTCTCCGCATCCCTGCCAACATCTGTCATTTCCTGACCTGTTAATTTTAGCCATTCTGACTGGTGTGAGGTGGTATCTCATTGAGGTTTTGATTTGGATTTCCCTGATGCCGAGTGATATTGAACACTTTTTCATGTGTCTCTTGGCCATTTGGATGTCTTCTTTGGAAAAATGTCTGTTCATGTCTTTTGCCCATTTCTTGATTGGATCATTTGTTCTTTGGGTGTTGAGTTTGATGAGTTCTTTATAGATTTTGGATACTAGCCCTTTATCTGATATGTCATTTGCAAATGTCTTCTCCCATTCTGTCAGTTGTCTTTTGGTTTTGTTGTCTGTTTCCTTTGCTTTGCAAAAGCTTTTTATCTTGATGAAGTCCCAATAGTTCATTTTTGCCCTTGCTTCCCTTGCCTTTGGCGATGTTTCTAGGAAGAAGTTGCTTCGGCTGAGGTCGAAGAGGTTGCTGCCTGTGATATCCTTTAGGATTTTGATGGACTCCTGTCTCACATTGAGGTCTTTCAACCATTTGGAGTCTATTTTTGTGTGTGGTGTAAGGAAATGGTCCAGTTTCATTCTTCTGCATGTGGCTGTCCAATTTTCCCAACACCATTTGTTGAAGAGACTGTCTTTTTTCCATTGGACATTCTTTCCTGCTTTGTCAAAGATGAGTTGACCATAGAGTTGAGGGTCCATTTCTGGGCTCTCTGTTCTATTCCATTGATCTGTGTGTGTGTTTTTGTGCCAGTACCATACTGTCTTGTTGATGACAGCTTTGTAATATAGCTGGAAGTCCGGAATTGTGATGCCACCAGCTTTGCTTTTCTTTTTCAACATTCCTCTGGCTATGCGGGGTCTTTTCTGGTTCCATACAAATTTTAGGATTATTTGTTCCATTTCTTTGAAAAAAGTGGATGGTATTTTGATGGGGATTGCATCGAATGTGTAGATTGCTCTAGGTAGCATTGACATCTTCACAATATTTGTTCTTCCAACCCATGAGCATGGAACGCTTTTCCATTTCTTTGTGTCTTCCTCAATTTCTTTCAAGAGTATTTTATAGTTTTCTGAGTACAGATGCTTTGCCTCTTTGGTTAGATTTATTCCTAGGTATCTTATGGTTTTGGGTGCAATTGTAAATGGGATCGACTCCTTAATTTCTCTTTCTTCTGTCTTGTTGTTGGTGTATAGGAATGCCACTGACTTCTGTGCATTGATTTTATATCCTGCCACTTGACTGAATTCCTGTATGAGTTCTAGCAGTTTTGGGGTGGAGTCTTTGGGGGTTTCCACATAAAGTATCATATCATCTGCAAAGAGTGAGAGTTTGACTTCTTTGCCGATTTGGATGCCTTTTATTTCTTTTTGTTGTCTGATTGCTGTGGCTAGGACTTCCAATACTATGTTGAATAGCAGTGGTGATAGTGGACATCCCTGTCGCGTTCCTGACCTTAGGGGGAAAGCTCTCAGTTTTTCCCAATTGAGAATGATATTCGCTGTAGGTTTTTCATAGATGGCTTTTATGATATTGAGGTATGTACCCTCTATCTCTATACTCTGAAGAGTTTTGATCAAGAAAGGATGCTGTACTTTGTCAAATGCTTTTTCGGCATCTATTGAGAGGATCATATGATTCTTGTTCTTTCTTTTGTTAATGTATTGTATCACATTGATTGATTTGCGGATGTTGAACCAACCTTGCAGCCCAGGGATAAATCCCACTTGGTCGTGGTGAATAATCCTTTTAATGTACTGTTGGATCCTATTGGCTAGTATTTTGGTGAGAATTTTTGCATCCATGTTCACCAGGGATATTGGTTTGTAATTCTCCTTTTTGATGGGGTCTTTGTCTGGTTTTGGGATCAACGTAATGCTGGCCTCATAAAATGAGTTTGGAAGTTTTCCTTCCATTTCTATTTTTTGGAACAGTTTCAGAAGAATAGGTATTAATTCTTCTTGAAATGTTTGGTAGAATTCCCCTGGGAAGCCATCTGGCCCTGGGCTTTTTTTGGGGGGGGGGGGACATTTTTGATGACTGCTTCAATTTCCTTAGTGGTTATAGGTCTGTTCAGGTTTTCTATTTCTTCTGGGTTCAGTTTTGGTAGTTGATACATCTCTAGGAATGCATCCATTTCTTCCAGGTTATCTAATTTGCTGGCATAGAGTTGCTCATAATATGTTCTTATAATTGTTTGTATTTCTTTGGTGTTGGTTGTGATCTCTCCTCTTTCATTCATGATTTTGTTGATTTGGGTCATTTCTCTTTTCTTTTTGATAAGTCTGGCCAGGGGTTTATCAATCTTGTTAATTCTTTCAAAGAACAAGCTCCTAGTTTCCTTGCTCTGTTCTACTGTTCTTTTAGTTTCTATTTCATTGATTTCTGCTCTGATCTTTATTATTTCTCTTCTCCTGCTGGGTTTAGGCTTTATTTGCTGTTCTTTCTCCAGCTCCTTTAGGTGTAGGGTTAGGTTGTGTACTTGAGACCTTTCTTGTTTCTTGAGAAAGGCTTGTATTGCTATATACTTTCCTCTTAGGACTGCCTTTGTTGCATCCCAAAGATTTTGAATAGTTGTGTTTTCATTTTCATTAGTTTCTGTGAATTTTTTAAATTCTTCTTTAATTTCCTGGTTGACCCATTCATTCTTCAGTAGGATGCTCCTTAGCCTCCATGTATTTGAGTTCTTTCTGACTTTTCTCTTGTGATTGAGTTCTAGTTTCAAAGCATTGTGGTCTGAAAATAGGCAGGGAATGATCCCAATCTTTTGGTACTGGTTGAGACCTGATTTATGACCTAGGATGTGATCTATTCTGGAGAATGTTCCATGGGCACTAGAGAAGAATGTGTATTCCGTTGCTTTAAGATGGAATGTTCTGAATATGTCTGTGAAGTCCATTTGGTACAGTGTGTCATTTAAAGTCTTTATTTCCGGGCGCATGGGTGGCTCAGTTGGTTAAGTGACTGCCTTCGGCTCAGGTCATGATCCTGGAGTCCCAGGATCGAGTCCCATGTCGGGCTCCCTGCTCAGCAGGGAGTCTGCCTCTCTCTCTGACCCTCCCCCCTCTCATGCTCTCTCTCTCATTCTCTCTCTCATATAAATAAATAAAATCTTAAAAAAAATAAAGTCTTTATTTCCTTTGTGATCTTTTCCTTAGACGATCTGTCCATTTCAGTGAGGGGGTGTTAAAATGCCCCACTATTATCATATTGTTGTCAATGCGTTTCTTTGCTTTTGTTATTAATTGCCTTATATAATTGGCTGCTCCCATGTTGGGGGCATAGATATTTACAATTGTTAGATCTTCTTGTTGGATAGATCCTTTAAGTATGATATAGTGTCCTTCCTCATCTCTTATTCCAGTCTTTGGTTTAAAATCTAATTTGTCTGATATAAGGATTGCCACCCCAGCTTTCTTTTGGTGTCCATTAGCAGGGTAAATGGTTTTCCACCCCCTCACTTTCAATCTGGGGGTGTCTTTGGGTCTAAAATGAGTCTCTTGCAGACAGCATATCGATGCGTCTTGTTTTTTAATCCAAACTGATAGCCTCTGTCTTTTGATTGGGGCATTTAGTCCATTTACATCCAGGGTAACTATTGAAAGATAGGAATTTAGTGCCATTGTATTGCCTGTAAGGTGACTGTTACCGTATATTGTCTGTGTTCCTTTCTGGTCTGTGTTGCTTTTAGGCTCTCTCTTTGCTTAGAGGACCCCTTTCAAGATTTCTTGTAGGGCTGGCTTCGTGTTTGCAAATTCCTTTAGTTTTTGTTTGTCCTGGAAGCTTTTTATCTCTCCTTCAATTTTCAATGACAGCCTAGCTGGATATAGTATTCTTGGCTGCATATTTTTCTCATTTAGTGCTCTGAATATATCCTGCCAGTCCTTTCTGCCAGGTCTCTGTGGATAGGCCTGTTGCCAATCTAATGTTTCTACCATTGTAGGTTACATATCTCTTCTCCTGAGCTGCTTTCAGGATTTTCTCTTTGTCTCTGAGACTCGTAAGTTTTACTATTAGATGTCAGGGTGTTGACCTATTTTTATTGATTTTGAGAGGGGTTATCTGTGCTTCCTGGATTTTGATGCCTGTTTCCTTCCCCAAATTAGGGAAGTTCTCTGCTATAATTTGCTCCCTTATACCTTCTGCCCCTCTCTCTCTTTCTTCTTCTTCTGGGATCCCAATTATTCTAATGTTGTTTTGTCTTATGGTATCACTTATCTCTCGAATTCTGCCCTCGTGATCCAGTAGTTGTTTATCTCTCTTTTTCTCAGCTTCTTTATTTTCCATCATTTGGTCTTCTATATCACTGATTCTCTCTTCTGCCTCATTTAGCCTAGCAATTAGTGCCCCCATATTTGATTGCACCTCATTAATAGCCTCTTTGATTTCAACTTGTTAGATTTTAGTTCTTTTACTTCTCCAGAAAGGGTTTCTCTAATAACTTCCATGCTTTTTTCAAGCCCAGCTAGTATCTTTAAAGTGATGATTCTGAGCTCTAGATCTGACATCGTACTAATGTCCGTATTGAGTAGGTCCCTGGCAGTCGGTACTACCTCTTGTTCTTTTTGTTGAGGTGATTTTTTCCGTCTTGTCATTTTGTGCAGAGGAGAATAGATTAATGAGAGAACAAAATGCTAGCAGGATAACAACGTCCCCAGAAAATATACTCTAAACAAATCAGAAAAGACCTTCCAGAAAGTGGTTGCTTTTCTGTTCAGAGAGTTGTTGCTATTCTTTTCTTCGATCTCCTGTTGAGTTTGTAGGTGTTCAGAATGGTTTGATCCCTATCCAGCTGAATTCCTGAGAGGAGACGAAATCCAGGTCTCCTACTCCTCCGCCATCTTGCTCCAACAGTCGTGAATAATCTTTTTAATGTACTGTTGAATCCTATTAGCTAGTGTCTTGTTGAGAATTTTTGCATCCATGTTCATCAGGGATATTGGTCTGTAATTCTCCTTTGTAGTGGGGTATTTGTCTAGTTTTGGGATCAAGGTAATGCTGGCCTCATACATTGAGTTTGGAAGTTTTCCTTCCATTTCTATTTTTTGGAACAGTTTCAGAAGAATAGGTATTAAGTCTTCTTTAAATGTTTGGTAGAATTCCCCTGGGAAGCCATCCAGCCCTAGACTCTTGTTTGTTAGGAGATTTTTGATTATTGATTCAATTTCTTTGCTGGTTATTGGTCTGTTCAGCTTCTCTATTTCTTCCTGTTTCAATTTTGGTAGTTTATATATTTGTAGGAATGCATCCATTTCTTCCAGATTGCCTAATTTGTTGACATAGAATTGCTCATAATATTCTCTTATAATTCTTTGTATTTCTTTGGTGTTGGTTGTGATCTCTCCTCTTCCATTCATGATTTTATTTATTTTGGTCCTTTCTGTTTTCTCTTTGTTAAGTCTGGCTAGGGTTTTATCAATCTTGTTAATTCTTTCAAAGAACCAAATCCTAATTTCATTGATCTGTTCTATTGGGTTTTTTTTTTTATTTCTATCATTGATTTCTGCTCTATTCTTTATTATATCTCTTCTCCTGCTGGATTTAAGCTTTATTTTGTTTATTTATTTTATTTGCTGTTCTTTTTCCAGCTCCTCTAGGTGTAAGGTTAGGTTGTGTATTTGAGACTTTTCTTGTTTCTTGAGGAAGGCCTGTATTGCTATATACTTCCCTCTTAGAACCACCTTTGCTGCATCCCAAAGGTTCTGAAATTTCGTGTTTTCATTTTCACTTGCTTCCATGTATTTTTAAATTTGTCTTTAATTTCCTGGTTGACCCATTCATTCTTTAGTAAGATGCTCTTTAACCTGCACATATTTGTGGCCTTTTAAATTTTTTCTTGAAGTTGACTTCACGTTTTACAGGATTGTGGTCTGGGGGGGCCTGGGTGGCTCAGTCAGTTAAGCATCTGCCTTTGCCTTGGGTCATGATCCCAGGGTCCTGGAATTGAGCCCCGCATTGAACTCTCTACTCAGTGGAGAGCCTGATTCTCTCTCTCCCTCTGCTGCTCCCCCTGTTTGTGTGCTCTCTCTCTCTATCTCTTTCTGTCTAATAAATAAATAAAATCTTAAAAAAAATAAAGGATTGTTGTCTGAAAATATGCATGGAATTTTTGTACCAGTTCAGACCTAATTTGCAACCCAGTATGTGATCTATTCTGGAGAATGTTCCATGTGCACATGAGAAGAATGTGTATTCTGCTGCTTTAGGATGAAATCCTCTGAATATATCTGTGAAGTTCATCTGTTCCAGTGTGTCACTCAGAGCCCTTGTTTCCTTGTTGATCTTCTGCTTAGATGATTTGTCCATTGCTGTGAGTGGGGTGTTAAAGTTGCTTATTATTATTGCATTATTATCAATGAGTCTCTTTAACTTTTTTATTAATTGGCTTATATATTTGGCTGCTCCCAAGTTGGGAGCATAAATATTTACAATTCCCTTTTATTATGATATAGTGTCCTTCATCTCTTATTACAGTCTTTACTTTAAAATCTAGTTTGTCTAATATGAGAATTGCTACTCCAGCTTTCTTTTGATGTCCATTAGCAAGATAAATGGTTCTCCACCCCCTCACTTTCAATCTGGAGGTGTCTTTGGATCTAAAATGACTCTCATGTAAACAGCATATTGGTGGGTCTTGTTTTCTTATCCATTCTGATATCCTATGTGTTTTGATTGGAGCATTTAGTCCCCTTACATTCAGAGTAATTATTGAAAGATATGAAGTTAGTGCCTTTGTATTACCTGTAAAGTCACTGTTCCTGTAGATCGTCTCTGTTCATTTCTGATCTTTGTTACTTTTGGGCTCTGCCTTCACTCAAAGGATCCCTGTTAATATTTCTTGCAGTGCTTGTTTAGTGTCTACAAACTCCTTTAGCTTCTGTTTGTCCTGGAAACTCTTTATCTTTCCTTCTGTTCTGAATGACAACCTTGCTGGATAAAGTATTTTTGGCTGCATATTTTTCTCATTTAGCACATTGAATATATCATGTTAGTCCTTTCTGGCTTTCCAGCGCTCTTTGGACAGGTCTACTGCCAGCCTTATGTTTCCACCCTTGTATGTTAGGGACCTCTTGTGCTGAGCTGCTTTCGGGAATTTCTCTTTATCTCTGAAATTTCCAAGCTTCACTATTCTGTGCCTCTTGGACTTGAAAGTCTGTTTCCTTCCCCAGATTAGGGAAGTTCTATAATTTTAATCATAGAAGAAATTGTCACTGTTTTAATTTTAAACATTCTGATAGGTATGCAGTGAAATATCATTTTGTTTTTAATTTGCATTCCCGTAATGGCTACTGGAGTTGAGCATCTTTTCACATGCTTCTTTGCCACCTTTATATCCTCTTAAGTGAAATGCTTCCACATCTTTTGTCCATTTTCTAGCTGAATTTTTTTATTTTTTATTTTATTTATTTATTTGAGAGAGAGAAAGCATGTGCACAAGTGGGGGGTGGGAGAGAGGGACAGGGAGAAGCAGAGTCCCCATTGAGCAGGGAGCTCGATGTGGGGCTTGCTTGATCCCAGGACCCCAGGATCATGACCTGAACCAACTGCAGAAACCCAACAAACTGAGCCACCCAGGTGCCCCTGAATTTTTTTTTACTATTGAGTTTTGAGAGCTCCTTATTATATTCTACATACTAATGTATCAGTTCTAGCAGTTTTTTCATGGAGTCTTTAGTGTTTTCTATATACAGTGTCATGTCATCTGTAAATAGTCAAAAGTTTAATTTTCCTTGCTGATTTGGATACCTTTTATTTATTTTTGTTGTCTGATTGTTGAGCTAGGACTTCCAGTACTATATTAAATAAAAATGGTGAGAGTGGACATCCCTGTCTCTTTCTTGACTATAGAGGAAAAGCTCTCAGTTTTTCCCCACTGACTATGATGTTCACTGTGGATTTTTCACCTATGGACTTTATTATGTTGAGGTATTTCCTTCTAAACCTACTTTGTTGAGGGTTTTTATCAAGAACGGATGTTGTACATTGTCAGATGCTTTTTCTGCATCTATTAAAATGATCATATAGTTCTTATCCTTTCTTTTATTAATGTGATGTATTGTGTTGATTGATTTGCAAAGATTGAGCCACCCTTGCAACCCAGGAATAAATCCCATTTTATTGTGCTAAATGATTGTTTAAATATATTGTTGGATTCAGGTTGCTAGTATTTTGTGGATAATTTTTGCATCCATGTTCATCAAGGATATTGCCCTGTAGTTCTCTTTTTTAGTGGTGTCTTTATTTGGTTTTGGTATCAGGGTAATGCTGGCCTTATAGAATGAATTTTCCTTCCTTTTCTATTTTTTTGGAATAGTTTGAGAACAATAGGTATTAACTTTTCTCTAGATGTTTGGTAGAATTCTGCTGTGAAGCCATTTGGCCCTGGATTTTTGTTTGTTGGGAGTTTTTTTTTTATTATTGATTCAATTTCTTTGCTGGTTAATAGTCTGTTCAATTTTTCTATTTCTTCCTGTTTCTGTTTTTGTAGTTTATATGTTTCTAGGAATTTATCCACTTCTAGTTTGTCCAATTTGTTGGTATATAGTTTTTCATAATATTCTCTTATAATTCTTTGTATTTCTTGGTATTGGTTGTTATTTCTCCTCTCTCATTTGTGATTTTATTTATTTGGATACTTTCTCTTTTCTTTTGGTAAGTCTGGCTAGAGTTTTATCAATATTCTTAAGTTTTTCAATGAACCAGCTCCCTATTTCATTGATCTGTTCTATTGTTTTTTTAGTTTCTAGATCATTAATTTCTGCTCTCATCTTTATTATTTCCTTCCATATGCTGGCTTTAAGCTTTGTTTGTTCTTTTTCTACCTCCTTTAGATGTTAGGTTTGGTTATTTCAGATTTTTCTTGCTTCTTGAGGTAGGCCTGTATTGCTGTGCACTTACCTTCTTGGACCACTTTTGCTTCATCCGAGAAGTTTTGGACCATTGTGTTTTCTTTTTCATTTGTTTTGGTGTGCTTTTTAATTTTTTCTTTGATTCCCTGGTTGACCCATTCATTGTTTAATAGAATGTTGTTTCACCTCCATGTAATTGTGGTCTTTCCAGAATTTTTCTTGTGGTTGACTTCTAGTTTCAGAGCATTGTGGTCAGTAAAAGTGCATGGTATGACTTCAATGTTTTTGTGTTTGTTGAGGCCTGTTTTGTGACCCAGTATGTGATGCAGAATGTCCCATGTGCATTTGAAAAGCATGTGTATCCTGCTATTTTAGGGTGAAATGTTCTGAACATTTAAGTCCATCTTGTCCAGCGTGTCATTCAAGGTCATTGTTTCCTTGTTCATTTTCTGTTTAGATGATCTGCCCACTGATGTAAGCAGGGTGTTAAAATCCCCTACTATTATTGTATGATTATCAATTAGTTCATTTATTTTTGTTATTGTTTCATATATTTGGGTGCTCCCATGTTGCATGCATAAATGTTTAAAATTGTTATATCTTCTTGTTTGGTCTTCCACTTTCCTATGATATACTGCCCTTCCTTTTCTCTTGTTATGTCATTTTTTAACGATTTTATTTATTTATTTGTTTATTTATTTATTTATTTTTAGAGAGAGAGAGAGCACATGTTGGGGGAGGGGCTGAGGGGGAGGAAGAGGGAGAGAATTTCTCAAGAAGAGTCCATGCTGAGCATGGAGCCCAATGTGGGGCTCAATTCCACATCCCTGAGATCATGAACTAAGCTGAAACCAAGAGTTGGACACTCAACCGACTGAGTTACCAAGGTACCCCATTGTTAAGTCTTTTTGTAAAGTCTAGTTTGTCTGATATAAGTATTGCTACTCTGGCTTTCTTTTGACCTCCATTTGTGTGATAAATGTTTCCCCATCCCCTCACTTTCAATCTGCAGGTGTCTTTCGGTCTCTATTGAGTCTCTTGTAGGTAGCATATAGATAGGTCTTTTTTTTTTTTTTTGTCCATTCTGTCACTCTATGTCTTTTGATTGGAATGTTTAATCCATTTACATTCAAAGTGATTATTGATAGATATATATTTATTGCCATTTTATTACTTTTTTGTCATTGTTTCTGGAGATTTCCTCTGTTCTTTTCTTGTCCTTGTCGCTTTTGGTCTCTACTTTCCACTCCTCTTAATATTTTTTGCAGGGCCTGTTTAGAGGTCATGAACTCCTTTTGCTTTTTGTTTGTCTGGGAAACTCTTTATCTCTCCTTGAATTCTGCACGATAGTCTTGCTGGATAGCATATTTTTGGCTGCAGATTTTTCCATTCAGCTCTTTGAATATATCATGGCACTGCCTTCTGGCTTGCCAAGTTTCTATTGTGAAATCTCCAGCTAGCCTTATGGGCTTTCCTTTGTAAGTTAAGGACTCTTTTTGTCTTGCTGCTTTAAAAAAATTTTTTTTATCACTATATTTTGCAAAATTAACTATAATATGTCTTGTTGTTGGCCTGCTTTTATTGATTTTGATGAGAGTTCTCTTTGCTTCTTTGATTTGGATATCTTTTTCCTTCCCCAGATTAGTGAAGTTTTCAGCTGTTATTTCTTCAAATAAATTTTCTGTCCCATTTCTCTCTCTTCTTCTTCTGAGACTCCTATAATACAAATGTTATTACATTTGATGGAGTCACTGAGTTCCCTAAGTCTATTCTCATGTTGCATAATTCTTTCTCTCTTTTGTTGAGCTTCATTGCTTTCTATTACTTAGTCTTCTAGGTCATTAATTTGTTCCTCTGCTTCTTCCAGCCTGGTGTTCATTGCATCAAGCCTGTTTCTAATCTTATTTATTGCATTTTTAATCTCTGATTAAATCATTTTTTAAAAAAGATTTTATTTATTTACTTGAGAGAGAGAGAGAGACAGAAACAGAGACAGAGCACGAGCAGGGGGGAGGAGGCAGAGGGAGAAGCAGACTCCCTGCTCGCAGGGAGACTGATGCGGGGCTGGGTCCCAGGATCTGGAGATCATGACCTGAGCCGAAAGTAGTTGCTTAACCGACTGAGCCACCCAGGCGCCCCTCTGATTAAATCATTTTTAAGTCTTTTATCTCTGTGATGCGGGTCTCACTGATGTCTTGTATTCTTTTCTCAAGCCCAGTGTGTATCCTTATGATTGTCACTTTAAATTCTCCATTAGGCATGTTTCTTATATCTGTTTCACTTTGATTTCTGACCATGGTCTTTTTTAAAAGATTTTATTTATTTATTTATTTATTTATTTATTTATTTATTTATTTGAGAGAGAGAGAGAGTACAAGTGGGGTGAGGGGCAGAGGGAGAAGCAGACTCTCTGCTCAGTAGAGAGCCCAATGTGGGGCTTGATCCCGGGACTCTGGGATCATGACCTGAGCCAAAGGCAGATGCCCAACCAACTAAGCCACCCAGGCACCCCTCTGACCATGGTCTTATATTGTTCTTTCATTTGGGATAAATTCTTCTATCTTCACATTTTGTCTGTCTCTGCCTTCTTCTCTGTGTTAGAAAAGCCAGTTATGTCTCCTGCTTCTGAAAGTAATGGCTTTATGATGAAGAGATCATGTAATGCCCAGGGCCTGGTGATTCAGGGAATATCTCTGGTGTGTGCTGCATGTGCTGTGCTGTTGTGTTTTGGCCACTCCATCCTTCAGGCCAGTCATCTGCATAGGCTCTCCTTGCCTACTATGGGCAGTGTTTGGTCCCTGGCTTGTATGTGGCAAGTTTTAACTACCTGTTCTCTGGTCTGCTTGTGAAATAATACTGTTACCACCTCCAGCAGAACTGAGGCCCTGCAAAAGTCTCCTGTCAGGAGATGTGTGAGCAGGGTTTTGTGCTAGTCTTCTGTGGGAAGGGCCTGGCTTGCTGGGACTGAAGTAAGTGTGACTGAGAAGGGCAGTCCTTTAAGAGTGCATGGGGATGGGGCTTGTAAGCAAGTTAGGCAGCCAGTGTTGGTGCTGTGCTGCTTCCCCTAGGTGGCTCTGTGTTTATGCTGAGGGGCAGGGGAGGGAAATGGTGCCAGGCAGCTCCTTTGTTCCTGAAGAGTTGTCTCCTTAAATGCTGCTTCCCAGGGATGTGCTCTGAGAAGAGCAAATAATCTCCCTACTGCATGCCCCAGGTGCTCTTCAGATTGCTGTTTTCTTGCTGTCTGCCCCTGAGTTGTTTGCCTGACTTCTCTCTAGGAGTAATTCAGTGTCCTCTGGGTTCTATCCCAGCCAAGCCCACTGACCTTTAAAACTCCACACTTTAAGCCCTGCTGGTTGCAAGAACTCGTGAAATTCAGCTCCTCTCATTTTCCAAGCCAATGGCTTTGGGAAATGTTCTTTTTGTGTGTTCCCCTGTGTGCTCCAGTCTCTCTCACCCTTCTCCACAACCAAGGCTCCCTCCCCTCCACAGCATGTGTGATCCTTTCCTCCTCTAAATTTCATCTCTGCACTCCCTACTTTCTTCGATGTGGCATCTTCTCTCCATTTAGTTGTGGAGTTTGTTCTGTCAGTCTTCAGGTTGATTTCTGGGATATTTAGGATGATTTGGTAATTATCTAGTTTTGTTCATAGGATGAGGCTCCTACTCTGCTGCCATCGTCCTCTCCCTGAATAGATTTATTGTATTTGCTATTCTCAATGCAATTAAATACATTATCAATCGGGTTGATGTGCATTTTCCTAAGATCCAGAGCTGGTGTGAAATTCTTAAATAAATCAGTGAACCAAATAAACCCATGGGTCATAGCTGTTTATGCAGATGATGCTCAATCTTTATTTCCAGCCCAGATTTCTTCCCTGAGCTCCAGCCCAGGTCTCCAATTACCTACTGGATATCTCCCTGTGAATGCCCCATAAGCACCTCAAACTCAACAAATATTACTAAACTCATCATCTTCTTTTTAAAAAATTTTATTTATCTATTTGAGAGAGAGCAAGCACGAGTGGGTGGGGGGGCAGAGGGAGAGGGAGAAGCAGATTCCCTGCTGAATGGGGAGCCTGATGTGGGGCTCAATCCCAGGACCCTGAGACCATGACCTGAGCTGAAGGCAGAAGCTTAACTGACTGAGGCACCCAGGCAGCCTAAACTCGCCATCTTCTTACCCAAACTTGTTTCTTTTCCTATGTTTCCTACCTTAATTGGTGGCATTACCATGTGCACAATGATCTAAGTCAGGAACTAAGCAACAATCTCTCCTTTCCCTGCTAAATTCCTCCAATTGACTTGACTCTACAACTAAAGGTCTATCAAATCAGTACTCTCTTTTCCATCCCCATGGGCATCTCCTTAATTCTGGCCTCAACATCACTCTTCCTGATTATTCCATTTGCCTCTTTCAGTCAAATTTTCATCCTTCAGTCTACTTGCCACAGTGGCCCCTGGCAATTGTGTCCTGGTAAGTGTTTAACAACAGGCTCTCTAGGGGGAAAAAAAGCTTTAATTTGTAGCATTTGTTGACATCCATTATGTAAATATCCCCATTGTGACTGATTTCAAGCTACTAGCATGTCAGTTAGCTTGCAAAATTCCTGAAATTTTAAGAATCATCTGTCTTTGAACTGGTTGGAGGCAGCTGCAGGAAACCACTGGTATAAATGAATCTTTGTAACATGCAAATTTGACCAAGTTACTCCCTTGATTAAAACTTCAATGACTCTCCCTTACCCAGAGGATAAAACCCAAATTCTTCAGCTCATCATTCACATTCCTTTGTGATTTAGCCACTATAGACATTACCAGCTTCATTTCTCAAACCACCCAAACTACTAGCCTAATGTCCCATCCATTTTGAATTGGATTCACCAGGCTGTTTCACACCTTTGTATCTTTTTTCTTGCTTCTCTCTGCACCTGGTGAACAACTATTTATTTTTCCAGACTCATTTGATGCCCTCAGGTAGAACTGGACATGCTCATATCAAAATCCATTCAGACTTCTGTCATAGTACCTGTAACTTTTTGTTTTATCTGTTCCTTTATGTTTCTTTCTCTGATACCAACCTGTGAAGTTACTTGAAAATGGACAGAGTATCATTCATCCTTATCTCTAACACCTAAAGCCATAGCCTGGTCTATAGATACAATTTAATAAATAGCTATTAAAGGGAAAGTTGATTTAGACTAAGACTTGAAGGAGTTAAGTGGTGGCTGGACAGACAAGTATGAAGAGGGAATTGCAGGTGAGAGAAAGTGTACATATATACAAGGTATAATAAGAACACTCTCTAACTCCTTAGAAGGCAAGGTGTGTGATGCTCCTGAGGAGTTTTTTAAATATTCCTCTGAATAAGTAAATAAAGAGGCTATTAGTGAGCCTATCACACTGTGGACTTCAATTATGATTAATGGCAACAGTCACTATGATTTTTACACTCCCCACCCCTGGCTCATCTGCCATGGGTACAAAAAATGTGCTGTACTCTGATTATGGAAAATACAAATGCTCCTTCTTTTCCTACTTTTCTTATGAATGATTTTTAAGACTTCTCAGTGTTGATGGTGAGAAGCAGACAGATTTAGGATACATTTTGGAGATTGGGCTTGTGAGGACTTGGTAGATTTGATGTAGAATGTGAAGGAAGGGGAGATATCAAGGATAATTCTTAGGTTATCTAGGTTAACTGGAAAGATGAAATTGTCATTAAGATGAGGAAGACTGCAGGAGGAGCAGGTTTGTTGTGGTGGGAAGATCAAGATTCTATTTTGGACATGCTAAATTAGAGAAGCCTATGAGACAGCCAAGTGGAAAGTTCAGGTAGGCAGTTGAGGACACAAGTATGGAGTTCAGGATAGGGTTGACTATTTGGGAGTAATTAGTATATAAATGGGTGGTAGTTAAAGTGCAAGGACTGGATGAGATTGTCTGGAGAAATATCTGAGGACTGAGTTCTGAATACTCTAAAGTTTGGGGGCCGGGGGAAAAACACTGGAGTCAGCATAAGACAGTGTGAAGGAGCAGCCAGTGAGATAAGAGGAACACTATAAGGTTTCAGTGTTATAAAGACTAAGAGAAGAAAGTATTGTAAGAATGAAATTATTAACTCTATTGAATGTTGGTGTCATAGTCAGTTTGGGCTGCTAAAATAAAATACCATAGACTGCATGGTTTATAAACAGTAGAAATTTATTTCTCACAGTTCTGGGGGTGGAAAGCCAAGATCAGGTTGCCAGTATGGTTGGGTTCTGGTGATAACCCTCTTCCTTGTTGCACACAGCCATTTTCTCCACTTATCTTTACATGGTGGAAAGGGCAAGAGGGTTCTCAAGGACCTCTTTTATAAGGGCACCAGTCTCATTCATGAGGGCTTCACCCTCATGACCTAATCATCTCCCAAAGATCCTACCTCCTAATACCATCACATTGGGGATTAGGATTTCAACATATGAATTTTGAGGAGACACATCCAGCCCATAAAAGTTGGAAGTTGTTGAGTAAAATGAGGATGAAGAAGTACTGAATACAGTTGGCAACCTAGAGCTCACTTGTGGCCTTGCCAAGGACAATTTTACTGGAGGAGTAGGGACCAATACCTACTTACAATGAGTTAAGAAGAGAAAAGAATGTGACAATAGCTCTACAGTCTCACCTGGCACCATCTGAGGTCAGTGAATATTAACCAAGATCTTTATTTCTTCTTGGGAGACAGTGTATGATACCATACAGATTAAGACAGAGTTTAGAGTCAGACTGCCTGGTTCTAGTTCTGATTTAGCCACTTGCTGGTAGTGTGACATTGACTTCCCTTAGTCCTCAGGGAGGCTCAGTTCTCAGATATTTCTCCAGACAATCTCATCCAGTCCTTGAACTTTAACTACCACCCACTAAGGGAGCAAATGACTTCCCTTCTCTGTGCCTCAGTTTTCTCATTTGTAAAGTGAAAATAGGTTGTTGTGAGATATATAAAAATTAATCTGTGTGACATAGAATAGTGCCTGGCTCCTAATAAGTGCTAAAGAAATGGTAGATCTGATTAATATTTCATTTTTAGCCTTCAGAGAGATCTCTGGATTGGAATCCTGGAGGGCAGGCCTCCAGTCCTATTTCTGCCACAGATGAATGACCATGAGTAATTCACTTAAAAATAAAGAAGCTAAAACAAAATATTTCTAGAAATTCAAGGACCTAGAATAAGTTCTAACCTATGTGGATAGCAACTTACTCAAATTTGAAATGGGTGAAATCATGGTATTTTATACACACACATCCACACTCACAGAAACCACTGGAATTTGAAGGGCCAGATATGAGATCACATTAGTTGCTGAATTTAATGTTATATCAAGTAGGAGGCAGCAGGGTTCAATGAAAAAAGAACGGAACTGGAATGCAAAGGGAAGAAAGAAACAATCAGAACTAACATGGCTCAGGTGTCTACACGGGCTAACCAGGCATTTCACAGCAACCCACCATGGTTAAGTATGATTCTCATTTCACAGCTGAGAAAACTGAGGCTCAGAGAGGGTAGGTAACTAGACCAGAGTGGCACAACTATTGAGTAGAAGAATCAGAATTTGAACTCTGCTATTTTGACTCAAAAGTGCCTGCTTTTTCTACCACTAAGGCAGCCATAATGCTCTGTGGTCAAGAGCATAGGCTTTGGAGGGAGAACACCTAGATTTGATTCTAGCTCCTGCCAGTTATCAGCTGTGTGACCCTGTGCAAGCAACCTCTCTTGTTCATTCGTAAAACAGTGATGATAATAAGACTATTTAATTTTCACCGGGCCCCTGTGAGGATTAAACAGTACTATAAGTGAAGCACGGAGCACATAGTAAGGGATCCATAAATGGTAGCTCACAGTAATACAGTATTATACTACTCAGGGTTTAGATTCAGGTTTAGCGATTAGTGCACCCAGATAAGTTACTTTACTTCCCTGGGCTCCAGTTTTTATCTCATCTCTAAGATCCCTTTTATGTTTGTTAAAAACAACAACAAACAACTTGTATTGAGCTATTGGCTTTAAAGGATTTTAATAGGATTTAAATTCAATCCTAATTTTTTTAAGTAAGCTCTAGGCCCAATGTGGGCTTGAACTCACTCTGAGATCAAAAGTCGCATGCTCTACCAATTGAGTCAGACAGGCACCCATCAATCCTAATTTTAAGCATCTTGTGTGAACACTGGCTACTTCTGCTGAGCTGATTGGGGTCACAAAGAGTTTCCTTATATTTGACCTATATCCATCTAAAACTATTTTTTAAAAAATATTATTATAACCCCTTCTGTGATGTTCTGTCCCTATTTAGCCCTTCATTAGTTAAAAGTACCACATAAACATCTATTATGGAACTAGATATCTAGGTGATTCAATCATTTTGTTGCTTTCATTTCCCCTTTCTAAACACATTCCAGTTGACTAACCTCAGTAGGTTCTGGTGATTATTTCTTTCAGAGATCCCCTTTGAGGTAAACACAAAGGTACATGGAGTTTTTATCAGTAGAGGTCCTCAAAGAATCAAGTAAAACATTTCCTGCTCTGAGAAACACTACATGAACCACCCCCTCTTCAAAATTTGTTTAAAGAGAAAGAAAAAAGCCAAATATATATCACACTGAATATATCTGTAACACATCATACTCTCAAGTATTATTAAAACAATCAACTCATAACATTTACTAAAAGCTCTCAAAACTGGGAGTTAAAGACCAAAGATTTGGCAACAAATGATGGTAAAACAATTGGTTATACATAAGAAAAAACTGAAATTGGAGGCTAATACTATACCATATACAAAATCCAATTCCAGCCTTAATAGATTCTTAAAAATAAAGGCAATATTTTGAGAAAGAAAAAAAAAAAGAATGGCCCTTGATTTTCAGAAGCTGGCCTGGCACTCAGAGCTAGGCCATGTTATTCTCATATTTAGACATAAACACAGAACACCCACCTCAGACAAGGTTATGCTGAGACCATAATAAATTGAGACAAAGCAAGGTCATTTCATAATTTTGTCTAAACACTGTGCCAACTCACAAAGTACCAAATGCCCCCTCTCTAGGCCAAAATGAGTGACTTTTACTTTACCAATTATAACTTTAGCTTTACGCTATTTTTCCCTCCCCATAGATAAGATTTATTGAGATACCTGATCATAGAATTGCCCCCTCCCACTGTCTGTTGGCATCCAATTTAGAACAAACTCCCACTTTCTTAGGCCCTCCTCCAAATCACTCAACCAAAGTTCAATTCCAGTAAAAGGTTTTTTCTAATCCAATTTTACTGAGACACCCCTGGATTCCTCATGGTGTGTTTTTTTCCTTGTTTCAATTAATAATAAATTCAACTTGTTCAATTTCAGGTGGTCTTTGACTAGAGGGCATTGACAACTTAAAAACCTTGAGCAAAAAATATTGGAGAATATATTTTTACTTTGGGGTAATGAAGTATTTCTTAAATAATATATAACATCATTAACAATATAGAATAAAATTGATAAATTTGAGTGTGTGTTAGGCAACCTTTTATATGGTCCCAATGATCCCCTCCTTCTGGTTTTCACACTCTTGTAATCCCTATTGTTGGCAGTGGGCTGGGTGTAGTAAATTGCTTTTGATGAATACAATAAGGCAGAAGTGATAGGATTTCACTTCTGAGATTAGGTCATAAAGACTGTGGCTTCTATCTTGGGTTCTCTTTCTCATTCACTCTCCCTCTTAGATTGCTCACCCTCAGAGAAGCCATTTGCCATGTCCTGAGAAAGCTCTACGGAGAGGCATCCATGACAAGCACCAACGTTCATTAACCACCACATAAGTGAGTTTGGAAGTGGTCCTCCCTCAGTCAAGCCTTCAGATGAGACCACAGTCTCAACCAACAGCTTGACTGCAACCTCATGATACACCCTGAGCCGGAGGCTAAACCATTTTCAAATTCCTGACCCACAGAAAATGTGGAATAAAAGTTTGTTGTTTTAAGTTGCTAAGTTCCAAGGTAATTTATTAATATTGATAAGTAGCTAATATAGACCACATTAAAATTAAGGATTTTGGTTCATCGAAAGACATGCTATTAAAGTGAGAAACTACAAAGCTATAAATTGTGAGGAGAATATTTGAAATACACATGCTTGTCAAAGGACTGATAACCAGAATATAAATCAAGAACTTCCACAGATGAGAATGGGAAAAAAATTGCTCAATAGACAAATGGGCAAAAGACAAAGATAGGCATTTCACAGAGTGAGAAAGAGGAATGTCAAATAAGTATATGAAAGGACACTCAACCTCATTAATAATCAGACCAAGGCAAAATAAGATCTCATTTTACTCATTAAACTGCCAAAAGTTAAGAAGTCTGCCAATACAAAGTAATAGAAAGGGGAATGTTTATATACTACTGGTGGGAATGTAAACTGAGACAACCATTTCAGAAATATTTTGGTATTACCTAACTAATAAAGCTGAGCATGCCCATATTCTACAATCTGGACACTTCAATCTTAGGTATATGCCCTGGTAAAAGTCTTTCATGAGTGCCCCATGAAACATGTTCACAGCAACACTATTGGTCATAGTGAAAATATGGAAAAAATTTAAATGTTTGTTGAGAGAAAATTAAATTATGGTAAGTGCATACAGTGTAATATTATATATTTTTGGAAATGAATTAATTACATCTACATATAACAAAATGAATCTTTTAGAAACATAATACTGAATGAAAAGAGCAAGATGCAGATGACTATGGAGAGCATATTATATTTTTAGTTAGATATAAGGAAAAATTAAGCAATATATTGATTATGCATACATACATAGGCAACAGAATTTTTTAAACAAATGATAAATATAAAATTCAAAATAGTGGTTAGTTATGTGGAGAGGTAGGGGTGGAATAGAGAGAATCATATAGATAAATATAAGTTATTGGTAATTTCCAGTTTTTAGGCTGGGTGGTAGATTCATGGGTGTTTTATTATTAAGATTTATAACTTAGACCTAGTTACAAATATTCTTTTAAATGCATCAAATATTACTTCATTTAAAACATTTTAAAGAACAAATTAGGAGCATTTTTATTTTTTATTATGGAAAATTAAGAGCATTTTTTTACATCTAAAGAAAGCAACCAAGTTCATTTTTTAAATGGAAAGGAAAAATACAGAAGGGAGAAAAGTTTGGTGAGCTCCTAAGAGGATCAAGAAAAGGAATACAATTCAGGGAAAAAGAAAAAATCTTCCATTCTAAACTATGTTATTATTTTAATCCTAGATCATTCAGGAAGCTATTCTGGCTAAAACAGGAATTTATTAAGAAGATTATACATTCACTTGCAGTTCACATCAAGTAATTTCCATCCATGTTCCACGTCTACATCTTTAAATAGTTTTGAATGCTCTCCCTTCTCAAATCAATCTCAAACTTCAGAAACTGCCACATAAGGAAGTAGATAGAGCTACTTCTATTGGTGCTAGAGGGGAACCAGTCTCAGTTACATTCTTGGGGTTTTCCTAACTGGTTCTGGGGTCTTATGCAATGCCAAATCTTGAATAGGTGTTGAGGAGGATCATTTGTCTTTACAGGTTATTACTGAGGGACATTGTCCACTTGGCATCTTCAGATTGGCAGTCTCTCTGTGGCTTCTGTGCTTGCCTTAGGACACAGAAATCATTATAATATTTGTAACACCAGGCCTTACATTCCTGTCCCTCAAGTTTATTAAAGCAGACATTCCTTTCTGGGGCCTCATGGGGTGGCTATGGAAAGAAAGGCCCAGCTGCCAGCTGACTTCTCCCACCTTCCTGCCCCCCAGCCCATGGGACATTGCTTTTGAATCTGATGGAAGTCCCATTCTCCCTCAAACACAATTCTCCTATGTGCTTCTGTTTTTAGAAAAGAAAGCTCAAATATCTTGCCAGCTGCCCTGTTTTTAGCTCAACCACATGCTTCCTAGAAGGCAAAGAAGTACAGAATCTGCATCTTCCAGAAAAGGAGAAAAGGAAAAGGTGAAATACAGGAAGAAAAACCCCTGATATTTCAAAATACTATCTGGAGATAAGCAAAAATTTTCCAAATAGGACTCAAAAAAACGCTAACTGGGGCACCTGGGTGGTTCAGTCAGTTAAGTGTCTGACTCTTGGTTTCAGCTCAGGTCATGATCTCAGGATCCTGGGATCCAGCCCCATGTCAGGCTCCCCACTCAGCAGGGAGTCTGCTTGTCTCCTTTTCTCTCTGCCCCTCTGCCCCCCACCACTAAAATAAATAAATAAATCTTTTAAAAAACCGCACTAACTGTAGAGGGGAAAAATTGGACTCCTTAAAATAAAGAACTGTTGTTTATCAAAATACACTGTTAAGAGAGTGAAAAGACAAAACAAAAAAAAGAAGATATTTGAAATACATACATCAAATAAAGGATTCATGTTAAGAATATATAACAAAGTCTTATAAATCAATAAAAAATGCAGACAATCCAATTGAAAAATTACTTAAAACCAGCACTTCACAAGAGAAGTTATCCTAATGGCCAGTAAACATGAAAAATTGTTCAACTTCCTAAGTCATCATGAAAATGCAAATTAAAATCATAATGCAATTCCACTCTACATCTACCAGTATGGTTAAAGTGGGACAGACTGACAATACCAAATGTTAGCAAAGATGTGGAACATCTTGATGGGAAACATAAAATGGTACAACCACTTTGGAAAACTGGCATTAACCATTAAAGCTGAACAACTGTAGCAATTCCACTTAGCTATATACCCAAAAGAAATAAATACATATGTTTAACAATAGACATATCTAAGAATGTTTATGGAGGCACTATTTATGATAGCCCCAAATGGAAACTAGCCAGATGCTCATCAGCAGTAATCAGATAAAGAGTAGTATATTCATACAAAGGAATAACATACAGCAATGAAAATGAAGAAACTATTTCTACATAAAATATGGAGGAATCTCACCAACCCAACATTAAGTGTAAAAAGACAGACATAAGAGTACATGTTGTATGATTCAATTTATATAAAGTTTTAAAAGAAGTAAAATTAATTTTTGGTGTTAGAAATCAGAATAGTGGTTTTCTTTGAGATGAATAGTGACTTTTGCTTTTCTTTCTCAAGATTGCTTTGGCTATTGGGGGTCTTTTGTGGTTCCATACAAATTTGAGGGTTGTTCTAGTTCTGTAAAAAATGCTGTTGTTGTTTTGATAGTGATTGCATTAAATCTGTAGATTGCTTTGGGTAGTATGGACATTTTAACAATATTGGTTCTTCCAACCCATGAGCATGGAATATTTTTCCATTTCTTTGTGTCCTCTTCAATTTCTTTCATGTGTGCTTTATACTTTTCAGAGTATGGGTCTTTCACCTCTTTGGTTAGTTTAATCCTAGCTATTTTATTATTTTTGGTGCAATTGTAAATGGGATTGTTTTCTTAATTTCTCTTTGTGCTGCTTCATTATTGGTTTATAGAAATGCAATGGATTTCCGTACATTGATTTTGTATCCTGTGACCTTACTGAATTCATGTATCAGTTCTAGTAGTTTTTTTGGTGGTCTTTAAAAGTGTTTTCTATATATAGTATCATGTTATCTGCAAGTGAAAGTGTATTTCTTCCTACCAATTTGGGTGCTTTTTATTTCTTTCTGTTGTTTGATTGCTGAGGCTAGGATTTCCAGCACTATGTTAAATAAAAGTGGTGAGAGTGGACATCCCTGTCTTGTTCATGACCATAGAGAAAAAGCTCTCAGTGTTTCCCCATTGAGTATGATGTTTGCTGTGGGTTTTCAGATATGGCCTTTATGATGTTGAGTTATGTTTCCTCTAAACCTACTTTGTTGAGGGTTTTGGTTTTTTTTTTAATCATGATTGGATGTTGTACTTTGTCAAATTCTTTTTCTATTGAAAGGATCACATGGCTTTCATCCTTCTCTTATTGATGTGATGTATCATGTTGATTGATTTGCAAATATTGAACCAATCTTGCATCCCAGGAATAAATCCCACTTTAATGTGGTGAATAATTTTTTAAATATATTGTTGGATTTGCTTTGCTAGTATTTTGTTGAGGATTTTTTACATCTATGTTCATTAGGGATATTGGCCTGTAGTTCTCTTTTCTTGTGGTGTCTTTATCTGGCTTTGGTGTTAGGGTAATGCTGGCTTCATAGAATGAATTTGGAAGTTTTCCTTCCTCTTCTATTTTTTGGAATAATTTGAGAAGAATAGGATATTAACTCTTCTTTAAATGTTTGGTAGAATTCACCTGTGAAGCCATCTGGCCCTGAACTTTTGTTTGTTGGGAGTTTTTTGATTACTGACTCAATTTCATTGTTGCTAATAGGCCTGTTCTAATTTTCTATTTCTTCCTGATTCAGTTTTGGGAGGTTATATGTTTCTAGGAATTTATCTGTTTCTTTTAGGTTGCCCAATTTGTTGGCATATACTTTTTTATAATATTCTCTTATGATCCTTTGTATTTCTGTGGTATTGTTTGTTATTTCTCCTATTTTGTTTATTCATTTGAGAGAGAGAGAGACAGACAGAGCATGAGCAGGGGAGAGAGGCAGAGGCAGAAGGAGAAGCAGACTTCCTACCAAGCTGGGAGCCCAATGTGGGGCTTGACGTGGGGCTTGATCCCAGTACCCTGGTATCATGACCTGAGCCGAAGGTAGACACTTAACCATCTGAGCCACCCAGGCCCCCTACTCTTATTTTGTTTATTTGAATCCTCTCTCTCTCTTTCTTTGATGAATCTAGCTAAAAGGTTTATCAATTTTGTTGATCTTTTCAGAGAAACTGCTCCTAGTTTCATTGATGTGTTCTATTGCTTTTTTGGTCTCTATTTTGTTTATCCCTATTCTACTCTTTATTATTTCCTTCCTTCTACTAGTTTGGGATTTTGTTTTTTCTTCTTTTTCTAGCTCCTTTAAGTGTATGGTTAGGTTGTGTATTTGAGATTTTTCTTGCTTCTTGAGTTAGTCCTCTATTGTTATAAACTTCCCTCTTAGAACACTTTTGCTGCATCAATTTGGGGCCATTTAGAGGTTGCCTACCACAGCATCTTTATTCATAAAGGCCCACCCAGTTTAGACATCCATCAATAAGAGAATGGATAAACAATCTATGATGCATTCATAAAATAGAATACACTCAGTAGTAAAAAGGCTGAATGAAGGAAGCTTTACACAAAAGAATACATAGTGCAGGGGCGCCTGGGTGGCTCAGTTTGTTGAGCAGCTGCCTTTGGCTCAGGTCGTGATCCCGGAGTCCTGGGACCGAGTCCCACATTGGGCTCCCCGCTCAGCAGGGAATCTGCTTCTCCCTCTGACCCTCTCCCCTCTCATGCTCTCTTTCACTCTCTCTCTCAAATAAATAAATATTGAAAAAAGAATACATAGTGCATAATTTAATTTATATGAAGTTTTATAACAAGCAAAACTGCCAGTCTATAGCGGAAATAAGCAGAACAGTGGTTGCCTGTGTGTGTGGGGTAATAGTTCGGGAAGAAGTATGAAGGAACTTTCTGGGTTGATGCTAAAGTTCTGTGTCTTTCTTTTTTTTTTAAGATATTATTTATTTGTTTGACAGAGAGAGACACAGGGAGAGAGGGAACATAAGCAGGGGGAGTGGGAGAGGGAGAAGCAGGCCTCCCGCTGAACAGGGAGTCTGATGCGGTGCTCGATCCCAGGACCCTGGGATCATGACCTGAGCCGAAGGCAGATGCCCAACGACTGAGCCACCCAGGTGCCCCTAATGTTCTGTGTCTGGATAAGGGTTTTGACAATGCAAGTATGTGCGTTTGTCAAAATTTGTTAAATTACCACTTAAAATTATATTTAACTACATGTGCATTTTATTACATGTAAGTTTTTACCTCATAAGAAAAAAAATATAAACAAATATTCAACTGTATTTAATGGGGTGTGTGCTGAAATATTTAGGAATGAAGTGTACTGATATCTGCAACTTTGAAATGCATCAAAAAAATAAGATGGATTAGGGGTGCCTAGGTGGCTCAGTCAGTTAAGTGTCTGATTCTTGGTTTCAGCTCAGGTCATGATCTCACACATATGAGATCAGGCCCCGCATTGGGCCCTGCATTGGGCTCCCTGCTCAGTGCACAGTCTGCTTCAGATTCTTCTCCCTCTGCCTCTCCCTACTCATGTGTGCTTTCTCTCTCTCTCTAAATATTTAATTAAAATCTTTTTTAAAACATAAGATGAACTGATGAGTTATCAGAGAAATGGGTAGATGGATAGTTATATATGATAAAACAAGTGTAGTAAATGTGGGTGGGAATGCAAACTGGGTACAGCCAGTTTCCTTAAGAAGTTAAAAATAGAACTACCCTATTATCCAGCAATTGCACTACTGGGTATTTACCCCAAAGATACAAATGTAGTGATCTGAAGGGGTACCTGCACCCCAATTTTTATAGCAGCAATGTCCACAATAGCCAAACTATGGAAAGAGCCTAGATGTCCATCGACAGGTGAATGGATAAAGAAGATGTGGTGTGTGTGTGTGTGTGTGTGTGTGTGTGTGTGTATAAATGGAATATTTACTGGAATATTGGAATATTACTCAGCCATCAAAAGGATGAAATCTTACCATTTACATCAACGTGGATGGAACTGGAAGGTATTATGCTGAGCAAAATAGGTCAATCAGAGAAAGGCAATTATCATATGGTTTCACTCATATGTGGAATATAAGAAATAGTGCAGAGGATCATAGGGGAAGGGAGGGAAAACTGAATGGAAGAAATCAGAGGGGGAGAAAAACCATGAGAGACTCTTAATTATAGGAAACAAACTGAGGGTTGCTGGAGGGTAACTGGGTGAAAGGCATTAAGGAGGGCACGAGATGTGATGAGCACTGGGTGTTATATGCAACTGATGAATTACTAAGCTCTACATCTGAAACTAATGATGTACTATATGTTGGTTAATTGAATTTAAATTAGAAAAAACAAGTATAGTAAAATATTAATTGTAGAATTTAGGTGGTGGGTACATGTAAATTCACTGTACAATTTTTCAACTTTTCTGTATGCTTGGAATAAACAATAATAAATAATAAATGTTGGAGAAAAATTTAAGATGCATATCCCATATTACCCAGCAATCCAATTCTAGGTATTTGTCCTACAGAGAAATCTCAAACATGAGTATAGGTAGACATGTGCAAGGATGTTCACTACAGCGCTGTATGTAATAGTAAAAAAGTGGAACCAACTCACCTGTTCCTCAGTAAAGGAGTGGATAGATCAATTGTGATTTATTCATGCAATGGAATATAACATACAATGGAACTAGATCTACATCAATCGACTTGAATAAATCTGAAAAACAATGTTGAGTTTAAAATACAAGCTGCAAAATCATGCATACACCATGAGACCATTTATGTAAAAACAAGGTAAGTATGGTTTATGGCTAGTGTCATATGAAAGAAACCTATAAAAACATCCATTGGAGGGGTGCCTTGCTGGCACAGTCAGTAAAGAATGTGACTCTTGATCTCAGGGTTGTGAGTTTTAGCCCCACATTGGGTGTAGAGATTACTCAAAAAAAAAAAATCTTTAAAAATATCCATTGGAGGCGCCTGGGTGGCTCAGTCGTTAAGCGTCTGCCTTTGGCTCAGGTCATGGTCCCAGAGTCCCTGGGATCGAGCCCTGCATCGGGCTCCCTGCTCAGCGGGAAGCCTGCTTCTCCCTCTCCCGCTCCCCCTGCTTATGTTCCCTCTCTCGCTGTGTCTCTCTCTGTCAAATAAATAAATAAAATCTTTAAAAAATATATCCATTGGGGCGCCTGGGCGGCTCAGATGGTTAAGCGTCTGCCTTCGGCTCAGGTCATGATCCCGGGGTTCTGGGATCGAGTCCCGCATCGGGCTCCCTGCTCAGTGCAGAGCCTGCTTCTCCTCCTCCCTCTGCCATTCCCTCTGCTTGTGCTCTTCTATCTCTCTGTCAAATAAATAAATAAAATCTTTAAAAAAAAAAGAAAAAAGAAAAAAATATATATATCCATTGGAATAATATATACCAACCTCAGAATGATTGCCCCTCTGAGAGTAAAGGATGTGAGATAGGGCTCTAGAAGTATCTTTAATGCATTATGTCTTTCAAAAGCAAAAATATTTGCAGCAATTATGGAAATATATTAATATGTTTAATCTTAGTGGTGGATTTATACTCCTTTAAGCAATTACCATGTGCCAGAAACTTTGCTAAATGTTTTATATATTTTCTATCTCATTTAATCCTCAAATGAAGTGGATTACCATTCATATCCATTTTCCAAATAAGGAGCCTAAGGCTTAAGGAGATTAAATAATTTAACCAACATCTGGGGCTCCTGGCTGGCTCAGCTAGTGGAGCATGCAACTCTTGATCTTGGGGTTTTAAGTTCAAGCCCCACATTGGGTGTAGAGATTACTTCAAAAAAATAATAAAATCTTTAAGAAAATAATTTATCCAACACCATACATGCTAGCAGATCCAGAAAATCTAACTGCAGAGTGTATATTTTTGACCACTCTATATTTGTCACCTGATTAACCCTGTGGATTGGTGTCTAAACCTCATGGAGAGAGAGGTTTCAAGCAGGATATGAGGGGCTGATTTTATAAGGGATGCCATGAGACACAGGGGGACAAAAGGTGACACAAGGTGGAGAAAATGGAACTTGTCTTCACTTCTACACAGAATACAATATATCTCTACCAATTCAAAGATTGGAAGAAGCAAGAGACACAACTCTTTATGCAGATGTTGGTGTTCTCATGGTGGATGTTATCCTCTGCTGTGTGTTGAATTGTGTTCCCCAAAAAGATCTAAGTCCTAACCCCCAGTACCTGTACATGTGACCTTCTTTGGAAATAGGGTCTTTGCAGTTGTAATCAAGTTAAGATGAGGTCATATTGGATACTCCTCTCTCTTGCCCTTGCATGTTTTTAGGCACTTTAGAGAACAGTCAGAGCCCTGATGGCCCAAGTCCTTGGCGTACTACCTCTGCAGATTCCTGAGTTATGCTGAAAACACATTCCAGGTAACTGCACCTTTGTTTGTTCTTTTATAACTAGGTACCTAGTAAAGTGGAATTTAAAAAAATTATCCCAATTTCTTTATGTCATAAAGACTGTGACTCACTCTGGGCAGGTTTTTTATTACTCTTAGCTAAGGAATAACAAGATCTTTTTTTCTGTGTTTTAGCATTGTTATTCAGAGTTCTGAAGAGTCTTTGGGAGGGAGTAGACCCAATTAGCATAAGAAGGCAAGGTGCTTTCAGAGAGGAAAGGAGCAGAGAATTCAATCCCTTCTTGCTTAGATTTAAAGTTTAGAAATCTGTTGGAGTGGTAAGAAAGGAGCCAGTGGTCCCAAAGGAGAAATTACCTGGATGGCTAGCAAGAATCTAGGCTTTTTATCTAGGCCCTTAATCTCAACACCAGAACCTAAGGGTTCTTAAGGGTTACTGGTTCTAAAGTTTAAAGCCCCAGGACTGAACCTGGCAGGCACAATGGTATGTTTTCAGGGTCAACAGCTAAGAATGAAGGATTAACTCAAAGAGCTGTAACCTTGGCACTCCAAACTCTTGCACTGAGCAGGATAAGGGGAGATGGCAAGAGAAGTAACAGAGCTAGTGGACTGAATGGACTTTCTAGATCTCTTTCTGCCTAGAGTTTAGAAATAGGACTCATCACCTTGGAATGAATAGGTACCTAGTTTCTTTACTAAGTTAGCAGGGACAGAGGTCTCAAAAGGGAGATGGCAACTTCTTATTAACAAAAGCAGATGAGTGCTTAAACGGTTGATCAGAGACAAAAGACAAGTAACCATTATTTATACTCTTAAGTGGTAAAGTGGGTCGTAACTCCATTCAATGAGTATTTACTGTCTATTATACATGAGGCACAGTACCAGACTCTAAGACTACTGTAGTGTGCAAAAGAAATGTAGTTCCTGTGCTCTTAGCTTATGCTCTTGTAGAGGAGACAGACACTAAATGGACTGGATAAAATTCAGTTTCTCTGCCAGCTCATTGGTTCATGTAGCCCAAATGTGACCTCCAAAACTACAAATTTATATCCTTATCAGTTCAGCACCTGTAGTTAACTACAGGAGGGTCTGGGTCCCCTTCCAAACTCTTAGGGAAGAGAAGCTGATTAGCTTAGCTTAGATGAGGTGTCTATCCTGGTCCAATCAGCTGCAGTCTGGGAATGAGGTGATAATGGCACATTGCCCAATCAGTGGGGCAGTGGGAAGGCTCTATAAGAAGTGAGTATAGGAAGTAAGGCAATTGAAAACAATGAACCAGCTTTACATATTGGATTTCACAATATGTATCAAGTAATTACAATAACCTATACAATGCCTAATATAATTTAATAATATCATGTCCTGGGGCACCTGGGTGGCACAGTTGGTTAAGCATCCAGCTCTTGGTTTCAGCTCAGATCATGATCTCAGGGTCGTGGGATTGAGCCCCACATCGGGCTCCACACTCAGCATAGAGTCTCCTTAGAGTTTCTCTCTCCCTCTGCCCTCCCCCTCCCCACTCTCGATCTCTCAAATAAATAACTAAATCTTTAAAAAAATAATATTAAGTCCTTCCAATAAGCAAGTGATTCTTTCTTCCCAAAGAAAAATTAAAGCCCCAAATATATCCAAAGCATCTTATCTCTCTCATTTTTTTAGTCAGAGGAATCTCACATGGGTGCCTGGTGGGAGCCCAAATTCCTAATTCTGTTGTCATGTCCTGGGCTGTCTTCTGCCTCTGTTTTGTTTTGTTTGGCTTTGGAAAGAAGTCCTCAAGAAGAGGAGAGGCCTAGCTCTTGCTGAGATGAACCTTAGAGCTGCCCTGGTCTTTCCTACTTTGTGTCAGATGCCAAGATCTACAAACTGGCCAGTGAGTGATCATCAGGCCCCTTCCTATGATCTCTGCCCACCCTCCAAACCTCCACAGGATATTGAGAGGCATCCACTACCATTCCCCAGATAGTAAGCAGAGGTACTGGCATCACCACATCATGTGTGTATATTTCAACCACAGGTGACTGAGCCACACTAGATGTTAATTGTGCTCCATGAGAAGAAAATTTGCAATGCAGGATCAGGAAGATCTCTAGGTTTATTTATTTATTTTAAGATTTTATTTATTTATTTGACAGAGAGAAAGAAAGCACAAGCGGGGGAGGGGTGTGGCAGGCAGAGGGAGAAGCAGGCTCCTCACTGAGCAAGGAGCCCAATGCGGGACTCGATCCCAGGGCCCTGGGATCATGACCTGAGCCGAAGGTAGGCGCTTAACCAACTGAGCCACCCAGGTGTCCCAGGAAGATTTCTAGGTGTTATCCCAGTAAGAGGAACTAGAACGTGTACGAGCCACAAGGAATCTAAAAGGGATGAATCTTTCCAGCTTAAGGTCTAAACTACAGACTGGCCAATTAAGCTCCTTGGTCACTTTCCCTCTGGGCTCATACCCTGGGTTCTGTTCCTCTCAGTCTTACTACCCTGACTATGGGCAGTAGGAGGCAGAGAAAACTTTTTTTTTTTAAAGTAATCTCTATACCCAATGTGGGGCTTGAACTCATGATCCCAAGATCGAGAGTCAGTTGCTCCTGACAGAGCTAGCCCCTAGAAAACTTTTTCATAAGGCTCAAAGTAGTGATTCTTAACCAGGGATGACTTTGTACCCTCCCCACCACCATGCCCAGAGGACATCTGGCAATGCCTGGAGACAGTTTTGGTAGTCACAAGTGTGTTGGGAGGAGGTACCACTGACATCTACTTGGTAAAGGTCAAGGATGCTACTAAACATTCTACAATATACAGAACAGCTCTCCAAACAAAGAATATCAATAGTACTGAAGTTGAGAAGCCTTGGCCTAGAGGGCTTAGAGCAGAATATGCCTCACTCCCATCAGGCCTCCGATCTTTTGGACTCCATTCAAGTTCCCTCTTAGCCTGCTCAGTGAAGGATAATGGTCTAGGGATGAACATTTCTACCCCACTACCTGCACAGGAAAAAAGGCACAGTCCAATAGGTTAACTAGAGAGAGAAAGATGTCCAAACAAGGACAAAGTCAAGACAGAGATATGCCAAAATAGAGATCCCCATAGCAACAGCTTTTAACTTCTCAGCTCTTACCTCATAAAACTCCACCCCTAGAAGAATGATTCAATTCTGTGTCCTTGAATATTATTACAAGAGCTCCATTTTGGGAGTAGATGGGAATAAGGAAAACTTGAACTCTTCCCATGAACCCAAGTAAGTTGTAAACTTCCAAAATCTAAGCCTTTGTCTCCAGCTAGAATGTCGTTTCCCACCATCTTGGCCTGTCTAAATCCTACTAAACTTTTAAGGCCCACATTAATGTTTCCTTACCTGATCCCCCATAACTCCCCAGCTCTTCAAAGTTGGATATCTTTTTATAGCACATATTACTTTCTACTTTGTATTAGGGTTATTTGATTCACAAGAGATTTTCAGCTTTTGCATTTGATTTTTATAACATCTGCATAGTCATATATATTAACAAACCCACACCGTATTTTTTGACTGCATTTGAAGTTGAATCCATCAGACAACAAACATTTCAAGCTATTGCCTGCCATTCAACCCTCCAGTTTCTACAGTGAAACCATCTTGGTAGAGCAGATTTTGCACAGTGATCAAATGTTTTATTATATTTTCTCTTATTTTATAAAAATACAAATGGAAAGCCAAAAAAGTGAAAGGGCTAATACTACAATTTAGACAAAGACTAATAACATTAAACATGTCAAAAGCAATGACTTGAGGCAAACATATTAGAGCAGCTGGTCAACAGGGGATTCAATTGCGAAGGAAAAGAACAAGGTAAAAGAATATGGGCAGATGACTGAAAATACATCATTGAAAATTGAGTCAAAAAAGGTACAGTGTAATGATGAAGGAAATGGAGAATTTTTTAAGATTTTAGTCTGAGAATCAGTATAGATTTCTAATATATATATATATGGGCTTCTAGAATCAAAGAAATTCACCATTCCACAGAGCTATCGATTAGGGCACAACTACTATGTATAGTGCTATCAAATGAAAAAAGAAGACTGGTGTTCAACTTCCTTTGAACAAATTTGTCAAGAGAGTTGAAAAGAAGGGCACCTGGGTGGCTCAGTTGTTTAAGCGGCTGCCTTTGGCTCAGGTCATCTCAGGGTCCTGGGATCAAGCCCTGCGTCCAGCTCCCTGCTCAGCTGGGAGCCTGCTTCTCCCTCTCCCTTTGCTCCTCCCCGCTCATGCACTCTCTCTCTCAAATAAATAAATAAAATCTTAAAAAAAGAGAGAGTTGAAAAGATACCTCAAAGTCAACATGAAAGTTCCCTGCTTAATCCTTTGAAAGTCATTATCAAGTCCTTCTTCCCAACATTAAAACCAGAAATGCTTGAAGAACTAATGGCCAAATTTTTTCAAAATTTGTTGATTATAAAACCACAGACCTTTTTTTTCAGCCCTTGACTAAATTGTAAGCTCAAGTGCTAGGACTTGGCCTAAGGGTTCTAGGACTATGGGTTCTCACCATAAATTGAGCACAAAGTATTAAATTAATGAATGTAATAAATAAATGAACCTCACTATTTTCCAACAAATATTTGCTGAGGTCCACAGAAGAGATAATACAGTTCTTGAAAGTAGAATGCTTTCAAGTGTAAGGCTTACTTGTGAAAGGAACTTCTGTTCCCAAAGATTATAGTGTTTCCAACAAGAAGTCTGCTATCATCCTTAACATTGTTCTGTACGTAAATTATCTTCTTTTAAAAACAAGCTTTTTTAAGATTTTCTCTTCATCATTGGTTTTAAGAAATTTCATTATTGACATGACTTAGTGTAGTTTTCTGCCTGTTTCTTCTGCTTGGGGTTTTGTTTTTGCTTTTGTTTTTTAGTTTCTTGGATCTGTGGTTTTCTAATTTTCAACAAATTTGGAAAAATTTCAGCCAATAGTTCTTCAAATATTTTTTTCTGACACCCCCCCCCTTTCTGGGACTCCAATGACATGTGTATTAAGGCCTCTTGAAGTTGTCTCACAGCTCACTAATGCTCTGTTCATTTTTTTCAGTCTTTTTTCTCTGTGTGTTTAACTTTAGAGAGTTTCTTTTTTAAAAAAACTTTTTTTTTCTCTTTTTCTAAAGATTTATTTTAGAGAGAGAGTGCATGTGAGTGGGCAGGGGGGCAGAAGGAGAGGGAGAGAGAGAATCCTCAAGCAGACTCCCCATGAATGCTGAGCCTGACTCAGGGCTCTATCCCAGGACCCTGAGATCATGACCTAAGCTGAAACCAAGAGCTGGCCACTTAACCAACTGAGCCACCCAGGCACCCCATAACTAGATAGTTTCTATTGTTATATTTCCAAGTTCATTAATCTTTTCTTCTGCAATGTCCAATGTCCAAAAAAATCTTAAAGCAACTTGTTTTTAAAAAGATACTTTATAGAGGTGCCTGGGTGGCTCAGTTGGTTAAGGGGTTGACTCCTGATTTTGGCTCAGGTCATGATATTGGGGGTCCTGGGATCCAGCCCCGCATCGGGCTCTGTGCTCAGTAGGGAGTCTGCTTGAGGATCCTCTCTCTCCAAATAAAAGATACTTCATGTACAGAACAATGATAAGGATGATAGCAGACTTCTTGTTGGAAACAATATAATCTTTTAGAACAGAAGCTTCCTTACCAGGCAAGGTCTGACATCTTAGCTTATGCACTAAAACCCTATGAATGAATGAATGAATGAATGAATGAATGAATGAATGAATGCCTGACTGCCTGTAGCACTTATTATAAAAATATGTACATGTTAATTTGTTCTTCAGTATCCTGTAACAATTCTTGAATTATTATTTTCATTTTTACTTGTTTATGCCGTATCTCTTCCTCTGTAGTCTCTGTCCACCATAAGCAGGGACTATAATTGTGTGTTTCTCTTTTTCCCAAGTAGCAGCATTAGTATAATTATTTTGCCCAGGTTTCCTGACTCTCAGTCCAATACTCTTGTTTAACTATTCCACTAACCAGCATCCTTAACATAAATAGTTTACCAAGGTAATTATAAGTATCCATTGGCATATGCAAGGATGTATTCTTGAAAAGGCATGTATGGTTTTTTTCTTTTTAAAGATTTTTATTTATTTATTTGTCAAAGAGAGAGAGAGAGAGCACAAGCAGGGGGAGCAGCAGAGGGAGAGGGAGAAGCAGACTCCTCACTGAGAAAGGAGCCCGATGCGGGACTTGATCCCAGGACTCTGGGTTCATGACGTGAGCCGAAGGCAGATGCTTAACGACTGAGCCACCCAAGCATCCCAAAGGCATGCATGGTTTAAAATTGTGCAAATCAAAAGCAATTTTCTCTCAAGAAATTATGGTAAAAGATATTATGCCATTTCCATTTCAGCTAGGTAAAAGTTTTGCTATAGAAGTAACATGTGCTAACTATCCCTAAATGCACACACTCCCAAATGAGGTAATCATTATTAAAAATATGGTGTGGACTCTTTCACAATTTTCTCCAGGTCAATAGGAATAAATGTAACGCATTATTTTTAATAGCTGCATAATATACTTTAGTGTGGATATACCATACTTTATTCAACTATTCTTCTATTGATGGGCACGCAGGTTTCTTGGTGCTTTTATTTCTGTAGGATAGACTCCAAACAGCTTGGTCAAAGGGTAAGTGTATGTAGCAGACAAAATCAGTTGGCATTTTCCCGCCTCTTTCTTGCTAACAGAATGCTAATTTTGTTCAGGTATTAGGCAGAGAACCCTAACCTCAAGGAAGGTGGTCCTGCTCCCTGGTCTGTATGTGACATGTGATTCAGTTATGGCAAAGGAGATGCATGGACAAGTTTTCTGGGGGATGTCTGGAAAAAACTGCCCTTCTTTCAAAAAAGGAGAGTGGCACCTCCCTTGCTTCCCTGGCCACTGCCATTCTCCTTTTCTACCTTTGAATGCAGTTGTGATATTTAGATTCAACAGCCCATCTTACACACATGAAGTAAAAAGCCTAGGGATAAAAAGACACTATGTCAAAGATGGTGGATTAGAAGGAGGGAAAAAAGCTTATATTCTTGAGACCTTGTTGAGCAGCTGATCCAATGTGTGTCCCTCCATATTTCTTGATATGTGAGAAAGAAAAACAAACCGCTGTTTGTTTAAGCCACTATTAGTCAGATATCCTGTCACTTGCAGCCCAAACCATTCTGAACTAATACTGTAGATTTTTAATTTTATTAGATTCTTCAGATTACATTCAAAAAAGGTAGTGTGAGTCCTACTTCTATCAGCAATGGATGGAAGCAGGTAAATAGACATTCATCTGGAATTTATTTTTGTATATGGCATAAGGTAGAGATTTTTGTTTTCTTCTAGTTGGATGACCAATTTTGAAAGCACCGATTATTAAATAAACTATCCTTTTTGCACAGAATTGAAACAGATACTTTATTTTTACTTTTTTAAAGTTTTTATTTTAATTCATTAATGTACACTGCTATATTAGTTTCAGGTGTATAATACAGTGACTCAACACTTCTATACATCACTCAGTGCTTATCACGACTATTGCACTCTTTAATCCCCATCACCTATTTAACCCATGCCCCCACCCCCTTCCCCTCTGGTAACGATCAGTTGGTTCTCTATAATTAAGAGTCTGTTTCTTGATGTGTTTCTCTCTCTCTTTCTCTTATTTTCCCCTTCACTCGTTTGTTTGTTGCTTACATTACACATATGAGTGAAATCATATGGTATTTGTCTTTCTCTAACTGGCTTATTTTGCTTAGCATCATACTCTTTAGCTTTATCCATGTTGTTGCAAATGGCAAGATTTCATTCTTTTTAATGGCTGAATAATATTCCATTGTATATATTTATACCATGTCTTCTTTATCCATTCATCAATTAATGGACACTTAAGCTGCTTCCATATTTTGGCTATTGTAAAAAATGCTGCAGTAAACATAAGGGTGGGGGTGCCTGGGGGGTTCAGTCTGTTAGGCCTCTGCCTTCGCCTCAGGTCATGATCTCAGGGTCCTGGGATTGAGCCTCATGTCAGGTTCCCTGCTCAGGAGGGCATCTGCTTCTCCCTCTCCCTCTGCCTCCTACCCCCTGCTCATGTTCTGTCTCTGTCTCTCACTCTGTAAAACAAACAAACAAACAAACATAAGGGTGCATGTATCCCTTTGAATTAGTGTTTTTGTAGTGTGATTGCTGGATTGTAGGGTAGTTCTATTTTTAATTTTTTGAGGACCTTCCATACTGTTTTCCACAGTGGCCACACCAGTTTGCATTCCCACCAAAAGTGCATGAGTATTCCTTTTTCTCCACATCCTCACCAATACTTTTTATTTCTTGTATTTTTGATTTTACCCATTCTGACAGGTGTGAGGTGATATCTCATTGTCATTTTGATTTGTATTTCCTTGATGGTAAGTGATGATGATTATCTTCTCATGTGCCTGTTGGCCACCTGTATGTCTTCTTTGGGGAAATGTCTGTTCATGTATTCTGCCCATTTTTATTAGATTATTTGGTTTTTGGGTGTTGAGGTTTTTTTGGCATTGAGTTTTATAAATTCTTTATATATTTTGGATACTAACCCATTTACAATTGCACCAAAAAATAATAAAATAGCTAGGATTAAACCTAACCAAAGAGATGAAAGACCTGTACTCTGAAAACTATAAAACACTGATGAAAGAAATTGAAGAGGACACAAAGAAATGGAAAAATATTCCATGCTCATGGGTTGGAAGAACCAATATTGTTAAAATGTCCATACTACCCAAAGCAATCTATAGATTTAATGCAATCACTATCAAAACAACAACAGCATTTTTTACAGAACTAGAACAACCCTCAAATTTGTATGGAACCACAAAAGACCCCCAATAGCCAAAGCAATCTTGAGAAAGAAAAGCAAAGCTGGAGGTATCAGAGTCCCAGATTTCAAGATACACTATAAAGCTGTAGTAATCAAAACAGTATGGTACTGGTACAAAAATAGACACATAGATCAATTGAACAGCACAGAGCCCAGAAATAAACCCACGATTATTTGGTCAATTAGTCTTCAACAAAGGAGGCAAGAATATGAAATGGGAAAAAGTCTCTTCAACAACTGGTATTGGGAAAACTGGACAACTACATGCAAAATAATGAAACTGGACCACTTTCTTACACCATACATAAAAATAAACTCAAAATGGATTAAGGACCTCAATGTGAGACCTGAAACCACAAAAACCCTACAAGAGAACATAGGCAGTAATGTCTTTGACATAGGCCCTAGTAACTTCTTTCTAGCTATGTCTCCTGAGGCAAGGGAAACAAAAGCAAAAATAAACTATTGGGACTCCATCAAAATAAAAAGCTTCTGCACACTGAAGGAAACAATCAACAAAACTAAAAGTCATCCTACAGAATGGGAGAATATATTTGCAAATAACATATCTGAAACAGATATTTTAATGTTTCTGTAGTTACTGCTTTCAATTTCTGTATCTTCCTCTCACACCCTTTTCCCCCATACCCAGGTTTTATTGCCTCAGGGGAAGGGAATGTGGAAGGACAAAAAGCAGATTTCACTTGCCAATCTCTTTGTTTTTGTGTTTCAAAAACCCATGTCCTTAGGGGAGGAGATTAGGGGCAAAGACAAAGTGTCTTGGTCAGAAAATATGAAGGGCAAAGGATTTTATCCAGCTTAGAGAGAGATTCTAGCACTTCCTGTCCTTAGGGCTGGGGATAACGTAATGCTATTAGGGAGACCCATGGGTCCTGGTAGGGGGACCCATGCTTCCTGGCACCATCTCTGGATAGACAGGAACACTTGAGAAAACAGGGGCTGTTCTATGCAGCCTTAACAAAAATTCCCAAGCCACTGGCAGGATCCCAATGTAACAAGGACCTGCCAGATAGTAAAGGAACACTGTGGGCAGAGGTAATGGACCTCTGACTGCTAAGCTGTGTTGCTTGATGGCCAAGCACTTGATGGACTTCTGTTCCCAGGTCTTAGCACTGTGTAATAGCCCAGAACTGTGGCATAAGCCTAGGGTGGAGAAATGTCAAGAAGAATTGAGGTTAAGTCACATGGTGAAGGAAACAATCAATAAAACGAAAAGACAACCTATTGAATGGGAGAAAATATTTGCAAATGACATATGTGATAAAGAGTTAGTATCCAAAATATATAAAGAACTGATATAACTCAACACCCAAAAAACAAATAATCCAATTTGAAATGGGCAGAAGACATGAACAGGCATTTCTCCAAAGAAGACATAAAGATGCCCAAAAGACACATGAAAAGATGATCAACACCACTCATCATCAGGGAAATGCAAATCAAAACCACAATGAGATATCACCTCACACCTGTCAGAATGGGTAAAATAAAAAAACACAAGAAACAACAAGTATTGGTGAGGATGTGGAGAAAAAGGAACCCTCTTGTACTGCTGGTGGGAATACAAATTGGTGCAGCCACTGTGGAAAAAAAACCAGTATGGAGGGTCCTTAAAATATTAAAAATAGAACTACCTTATGATCCAGGAATCACACTACTGGGTATTTATCCCCAAAATACAAAAACAGTAATTCAAAGATACATGCACCCCTATGTTTATTGCAGCATTTTTTACAATAGCCAAACTATGGAAGCAGCCCAAGTGTCCATCGATTGATGAATGAATAAAGAAGATGTGGTATATATATATATAATGTAATATTACTCAGCCATAGAAAGAATGAAATCTTGCCATTTGCAACACCATGGATAGAGCTAGAGAATATAATGCTAAATGAATAAGTCAATCAGAGAAAGACAAATACCATGTGATTTCACTTGTATGTGGAATTTAAGAAACAAAAGAAACAAGCAAAGGAAAAAAAGAGAGGCAGAGACAGACCAAGAAACAGACTCTTAACTATAGAGAACAAGCTGATGGTTACCAGTGGGGAGGTGGGTGGGTGGATGGGGAAATAGGGAATGGGTATTAAAGAGTACACTTATCATGATGAAAAACAAATAAAATGAATAAAAGGAACCAAAATAAAAATGAAAATAAAAAAGAATTGAGGTTATTTTACCAGCCCCATAGAAAAGGGAGCTTGGAGTCTAAAGTTAAATGTAATTTTAGAGAGATACAACAAAATGATTGAGAGCATGGACTCTGAACTAAACTAACTGGGTTCTAATCTAGCTGTGCCATTTACTTGCTGTGTTACCCTGGCAAGTTATTTAACTTCTTTGTGATTTGGATTAACAATTTGAAAAATGGTGTTAATAATGGCACTTACCCCATAGGATTCATTGGGTTTGTATAAAGCACGTAGTAAATATTATTTTGTTATTATTATTACTAGTAGTAGTAGTGGTAGTAGTGGTAGTGGTGGTATTAGGGGTAGACTTTCATTTGTTCCTGCTACATGAAGGATTTGTAACAGAACTGTTTTGAAAGACTATGACAGAATGTTGGAACAGATATAGAGGGGTCCATGGAAGGGAAGGTGAAGGGAGGGAAGGAGAGAGGAAGGAAAGGCAGGCAGGCAAATGCAGACTTGTTAGTTAGCTCAGAAAATTGAATTCTCTGATTCCCAGAAAAGTATACTATGTTAGACTATACATTTCTCTAAAAAAAAAAAAATTATTTACTTATTTTGGAGAGAGAGAATGAGCAGGAGGGGCAGAAGGAGAGGGAGAGAGAATCCCAAGCAGACTCCACGTTGAGCGTGGAGCCCAACATGGGGCTTGATCTCATGACCCTGAGATCATGACCTGAGCTGAAACCAAGAGTCAGACCCCTAACTGACTGTGCCACCCAGGTGCCCCTAGACTGCACATTTCTAAAAGAATTGATCTTCTTCTGGAGAGAGAAAGGGCTGTTTCAGCACCCCTCTGTATCCTATCCACATGGGGACTTAGCAGAAGAATTAAGATTCCAGATACTTAGCAAATTTTAGAGAAATGATGTAGGTTTACTCTTTTTTTAGGCTAAGTGGTCAAGGCAAATGTATTTACCTTAAATTTGCCCCCCTACCTGATATCTGGCCTGGGGCACATGAGGAAAGACTGTCTAGGAAGAGGAGATCAGACTCCATAGTAAATCTCCAGAAATTGTACTGTTTAATCTGAAAGGTGGAGATAGCTGCTCATTTCTGAGCTAGGTGCTGTTTGTTCATACTCAGGGGACACTCAACTTCTGCTGGAAGGAGAGAGCGTCCTGGGATGACATTAACAGACCCTAGTTGATTCAGGTAAGAAATTCCCCAGTACCAAGGCTTGCCTGGAGAAAAGATCACCCAGGCATCCAAGTCCTGGGAATTACTGTCTTGAGCAGAGGGCATCTGGATGAGAAGTAAATTTTCTTTTTTTTTCCTTTCAAATTTTTACTTAAATTCTAGGTAGTTAACATATAGTGTAATATTGGTTTCAGGAGTAGAATTTAGTGATCCATCACTTACATATGACACCCAGTGCTTACCATAACAAGTGCCCTCCTTAATACCCATCACCCATTTAGCCCATCCCCTGCCCACCTCCTCTTCAGCAACCCTCAGTTTGTTCTCTATCATTAAAGTGTCTCCTATGGGTTGCTTTCCTCTCTCTCTCTTTTTCTTTTTTCCCCCACTTCCCATATGTTCATCTGTTTTGTTTCCTAAATTCCACATATGAGTAAAATCATATGGTATTTGTCTTTCTCTGACTGGCTTATTTTGATTAGCATAATACACTCTAGCTCCATGCACATCATTGCAAATGGCAAGATTTCATTCTTTCTGACAGCTGAGTAATATTCCATTGTATATATATATATATGTATGTATATATGTATATACACACACACCACATCTTCTTTATCTGTTCATCAGTAGATGGACACTTGGGCTCTTTCCATAGTTTGGCCATTGTTGATAATGCTGCTATAAACATCGGGGTGCATGTACCCCTTTGAATCTGTGTTTTTGTATCCTTTCAGTAAGAGAAGTAAATTTTCTTTGCCCTAGGTGCTAAGATTTAATAGAGGGAGAATGTGGCTGCAATATTTTGAGACATAAATGGATTTTTTTCTTTCCTGTATTTCTCGCCATTTTCTCTAACCCCTCCCCCTGAAAAAGTAGTCAGCTTTGTGGTATATCTCAAGGGCAGGAGGTGGTGAGGCAGGAAACCAAATACTCTGTCAGTCTCTCTAGCTTTTGTGTTCCAAAAGTGGAAGCCCTAGGGAAGGGGGATTAATGTCCAGAGGCAAAGACAAAGTATCTGGGCCAGAAAACTAGAAGGAGGAAAGATTTGTATAAGGCTAAAAAAAAGATTCTTCTCTTCCTCACTCCCCTCTCCTTGGTGCTTGGGGTGGGGGTGGGGGACAAAGAGAGCTCTTTGGGAGGTCAACCCACACAAACTGCCAGGAGCAACATTTGGTTGGCTGGAAGACTCAAGGGAGGAAGGGCTGTGTGGAATGTCTAGGTAGATGGACCAACAGGTGACCTTGACAATGAGTTCTGTGCTCCAAGTAGGGCAGAAACATTGGAGAAAACTATAGCAACTGAAAGGACCCATGTGGGCAGAGGGCTGAGCAGTAACTGACAGGCCCTAAGGACTTGGAAGTATATAACTTTACTCCACCCCCATGCCTGGGTACTGCATAAGATCCCGAACTGTAGCATCACCTGGGATGAGAGAAAAGTACATTAAGAATGACTTATATTGTTTTCCCAATAACCTGGTAAAAGGAGGTCTCAGGGTCAGAAATTGAGTTTCAGAAACAGTCACAACTCTACCTACGGTTGTAGTAGTCGGATAACTGTCAGCTTTGAGGTTTATCTCTGTTCCATCTTGTTAATTGAAGGAGTTAACTTCTGTGTGGTAGGGAGGAGATCAACATCTAGTAGGGCTATGAAAATAACCCCCAGCCCCAGCCCTGTGGGATGCTGGGGTCTAAAAATGGTTCCAGCAAAAGCTTTTGTAATTCCTTGGCACCAGAGCCTTCACATAAGATGAACTAGATTACTGGAAGAATGTTTTCCTAGAATAACGTAAAGCCAAATTACAAGTAGTTAATATAAATCAAATTTTCTATTTGATGAATAGAAACCTCACAAATGCAACCTGAGAGTCAGTGGAAACCAGTGGGTTAGAAAGGAATATTCCCTGCCATACATTGTTGACTAGCTATAATTCCAATTCCCCTTTCTGCCTATAGTGAGTGGCATTTGTTCTGAGTTATGGACAGGTTGCTTCAAACAGAAGAGCATGTGTGTCAATAAAAGGTCTAAATTGAGAAGAGCCTGTGCTTGAATGGGGAACAGACTGATTTTCTAATTTCTGAAGTTTGTAAAAGTCACACTACTTTACATTTATTTAGCAAATGTTTGACTGTCAAAGAGGGACTTCTCAAAAGGGTTCATATCTGAGCAGGTTGAAGGGCTAACATTTCCATGTATTGCTCTGTATTGATTACATCATGGCACCGCTCAGAGACTAAGGAAGAAGAGCAGGGCCACAACTGAGGGAGGTACCTGTTGATTTTCCTAAAGGTGGATGTGTGTAGTGATGGTGGGAGTACGGTAACACTGAGAAATAAAAATTGTGGTTCAATTAAAGAAAATGGTGGGCACAAGTTTCTAGTTACCATCTCAGTGGGAGTCAGGGGATACAAAGACTTGTAATAACTTGGTAACCTTTGAAACTGCCCTTTGGTGGTTGGCTGTTTCCTGTTTTCTCCATAGTAGTCAACAGTTCAACAGGGAAAAGGGACTATCTTAGGGGCAGTGAGGAAAGGAGTTTAGGAGACTCCATTCATTCATTCTACAGCTAATTTGGAACACACAGACCTTTTAAGGTAGGGTAGTGGCCCTATTTGGAGAAATCACACCTTGCTCTTCCAAATTTTGCCAGGATCTCCACAGGTGAAATTGTTGGACCTCCTAGCCCCGAATTTCATTCCTTTAGAGTCTCTTTCCATTGTCAAAAGTGAAGATGGGGATTTGAATCTATTAAGGGCATAGTCTGGTTTTCTTACATGTTCTGGCAATCCTGGGATCAATAAGGGCTTTCAAGAGGAAAGATGTAAAGACAACAAACAGGGCTACATAGCCACTCACCGTTCCACTCCATTTGGACTCTGGAAACCTCATATTTAACTTTATTGATGTTTTTTTAAAGAGCTGAAAAGGCTGAGGTTGTGAGAGCTACGGTAGGAAAAGAAAAAAAAAGTGGAGAGAGAAGATTGATATAACTCTGTAATAGGGCCCTGAGGCTGGTCAGTTGTAAATATCAGCCTGGCGTTTTCCACACAGCCTCCTACCCTCAAAGCATCCTGCTAAAGCTTGAGGGGCATTTGAAAGAAATCCTGCCCGTTAGGAGCTTTCATTCAGTGGCTCAGATACCAAATGCAGCCTGGGGGATTGAAAAATGCATGGGCTCTAGAGTGAGCACACTTGGGTTCAAGTTCTGACTCCTCCATACTTAGTTGTGTGAACTTGAGCAAGTCATGTCTGTTTTCCCCTCCTGAGCCTCAGTTTCCTCCTCTATGGAGCCAGGATTATTCATGAGAGAATGACAGAAACGATTCTGTACAGTGCATGATACAACGCAGGAAGCAGTTCTTAAATAAAGCCGCTGCGCTGAGGTTAACGTGTAGTGAAAGCTTGAAGGAGATAGCATTCACTACCAACTAAAGGAGAAGGGAGTTGAGCGGTAGGAGATGGTGAGAGCCTAAGAGGGAGGTGGCCTTTCCGCATGCGCGCAGTCTGGGCGACACGCAGAGCAGAGAGGGGGCGGGGCTAGGTTTCTGAAGGGGTTGCTATGGCACCGAGGGGCCAGGGGAGGTTAACTGAACCCTTAAAACATTACTCCCTCCCCCACCCGTCACTGCCTAGGCCGAAGGCCATTGTTCCCAGCAAAATGGCGTCGGTAATTTCCCTCCCGGCCAGAGGCCTAAATAAGGCTGAGGATGGGAATGGGACTGGAGATGAGAACAAAAACTACAATTCCCAGGGTACACCGCACCCGCCTGCGAGGCGCAAGGCACGTGCCCAGGCCTAGCGGTTACATGCCGTCAAAAATCCGTTTTCATAGCTTCCCTTTCCCATCCCCACTTTCGTTGTTGCCCAGCCCCCGCGCGCGCGCACTGCGGTCTTGAGGGGTGGGGGGACATGCCGTGGCCGTTGCCCTCGCAACGTAACCGGGAGACCGGTATTTGTAAATCTGTGCTTCGATTTCTAATCCCGAAGCCGGCAGGTATGGGTCTCGCGAGAAAAGACGGGAGTTGGAAAAAGGGAGTTAGGGGTGGTGGGTGAAAAGGTGCCCGCGGGTACCACATCTCGGCAGAGCTGCTGCATTTAGAGGCTTGCGGATAACAGAGTGGATGGTGGGTGGCTGGGAAGTAGTGTGTGCTTGGACTTCTCTTTTTTGGAGGGGAAGAAGGTAAAGCAGCCGTGGAGACAGAGCTTTTGAACACACAGGAGGTGTCACGCGTGTCTTTTTGGAAAGGAGAGAAGCCTTTCTCCTGCTCGACGCGCATCCCTCTCTCCCGCTGCGCTGAAGAGGGCGGGGGAGGAGTGCGCACGCTCTAGTTGGCTAGCCACTCGGCACCTCGCAGCGATAGGGGCTGTTCGGAGTTGGGGCTGCTCCGTCGGCTTTCTCCGCCCCTCCCCCTCTTCTTTCCTCCCCTCCCTTCCCCGCCCCCCTCCACCCCCCTCTCCTCTCCAGAATTCCCTGGCTGGAGTACGCGTGCGCCTGCTCTGCTCCCGGGCGAGCGCGAGCTTGGGCTCGCACCCCGCTCCCCTAACCCCGCCCGCTCTTTACCTACCGGCTGTAGCTGGCCCGGTGGGCTCGCGGGAGACGCTCGCGCGCGCACGCGCACACAACGCGGAGCGGAGCTCGAGACATCAAGGAGGGGAGTAAGAAGCATCCGAGGAGGCGATAGAGGAGGAGGCGGTGTGTGTATGTGTGTGTGTTCTACGGTGTGGCTCGTCGAGGGGCGAGCGGAGGCTTGAAAGAGGGCGAGGGAGAAGCGAAAAGAGTCCGAGTGTCTGTCCGTGAGAGCCTCTAATCTGGTGAGGGTCCCGGGCTGGCCGGGGCTCTGGGAGAGAGGGAGGAGGCCGGGGGGCGTGTCTGGGATCCGGCTGAGAGATGAATGGGCCGGGGATGAATGGAGGGAGGCAGCGGCGGCCAAGAGTCTGTTCGGAGTAAGCGCCCTAGTGGGGGGCGGCTTGACCGAGGCAGGGTGATTGCTGTCGCCAAGAGGTATGGGACGAGGCCGGGCTTGGGTCTTCGGGGTTGTCGGAGCTGCTGTCCGTTTGAGCGAACCGGCGGAGAGGAAAATTCTAAGGGGGGAAGTGGAGAAGGGCAGGTTTGGGTTTGAGGTGCGTTTTTTGTCTTTTCTGTTTTTGTTGGGGGTGGCAACTTTGGGAGTTGATGGAAGACTAGGGGATGAGGAAGGTGAGGAGGATACATGGGGAGGCGGGAGATGGTTGACAAAGGACTGAGTGATCATTTAAGTGAGATTGAGGCTGCTGAAAGAGAAGATCGCTTCAGGTGTGGGAAGTTGAGTTTCAGTGGGTAATGGGGTGGGGGAAAGTGGATTTAATATAGAGATTCAGTTGATGTGTGAAAGTCAAGAGGACTGGATCGGGTGAGAGAATATTGCTGTGTGGTTGTGTAAGTGGGTTGGGTTCAAGGAGATTGAGAGGTGTTATTTGGGAACGGGTGGTGTTTTCTGTGACTGACAGCTTGGGGATGGGGAGGAAATGGTATGGTTTAGGATAAAAGTGGTGAGGTGGCTTCACTGTACTGAAAGAGGTTTTGTTGGACTAGTTAAGAGTGGTGAAACATTTATGGAGTGGGCTGTGGGTGGAAATCCTGCACGTGTGTATCTCCCTTTCTTGGGAGTTGATAGACCCTGTTAAAATGAAATCGAACTCTCAAAACAGATGCGAGCGGTATGGCTATTCCTTCTTAAGAATTACCTTTGACTAAAGCAATTATATGAATAATAGGCTTTAAGTTGTGAAAATCTTCTGTGTAGTAGTGATTGCATCCAATTTGGGGAGGCATTGTTACCTGTTTTTCATTTATAGTAAATTGTAATACCAAGATAACTTTTGAAGAGATCTCAGTATATGACACAAAGCAGCAGGTGTCTTCTAGACAGTCTCTAACCTTTAGATTGATGAGTCTAAAAATTGTTTAAAGTCAGCAGCCTAAGGGAAGGATACCCTGCATTAAAGGATAGCTAAAATGCACCAAAGCTGAGTTTGAATGCTAAAGTAATTATACGTGATTTTTTTTTTTTGGTCATTCTGAATTTACCTTGTTTGAAAATTGGCACTTTTTTTTTGGTGTGAGTTTAAATTATAGCAGATTACTAGGACATTTTGTTCTCTGAATACATTACTTATCTTCTGGTAAAGATGCCTTGTGATGGTCTCATTCTGTTCTGGGTCAAGATTAATAGTTTATGGATTTGTAACTTTTCATGGTTACTTTTTACAAACTTTACTGACATATACTTATTATCTTGGAAATGTTGCAAATTTGAGAACATTCCCATGCCCTTTTTCTTTTATTCTGCTTTGATGTTGCAAAGAGTGTAATCCTTGTTTTGGCTACCCAGAGTTTAAATACAAAAGCTAATACTATGTTCATATTCTCTTAGATTAAGATGAATACTTAGTGTATTAAGTGGTAGAGTGGAAGTATAAAAGCAACATGAGAGCCTGGGAATGTTGCACCAATTTTGGCAGGCAAGGTAGCCTCCCCATTTTGAACTAGATGTTCTTCAAGTTTTGAGGCTGGGAAGTGTAATCTTGGTATATCTGGGGAGTGGAAAGAGATAAGGCTGGAATCTTAGATTGAGGCTGGGGTGAAGGACTACCCTGCAGAATTAGGAGCCTTTGACTGTTTAAGAAGGGGAACAACACAAGCAGATTTTTGATGTTCATCTCTCTTTTGCTTCTGATGCCCCTGCCCCCCCCCATGCTCTCTCTTCCATTCCCTTTGAATTTGAGCTCATTCTTTTTAGACTAACCTCTGTCATTAGTTATTCCCAAAAGCCTTTCCTGCTCCCCTGCCTTTTTTCCTTTTCCCAGCATCCTCCACCAAGCTACATTAGGTGCCCCTCTTCAGTGGTCCCATCATTCCTTGTACATATTTTTATTACCGTACTTCTGTCGGTAGGCAGGCAGGAAAGTTATTTGCCTTTTTATACTTAAGAGAGAAAATAAAGCCCAGAAAGATAAGACCTGCCCTAGTAAGTTAAGTGGTGGACCCTGGAATTTTGACTTTTAGACCAATGTTGAGTCTCATATCACAAGTCTACATTTGTTGATGTAATTATTCTATAGTGTTTTAGGAGTTAAATTTCTGTAATTTGGACTTTAACTTTCTTCCATAAAATACAGGAATTTTTCATTAAAGTGTACATTAGTTCGCCAGTAAGTGATAAAGCCAGTGGTTGCATAGAACCAGAGTAGTCAGAAATAAAGAAATGAGAATTGTTATATTATTATAAGATTTCTAGTCAGATAATTTACTTTAAAAAATTAATAGAAGGTCTAAATTTTTGTGTATATGTTTGTTGGGGGGGGGGGAGATTGTGTGTAAGAAAAAAAAACCCTTTTCTCAGTAACCCTTCTTAGTATAAGTAGACCAGTTCTATTTGCAGATATACTTGATTATTTCTTTTGGCTAAAACCCAGAATACTTTCAGAGAGGTGGGTTTTTTCCCATTTTTTGTTTGAGATCATAAAATTTATGTCACTGTTAGGAGATATTTGATGATTGTAAAGGACATCTATAAAACCATTCATTCAGAAATCCCCAAAACTTCAAGAGTAGAATTTGATGCCATTTTAAATTGTTTTCATAGAGCTTGTCATGAGATACTTGGTTTAGAAAATGTTGAGGTTAAGTTACTGCAGTAGTGAGCCTTTAGTTCCCCTTCAGGGAAATAGTATTTTTTTTTCATCAACAGAAATGAAATAAGATTGTTTTCTGTGTTTTAACCTGGTAACTTTATTGTGATAAAATTCATATAACATAATGTACCATTTTAGAGTGTACAATTCAGTGTCATTAAGTACCTTCATGATTTTGCACATCTAGTTGCAAAACATTTTCATTACCCCAAAAGGAAACCCTGTACCCATTAAACTGTCGCTTCCCATTCCCCTTTCCTCCCAGCCCCTGGCAACCACTAATCTGCCCTCTCTATGGACTTGCCTATTTCATATAAATGAAATCATGCATTATATTACCTTATTGTCTGGCTTTTTTCACTTCACATGTTTTTGAGGTTCACTAGTATTGTGGCATGTATCAGTATTTCCTTCCTTTTTTAAAAAGTTTATTTTATTTAGTAATCTCTACATCCAAGGTGGGTCTTAAACTCACAATCCCAAGATCAAGAGTTGCATGCTCTTCCGACTGAGCCAGCCAGGTGCCCCTATATTGCATTCCTTTTTTATGATTGAATAATATTCCCTTGTATGGATATACTACATTTTGTTTATTTATTCATCAGTTCATAGACATTTGGGATCTTTCTACCTTTTGGCTTTTGTGAATAATGCTGGTATGAATATTTGTGTACACGTTTTTGTTTGAGCACCTGTTTTCAGTTCTTTCAGGTATGTACCTAGAAGTGGAATTATTGGGTCATATGGTAATTCTGTTTAACTTGTTGAGGAACCACTAAACTGTTTTCCATAGTGATTGCACCATTTCACATTCCCACGAGCAATGTACAAGGGTTCCAGTTTCTTCACATCCTCACCAACATTTGTTACTTTCTGGGTTTTTTGTTTGTGTGCTTTATGACCATCCTAAGTGGGTGTGAAATGGGATCTCATTGTGGTTTTTATTTGTCTTTCTATAATGACTAATGATGTGTAGCATCTTTTCATGTGGTTGTTGGCTATTTGAATTTCTTCTTTGGAGAACTAAGTCTTCTGCCCATTTAAAAAAAATTTTTTTAAATGCTGACTTGAAGGAGTTTTAAAGAATATATTCTAAATACTAGACCCCGGTCAGACATATGATTTGCAAATATTTTCTTCCATTCAGAGTTGTTTTTTTTTACTTTGTAGATAGTGTCTTTTGGTGCACAAAAATTTTGAAATTTGAAGTCCAACTTATCTATTTTTTTTAAAGATTTTATTTATTTATTTGACAGAGACACAGCAAGAGAGGGGACACAAGCAGGGGGAGTGGGAGAGGGAGAAGCAGGCTTCCCACTGAGTAGGGAGCCCGATGCAGGGATGGATCCCAGGATCCTGAGATCATGACCTGAGCCGAAGGCAGACGCTTAACGACTGAGCCACCCAGGTGCCCCAATTTATCTATTTTGTTGTTGTTGTTGTTGCTTGTGCTTTCTGTGTTATATTTAAGAAACCACTGCCAAATCCAATACAATGAAGATTTACCCCTATCTCTTCTTTGAAGAGTTTTATTGTTTTAGCTTTAATATTGAGGTCTTTGATCCATTTTGAGTTAATTTTTGTATATAGTATGAGGTAAGGGTCCAGCTGTATTCTTTTGCATGTGGATTATCTTGAAGTTTTATAAACTATAAAGTAGATAAGGGGATGGGAGGTATAGGCTTCCAGTTATGGAAGTAATAAGTTACAAGGATAAAAGGTACAGCCTAGGGAACATAGTTAATGGTATTGTAATAGCGTTTTATGGTGACAGATGGTAGCTGTGCTTGTGGTGAGCATAGCATAATGTATAGACTTGTGGAAACACTATGTTGTTTGCCTGAAACTAATGTAACATTTTGTGTCAACTATACTTGAATAAAAAAATACATAATACACGATACTATACATGTATTTAAATGAAAGTATTTTGTGGCAATATCTAATTATTCTTTGGGCATTTGTGGAGGAGAAATATTTCTAAATGCATTTTTGAAGGTCATGCTTTATATTTGAAGAGTGGGGATATTCTAAAGCTCTTTATGAGGCAGTGAGACTTTCGTGATCAGGAAACTTCAATATGGCAAGCTAGATAATCCTTATGGTAAAGTTACATAAGTGTTTTGTTTTCTTTTTTTATAAAGAGTATTATTTTTGTTTTCAGATTGTTTGTATAGGGTGAAATCTTTGCTTAAAACTAGGGGGAAAAAGCAGATTTAGTTTATAATTAACAAGAAATTGGCATTGGATTTATCCTAAAAGCAGCCATATCTACGTGTTATTTGGTTTCTGATTGTGGGCCAGCTTCTTGACCAAAACATATATCAGTCAGTACCTTGTGGAGACTTTTTATTTGTAGCTTAGGCTATAATCACCTGTACATTGTCCTATTCATTTAGGAATTGTGTAAGATTATTTTAGTTCCGTTACTTGTAAAAATGAGAATTAAAATTTAGCACAGCATAATTGGTTGGTAAATCTCAGCCTCTAGTTAAGTGTAATTAAAATAGGGATGTTATTTTGAATTGTTTTAAACACTGGGGGGTGTGTTTAATAAAAGAATGGGAAATTGGCTTGATCAGCCCCAAGACCTATGGGGTGCTAGTTCAGCTCTGATGATATCCAGTGCTGCCTAGAGAATAATTTTTATCCTGATGAGCTACTATGGCATTTCCATTCAGAGTTAGCCTTTGAAGGTTTCTAGCAAGAGAAAAAAACAAACAAACAAACAAACCCTTGAAGATATGCGGTTCATTTACTAAGGAAGCTTTCAAATGTCCTGATAACTTACTCTGAAGCTGTTAGTCCAAATGAATTTTGGAGTATGACTTACCCAACATATTTGTAAGGTTCTACCATTCATTCAACAAATATTTATTGTGTTCCTCCAGTGTGCAGGGTTGATGTGTTGGGAATAGATGAAAAAGAAGCAAAGCAGGCAATGACCCTGCTTTCTTTGAGGTAACGTTATAGTTGGAGGACAACAGACAGTCAACAAATATATCAGAACATAAATGCTGAGAAGAATGTGTTTTTAAAAAGATTTTATTTATTTTTTATTTTTTATTTTTTTAAGATTTTATTTATTTATTTGACAGAGAAAGACACAGCGACAGAGGGAACACAAGCAGGGGCAGTGGGAGAGGGAGAAGCAGGCCACCCGCCGAGCAAGGAGCCCGATGTGGGGCTCCATCCCAGGACCCCGGGATCATGACCTAAGCCGAAGGCAGACGCTTAATGACTGAGCCACCCAGGTGCCCCTAAAAGATTTTATTTTTAAGTAATCTCTACACCCAACGTGGGGCTTAAACCCACAACCCCGAGATCAAGAGTCACATGCTTCACTGACTGAGCCAGCCAGGCACCCTGAAAAGAAATTTTTTTAAAGGGTGCTGGGATGTTAGAGAGAAGCCTCTTTAGCTCAGGTGGTTAGTTTGGAAGGTTTCTTTGAGATCTGAATGTTAAGAGACCAGCAATTCTTAGTATCCTTTCTGTTAATTGTTATTTTGTTAAATTGTTAATTTATCTCTTCTAAACACTTTAGGTTTCTTAATATTTTCAATGTGTGAGTTACGTGCTTTTGTTTCTAAGGAAAAAAAAAAACCCAGGTACATTCCTTATGAGAAGAGACCATGTTCCCAATTGAAAATGTCACTGGAGTAGGAGTCAGCCTGGGTTCTAGTCTTGCCCTCAGTGTAATCTTGTGTAAGTCTGTAAGCATCGATTTCCTCATTTGTTACTAAACAAAGCAAAAGCCCTACCTGTTTTGCAGGGTTTTTTTTTGGCTAATTAAGTGAGAAAATATACTTTGTAAATTATACAACCATGTATGAAATACAGTGTATTCTATTAACACATTTTTGGAGTCAAAGTTTCTTGATTGAGCAGTATTTTCCTACCAATTTAAAGCTTTCATGTTTCTAACCATCTGGTAAATTTTAGCACCAAATATCTAAACTCATTGATTAATCAGGAGGGGTTGGGTTCTTAGAAAGTGGTAGTGTGGTAGAAAGTATGTTGGATTTAGAGCTAGAAAACTGGGGTTCCAGAATTCTCCTCTTCACTTACTAGCTTTATGACTTGGGCAAGACGCTAAACTTTTCTGAGCCTTCCTAATTTTCTGAATTTGGGGTAATGCCACATAGCTCTCAGGGTTGTTGTTAGGAGTAATTGAGTTAAATAGATGAAGTTCTTATGGAAACTATAAAGCAAGGTTTGATAAACTTTTCTGTAAAGGATCAGATTGTAAATATTTCAGGCTTTGCAGGCCATGAAGTCTGTTGCAACAACTCCACTCTGCTGTTGTAGCAGCCATAGGCAATATGTAAATGAATGAGTGTGGCTGTGTTCCAATAAAACTATTTATGAACATTGAAATATGAATAATTTTTCTGTGTCATGAAATACTATTCTTCTTTTGATTTTTTCCCCAACCATTTAAAAATATAAAAATTTTTCTCAGGTTACCTGCTGCACAAAAACTGGCAGTGGGGTGAAGTGAGTTTGGCTTGCGGGCTGTATGTAGTTTTGCCACCACTGTTGTAAAGTGTTAGGCAGAATAAAGTGTTAATTAGGGATTTGAGGGTAGATGATTGGTGCCCCAATAAATATAAATTGTTTAATTTTGATAATGAAAGAAGATGGAGATGATCTCAACCCCTTTTCTAATTTGGACCCAGAAATTTCTTCACACAAAATGAGCATCTTTAATTGAGGAAGTGATCTTGCCAAAGCAAAACTGGATGATGGCAGTGAGGAAGAAGATAGTTTTAGTGTTATAAACTCCCAAGGACTGTAATGTGGTTATGCATTGTATGTATCTGTGCCATACAGGACTGTGTATAGTGTTATGCATGTGGCTCCACGTCATATGTGGCCTCGTATTATGAATAAAGAGTGGACTTGGGAGTCCAGTGCCTGAGTTGAATTCTGGCCTTGGTTTACTGGCTATGTGATTTTAGACAATTAACTTAATTTTTTGAGCCTAGTTTCCTCATTTGTAAAATGGGAATAAAAATATTATCTACCTCAAGATTTTTGTGATATTTACATGAGAAAATGCATGAAGGGGCTTACGGTGCTTGGCAGAAAGCATTCAGTAAGTGTTAATTGATATTTATTTGGATTTATATTGTACATACCTTACTGGTTTTCTTCTTCCTTCAGTTATTTTGAGAAATGATAATATCCTTAACTGGTTCTTTTATGCAGGTTGTTGATGGACAATTCTGCTTTAAAGGATTAAAATAACATAGAGGTAGATTAAAACCTTAAGGTCCAGGGGCGCCTGGGTGGCTCAGTCGTTAAGTGTCTGCCTTCGGCTCAGGTCATGGTCCCAGGGTCCTGGCATTGAGCCCCACGTCAGGCTCCCTGCTCAGTGGGAAGCCTGCTTCTCCCTCTCCCACTCCCCCTGCTTGTGTTCCCTCTCTTGCTGTGTCTCTCTCTGTCAAAAAAATAAATAAAATCTTGAAAAAAAAAAACAAAACCTTAAGGTCCACCTTTACATAATTTCTGCCCTCCAGTAGGTAACTATTATTAAGAGTTGACTGTAGGGGCACCAGGCTGGCTCAGTTGGTAGAGCATGCAACTCTTGATCTTGGGGTTATAAGTTCAAGCCCCATGGTGGGTGTAGAGATTACTTAAAAATAATAAAAAAAAATCTTAAAAAAGAATTGACTGTGAACTTGTACAGTCCTTTTTCTCTGTATTTACATGTATATGCATATGCAAATAAAAAATAAATATGTTATGACTTGCTCTTTTCCCAAAGAATATGACTTAGGGCTCTTTTCATGTCCATATATGTATGTTCACATCATTCTTTTTAATGAATACATAGTGTTTAACCTGCAGGATAAATTAAGAGCATATCTTTCCAGGTTTTTTTATATGCATTTAGACATATGTGAGTACATTTAGAAACATAAGGTTTTGTGGGTTTTTTTCCACATAAATAATATGTTGTATATGCTATACTATAATTTGTTTTTTTTCACTTAATAGTATTTATGTGTAAGAGATTTTTATATACTAATATATATCCATCTCTCATTTTTTAAACAGATGCATATTGTTACATAGTACAGATGTACCAAGGCTTACTTTACCATTCTCTTATACATGGATATTTAAGTTCTTCTCAGTATTTTTTGCTATTCCAAACAATGCTTCAGTAAAAGTCCTAATGCATGCATATTTGTATACATACAAGAATATTTCTCAGGTAGATACTAAAAAGTGTAATTACTGGTGATAAGTATGCATTAAGATATTTGGAATTTGTCAAATGTAAAGGCTATTCCAGTTTGTGTGCCAAGAGTGCATGAAGTGCTGAATTTCTCATATGCTTCTTGAAATGTAATATTAACAGATTTTTTGGCTCATCTGATGGATAAAAAATGATATTAAATTGTTTGAATTTGCATGTCCCTGCTTACTAAAGAGTTTGAGCCATCCTCCTATCATCCACGTATTGGCCATTTGCATTTCTTACTAATTTTTTTAGTTCTTTATATATTCTAGATATTAATGCTTTGCTATACATGTTGCAAATGTTTGCTCCCAGTCTGTTGCTTAGCTTTTAACCTTGTTCATGGTCAAATGGGCAAATGTGTTAGCTTTTTATTAATGGTCTTTGCATTTTGTCTTTTTATGAAAGCCTTTCTTCAGGTTAGAAATCTATTCAGCCATATTTTCTTTTAATAGTTGTATAGTTTTGCTTTTACGTTTAGCTCTTTAACCTACCTGGAATTTATTTTTGTGACTGGTTTTAAGTCGGGCTTTAACATTCCCTCCCCCACCTTATAGACAGTTATTCTGACAATGTTTATTATAATGTCTGTTCTGTGCTGAAACTACATTATTTAACTTAATATAGCTGTATTATATTACAGCTTTCTTTATATAGGTATTGCATATTTCTTCTTGAGTTTATTCCTAGATGAGTATGTTATAGCTCTGTTGCTCTTATGTACAGGATAGTGTGTGTGTATTTAAAATCTCAGTGACCTGTCTTCCTCCAGACACTCAGCCTTTCCCTCCCCTTCCTAGTGCTGCCCCCACCTACAGGTCCCTCACCTTAGAATAGCTGTTTTTTAAATTACATTTTCTAGCTGATTATTGCCGATGTATAGCAAAGCTATTGATTTCTGTTTGTTGATTTCATCTTTGGCCTTTCTGTTGAGCTCTCTTGTTAGTTCCTATTACAGTTTTTAGTTGATTTGCTTGGATTTTCTAGATAGATAATCATATAGCTTGCAAGTTTTGAATTTTGTGTCCTACTTTCCAATATTCATACATCTTGTTTTATTTCCTTAAGTGGTAGCAGTGATAATAAGAATTCTTGACTTATTCATGACTTTAATTATTGTTTATGTGAAAGATGCTTAACCTCACTCATAAGATAAATGCTAATTAAAACCACACTGAGACTCCTTTTTAAAATCTATCGGAGTGTTAAAAGTCAAAATGTTTGATAACACCTTTTTTGTTGTCAAGGCTATGGGGTAAAGGACACTTTTACACATTGTAGGTGAGAGTTTGAATTGGTACAATGCCCATGGAAGGCAGTTTGGCAGCATTATATATAGATACACATGTATTATGTGTATTATTCTGGATATATTAGCATACTTCAATAAAAGTTGAATATGCAAATTTCTTTTGCTCCAACAATCTCATTTCAGGAAATACATATATACACACACACCCACACACATATATGCAAAATGTGCAATGCTATTTGTCATAACAAGTAACATAGCAAATAATTGAATACTATATACTATATAGGTTTTAAAAAATAAGAATGAGGAACCTCTATATAGTGACAGGGAAAAAATATCAAGTTGTTGTGACTATAAACAAAAGTTTGATATATACTATGCTACTTTTTATGTAGGGAAGGAGAAAGAGAACATATATTTGCTTATTTGCCTAAAGAAACTCCAGAGGGCTACACAATAATCTAATGAGTGGTTACCTGTTGGGGGAGTGGTGGGAACTGAATGGATGGGAAACAGCGTTGGGAGGGAACCTGTTAATTATATACCTCTTTGATTTTTGAATTTTAGGACTGTATTTTTAAAAATTAAAAATGGTTTCTTGAATTATTTCAACTCCTCCAAGAACATTTTTGTTTCTCTTGATCTTTCTTTTCTTTGTTACAGGTTTTCTCCAAATGGCTGTCTCCTGATTCTGTCCATATTTAAGAATGAGCTAGTAGAAGGGCTGACTGGGAGTTCTGTGTACGGAGACAGGGTTGTCAACTGGTAGGCTTTATTTTGGGGTGAGTGGGTGGACAGCTGGCTATTAACACTTGGAGGACCCAAATACCAGGGGGCAAATGGCTTTGCTCTGGGGTGCCCTTGTTCATCTGGATTTGCTGAATTTGGTATTCTGTGTGCAAGGATTTTTGTCTTTGGTGGAATAGGGAGGAGAGTTCATCAACTGTGTCATAATTCAGACCTTCAATTAGTCCCTTTTTTTCGGCCTTTTTTTTTTTTTTAAGCTCTGGCGCTTTATGGGATCACTTATCTCTGGGGTTTGGTCCTGCATGTCTTCTCCATCCTGGGTTGGAACCATTTCTATTACATATTTTAGGTTGTAGTATCCTTTGATTTGTGTTACTAGGCAGTTCTTTCCTGTCTGCTGTCTGTCAGAAATTATTGAAATCTTGTATTTCCTATGCCATTTTCCATCTGTGTCCTTGGCTTGTGACATACTTTTGTACTTTTTTTTTTACCATCGCTTTTCCAGGGTCTTGGAAAGTATAAGAGATATAAGCGTTCAGTTCATCTTCTTGAACCAGAAGTCAGCAGTAGTATATGTTAAACTTGAGTAAACTGTAGGCTCCTTGAGGATAAGGACTTTTTTCCTTTTATCCCCAGATCCTGACAGTGCTTGGCACTTGGTAAATGTTTATTGATGTGACTATAGCTATATGAGAGAGAGAGGATTATTAATGGGAAATTTACTGTGTAATTCGGACAATTTATTAAAAATTTTTATTGAATTATACTTGACATACAACATTGTACTAATTTTAGGTGTGTACTACATAGTAATTTGACAATTCTATACATTATGCAGTGCTCACCACAGTAAGTGTAGTTACCATCTGTCACCATACAAAGTTATCACAATATAATTGACTATATTCCCTATGCTGTAGTTTTCATCTCTGTGACTTACTTATTTTAGAACTGGAAGTTTGTATCTCTTAATCACTTTCCCTATTTTGCCTATCCCCTCACTCCCCTCACATCCTTGTCAACACTGGTTATTTCTTGTCTTTTTGATACTAGCCATTCTGACAGGTGTGAGATGATACTGTGGTTTTGATTTGCATTTCCCTAATAATTCGTAATATTGAACTTTTTTTTAAAGTAAGCTCTGTGCCTAACGTGGGGCTCAAATTCATGACCCTGAGATCAAGAGTTGCATGTTCTACCTACTGAGCCAGCTGGGTGCCCCATGTTGAGCATCTTTTCATGTTTCTCTTGGCCATCTCTTTGTCTTCTTTGGGAAAATGTCTATTCAGGTCTTCTGCCCATTTTTAAAAAAGATTTTATTTATTTATTTATTTAGTTAGTTAGTTAGTTAGTTAGTTAGTACGAGAGGGGAGAGGGGCACAGGGAGAGGGAGAGAATCTCAAGCAGACCCTGCCATGCTGAGCTCGGAGCTGGATCTCACAACCCTGAGATCATGACCTGAGCCGAAATCAAGAGCCGGACGGTTAACCAACTGAGCCACCCAGGCGCCCCTGTCCATTTTTAATTGGATTATTTGTTTTTTGGGTGTTGAGTTGTATGAGTTCTTGGTATATCTTGGATATTAATTCCTTATCAGATATGTCATTTGCAAATATTTTCTCCCATTAAGTAGGTTGACTTTATATGCATTCTTTCAATTGCTGGTTCCAAAAGTTGAAATTCTTGAGCCATTGATTAACAAAATACTGATTTTTATCCTGAATTTCTCATAGATAGAACCATAATAAGCTATGGGGGAATATTATTTCAAACTTTTCACTCAAATGCTCCAGGATTAAATATCAAACAGGCTAAAGGAGTAGATATAGGGTACACATTTGTGAGATTTTTCCCTATAATTTCAATCTCTATGGAAGTGCTTTTGTAGTTATCTTTATACCTATTCCCAGTTTGTTACCATTTTATGAAGGAAAAAATGGTCATGCAAAGGTTACGATATATAGCTGTTGAACTTAGTAAGAGGCTTCAGTTTTGAGGCCGGATTTTTGTGGACTATTTCACTGAGGTATGTTTCTGCATTGCTGAATGTAGAAGAGATATTTCCTGGTCACTGAAGCAATGCCAACATGGTTTATTACTGGAAAGCTTTAAAAGAATGCATTATATACTTATCAGCCTTTCTAAGTGAGTCTACTGAAAATCATTTAATGTTTTTTAGAGTATTGTTGAATAGTGCTTTAATACAGCGCTGCCCCTAGGGGTCTTTAAGATGTAGAAAATAAAAGCTTCTATTTATTGATTATTATATTGTGCCAGGCACCATGCTAAGTAGTTTATATGTATATTTTCATATCAGTCCTGTGAGATTTCACAAATGAAATCAAGAATGAATGAGGTAAAGTAATTGGCCTCAAATCTCCTTTGAGGAATGAGAGGCAGAACCAAGATTTGATTCCCACTCCAAAGCCTGTGTTCTGAACATCTGTTTTATGGACAAGAAGCTAATGGATCATGATGGAAAGGCCTTAGATAGTCTATGCTTAGTGAAGTTCTTGGCCTGGTTTTAAAAATTTGTTTTTCATTATTTATTGATGTCCGGTCTTTTCCCTTCAGAACAGTGATTCTCAACCCTGGAGGCCAGGCTGAAGATAAAGAGAATGGACAAAATTGGGGGGAGGAGGGGGGGAAGATAGAGAATATAATTTTAAAAAGGCATATTTGATATTATGGCTTTGATTTTAGTCAAAATGTTTTAAGATTCTTAAGAGAGACATCATATTTTATTGAGATATAATTTATATACCATAAAATTCACCAATATAAATGTAAATGATTTTTAGTAAATTTATAGAATTGTGTGATCTTGATTTCAGTCTCATTTTAGAACATTGCTATCACCCCCAAAAGATCCCTTGTGCCAGTTTGCAGTCAGTCCTGTTCTTATATACATCAGCCCCAGGTGACTACTAATCTATTTTCTGTTTCTATAGATTTACATATTCTAGACTTTTCATATAAATGGAACCGTATAGCATGTTGTCTTTTCCTCTGGCTTCTTTCACTTAGCAAAATGTTTTCAAGGTTTATCCTTGTTGTAGCATGTATCCGTAGCTCATTCCTTTGCATTGCCAAATAGTATTCTATTGCATGGATTTAACACATTTTGTTTATCCATCAGTTGACAGACATTTGGATTGTTTCCACCTTTTGGCTATTGTGAATAATGTTGCTGTGGATACTTGTGTACAAGTTTTGTGTGGACATATGTTGTCATTTCTCTTGGGAAGATGGTGTCATATAGTAACTCAATGCTTAATTTGTTGAGGAACTGCTAGGCTGTGTTCTGAAGCAGCTGCACCACTCTACATTCCCACCAGCAATGTATAAGGGGTCCATTTTTCCACATCTTTACCAATACTTGTTCCTGTCTGTCTTTTTTGTCATAGCCATCTTCATGGTATGAAGTAATATTTCACTGTGGTTTTGAGTTGCATTTCTCTAAAGAGTAATATGTAACATCTTTTCATGTGTTTATTGGCTATTTGTATATCTTATTTAGAGAAATGTCTATTCAGATCTTGAGCCCATTGGATTATTTATCTTTTCATTATTGAGTTGTAAGAATTCCTTATATAGGGACGCCTGAGTGGCTCAGTCAGTTAAGTGTCTGCCTTCGGCTCAGGTCATGATCCCAGTGTCCTGGGATGGAGCCCCACATCGGGCTCCCTGCTCGGCGGGGAGCCTGCTTTTCCCTCTGCCTACTGCTCCCCCTGCTTGTGCTCGCTCACTTGCTCTCTCTGTCCCTCTGACAAATAAAATCTTAAAAAAAAAAAAAAGAATTCCTTATATATTCTGACTACCAGTCCCTTATCAGATATATGATTTGCACATATTTTCGGTCAGTCTTTTTGCTTTTCACCTTCTCGATGGCATCCTTTGAAGCACAAAAGTTTTAAATTTTGAATAGGTCTGTCTTCTCAATTTCTCTTTTATCACTTGTATTTTTGTTATTGTATCTGGGAAATCATTGCTTAACCCAAAGTCACTAAGATTCACTTCAGTGTTTTTTTCTAAGAGCTTTATAGTTTTAGCTCTTACGTTAGGTCTATGATCCACTTTGAGTTCATTTTTTTGTATGGTGTGAGGTAGGAGTCCAACTTTACTCTTTTCTTTGTGGATATATCCAACTGTCCCAGCACCTTTTGTTGAAAGACTGTTCTTTTCCCATTCAGTGGTCTTGGCCTCTTTTTTGAAAGTCAGTTGACCATAAATGTTCATGTTTACTTCTAGACTCTCAATTCTATTCCATTGATCTACAATTGACCCTTGAACAATGTGAGGGTTAGGGGCACCAACCCCTGTGCAGTTGAAAATCTGCTTATGTAACTTTTGACTCTCTAAAAACTTAGTAATAATAGTGTACCAAAGCTTTACCAATAACATAAACAACACATATTGTGTATGTTATATGTATTATATACTGTATTCTTACAATAAAGTAAGCTATGGAAAAAATGTTATTAAGAAAATCAAAAGAAGAGAAAGCAAATTCACAGTACTGTACTGTAAAATATCCACGTATAAGTGGACCTGCACAGTTCAAACCCATGTTATTTAAGGGTCAATTATATATATCCTTATTCTGTTGTTCATTTCTATTTAATTCTTTTGTGGTAGGAGAGCATAGTTTGTTTGATTTCAGTTCTTTTAAATTTATTGAGATTTATTGTATATGATTTGCTCTGGAGATTTTTGCATGTATGCTTGAAAAGAATGTATATTTTGCTCTTATCAGGAGTGTTCTATAGATGGCAGTTAGGTCAAGTTGGTTGGTTGTATTGGCCAAGTTTTCCAGATTCTTTTTGTTTTTCTGTCTAGTTGTTCTCTCCATCACTGAGAATGGGATATTAAAATATTCTACTGTTATTATTGAATTGTTTATTTCTTTCCAGTTTTCTCATACTTACCAATGTCCCTCTTTGTCTCTAGGAACATTTTTGTCTTGGTTTTTTTTTTTTTTTTTTCCAGAATTTAGAAGACTGGGGGAACACTCATTTCCCCATTCCTTTCAATTGTCTCTTCTTATCCTTATAGTTTGGGAAACCAGGTGATCAAATATGTTAGAATTATTATACCAGAGCAAACACTACTATTTTTATATTAGGATTCTGAGTAAGATTTATATTTTTCTTTTTCTTTTTTTTAAGAGTTTATTTATTTATTTGTCAGAGAGAGAGAACATGAGCACAAGCAGGGGGAGGGGCAGGCAGAAGAGACGATCACTCCTGCTGAGCAAGGAGCCTGATGCGGGACTTGATGCCAGGACTCCGGGATCATGACCTGAGCTGAAGGCAGTCGCTTAACAACTGAGCCACCCAGGCATCCCAACATTTAATTTTTAAAAAGAGGTTATGCAGTTAAAAATGTTTGAAGGTTTTTCCCAACTTAAATTCTCTAATTTTACCTATTTTTGTCTGCTTAGAAGTCTTTTTATCTTACATGTGGATCTCTGCTCTTGAGGTTTCTGGGTAAGTGACCTTTAGTTAAGTGAAGTGAATAATATTATTCTTACTTAAGAATATCACACCTAAAATGTTTACATTTGGGAAATGTGAGTGAAGGGTATACTGGATTCTTTGTATATTCTTGCAGGGGTTTTTTTTCCAAGTCTAAAATTATGTTAGAATAAGTTGAAGAAAAAATCTCTACCTCAGTGAGGCATTGTTAGATACTTTTTCTCACTTGCAGGCGATAACTAGTCTTATTAAATGACTTTTAAAGTGTATTGATTTGGCAGTGTAACCTCACAGAGCACTTCTTAGCTTTGGTATTAACACAGTTATTTTCTAGTCCTGTCATCTGATAGGCAAATTTCTGGGAGTTTTTATAGACACTTCTTTTGCCTCACAACCATATTCATTTTGATGGTAAATCTTGCATTTATTATTTGGTTAACATGTCTTGAATCTGTCCCTCTTGCCACTGTTTTCAGTGAAACTCAACATCTGTTTCCTGGATTGTGGCAGTAGCTCTCTAATTGGTCTCCTTGTTTTACATTGTATGGCATAGAAATCCTTGGTGACTATCTGCCTCTCTGTCCTCAACTACCTGCTTCTAATATGTGAGTAAACTATTCATGGTACCATTCATATGCACTTACTTCATACTGTTTCATGACTTTGCTTGTGATCTTCTCTTTGCTTGGATCAGCTAATTTTCTTTCTTCAAGACTCAGTTTGGTTATCTTTTCCAGGAAACCTTACTTAGAGTATCTGACTTCAGGTTTTTACATGTAGATATCCAGTAGCCCCAGCACCATTTGTTGAAAAGACTGTTCTTTATTAAATTTTCTTGGCACCCTTTTTGAAAATTAATCAACTATGAATATGTGGGGGTTTTTCTGGACTCTTTATTTTTACTCCATTTATCTATACATCCTTATGCCAGTATCACACTGTCTTAATACTATAGCTTTGTAGTAGGTTTTAAAATTGGGAAGGGTGACTCTTCCAACTTTGCTCTTTTTCAAGATGGTTTTGGTTTTGGCTCTTCTGGGTCTCTTGAAGTTCTATATGAATTTTAGGATCAGTTGGTTAATTTCTGCAATGAAACCAGCTGGAATTTTGATAGGAATTGTGTTAAATGTGTAGAACAATTTGGGGTGTTTCTCCTTTTTGTTTAGTTCAGGGTTGGTTTTCTTCAGTTTTTCAAATTTGGTATTTCTGTGTATGCTTGGTTTGACATGACAAATTGTGTCTTTTGAGGCACATAACATGATAATAGGTATATAGGCTTAACTTTGTGATGCACGTTTGTGGTGGGAAGGGAAGAATTTTCTTATTGGTAGTTTGACCATTTGTGAAAAACTTTTCCTTATAGATTCCACATATTTCCACATGTTCATTGTGGAAAGTTTTAGAAAATACAAGAAAACAGAAAGAAAAAAAGTTCATAATTCCACCATTCAGAGTTAATATAGTGTGTACATGTGTGTATGGAAGCTTGTTGTATATATTTATTTCATTTAACCATATAACATATAGGGAATGTCTTTTCATCTCACTAAAAACTGCAGTTTTTTTTTAAATATTTTTTTAAAAGATTTTATTTATTTATTTGAGACAGAATGAGAGAGAGAGAGAGAGAGCTCATGAGAGGGGGGAGGGTCAGAGGGAGAAGCAGGCTCTCCGCCGAGCAGGGAGCCCGATGCGGGACTCGATCCAGGGACTCCAGGATCATGACCTGAGCCGAAGGCAGTTGCTTAACCGACTGAGCCACCCAGGCGCCCCAAAACTGCAGTTTTTTTTAAATTTTTTTTTGTTTTTTAGGTAGGCTCCATGCCCAACATGGGGCTTGCACTCATGACCCTGAGATCAAGAGTCACACGTTCTACCAGCTGAGCCAGCCAGACGCCCCAAAACTGCAGTGTTTCTTAATGCTGTGTCACATCTCATTTTGATATTTAACTAAACCCCTATTAGGCTTATGTTTAGGATCATTTTTCCAAATTGTAAGTGCTATAGTTAAATCTTTGCCCAGATTCTTGACTATTTTCTGAGGCAAGTTCCTATAAGTAGAATTGCTGGTTCAAGAGGATGCATATTTTTAAGTCTTTCTTGCCATTTTTTTAGTGTAGTGTGTTACTATTTGACAGCAGTTTCTTTCTGTTAATATTTGAGGGTAAGCTCACTAACAAGTATTTACATTATTTGGAACTACCATCAGATATTCATAGCAACATTATTCACAATAGTTAAAAGGTAAAAAACAAAACAAAACAAAAACCAGTCCATTGACCAGATGAATGGAGAAACAAAATGTGGTCTATCCACACAATGGAATATTGTTGAGCCTTAAAAAGGAATAAAATTCTGATACATGCTACAACATGAATGAACTTTAAGCATTACATGAAGTGAACTAAGCCAGACACAAAAGGACAAATATTGTATGATTCCACTTATATGAAGTACCTAGAATAAGCAAGTTCATAGGCACAGAAAGTAGAATAGAGATTACCAGAGGCTGGGGAGATAGGGAGTTTAATGGATATAGAATTTCAGTTTGGAATGATGAAAAAGTTCTGGAAATGGATAGTGGTAGTGATTGTACAACAGTGTGAATGTACTTAATGCCACTGAATTGTACGCCGAAAAATGGTTAAATGTTAATTTGATATTAAGTATATTTTACCACAATTAAAAAATACTACAATTGGATTAATTTCAGAATTTTAGATAAAAACCACTCACTGAGAAATTATGTACTTATTTTACTTATTGTGTGTTACCTTGTAGCTAAGTTCTGGATACTTGTTTTAAATATGATGGATTGATAGATGGTGCTGAGAACTAAGTTCTTAACCAACATTCATGCAATATGAAGATTTATTGGGCTATATATGCCAAGTAGTGTGCTAGGCACTGAGGACTGTGGTGGTAAACAAGATAAGACACAGTCCCTAGAGTCTCCTGGTTGCTAAGATTGAACAGAAAAAGAACAAACTTCTTATTAAGAAAAAAGGGATTAAACAATCAGGTGACTTGTTTTCTCCTTAATGATTTCCTTTGTGGGGTGATTTTAAAATATCCTTTCCCTCCCCTTCAGGTTGCTATGGAAACATGACTAAATAAACGGAAGTCCATTCTGATAATTCTGATACCTGAGATGTAACTGGACTAAAGAGTGGAACAGAAAAAATTTTAGTGCCAACCTCAATTACAATGGCTACTGATTCAGGAGAGCCAGCTAGCACAGAAGATTCTGAGAAACCTGATGGAGTTTCACTGGAAGACAGAGCTCCTCAGCTTGCAGCAACTTTGACAGTGGAAACTAGACTGAAAGAAAAAAATAGTACCTTCTCTGCTTCTGGGGAAACTATAGAAAGGAAGAGATTCTTCCGAAAGAGTGTTGAGATGATGGAAGATGATAAAGTTGCTGCATCTTCCTCCAAAGATGAGAGAATGAAGACCACAACAAATATTCCAAGAGTAGAAAAGCTTCCTACAAATGTGCTAGGAGGTGGACAAGAAGTTAAATACGAACAGTGTTCAAAGGCAACTTCAGAGTCCTCAAAAGATTGTCTCAAGGAGAAAAATGAAAAGGAAATGGAAGAAGAAGCAGAAATGAAGGCCGTAGCTACTTCTCCTAGTGGCAGGTTCCTGAAATTCGACATAGAGCTGGGAAGAGGAGCATTTAAAACAGTATATAAAGGATTGGACACTGAAACATGGGTTGAGGTTGCTTGGTGTGAGCTGCAGGTGGGTATATAATCTTCTTGGTTTTAATAAATTCCAGTTTTAGCAGGCCTGGCCTTCTGAGTGATCCAGGATTAATATATATCATGGATTAAAATAAAATGAAAGGCTTGTCCCCCAGCTCCCTGAAATTATGCTGTTTTCCTAGATCCTCTTAGGAGCTCATGGCAGCCTTTTTTTCCTTCTGTTGTTTTCCTTCCTGTTTTAAAGGGGGAAAAATCTATCAATGCTTTCTTTAAGAAAATGCTCTTAATTTATTAACATTGGGAAATCCCCCAAACTCTTGAGGTCTCATTTTGAAAACTTTTAGTAAGTTTTAGTTAGTTGCCTTATTAGTTAATTGATTGTTGTACTAAGTATTTGGGAATGTGATATGTCAGGGATATATTTACTGTGATACCTCCCTTTTCTCTTTTTCTTTCAACAAATTTTTGGGTTCATATGGTGTTTTTCAGAACAGAAAATGTTATGCTTGATTCTTTGAGGATTTCTATAATACAAACTTGTCCATGCTTTAAATTTACCTCAAAGAGCATCTCTGGAAGAAATAATCACCAGAACCTACTGAGGTTAGTCAACTGGAATGTGTTTAGAAAGGAGAAATGAAAACAACAGGAGACTAGTTGAATTTCCTCGATATTTGGTTTCATAATATTTGTGTGGTACTTTTAACTAATGAAGGACTAAATGGGGACAGAACATCATAGAAGGGGTTATAATAAGAATAGTTTCAGACAGATATAGTTCAAATATAAAGAAAACTTTTGTGACCTCAGTCAGCCCATGGGAGATGTCAGTGTTCACATGAGATGCTTAAAATTAAGATTGAATAGAGCAAGTCACTAAGTACAGGTTTTTGTTGTTATTCAGATTCCAATGGTCTCTGTGCATGTGGATGTGTATGTAGGTGCTGTGATTTCACCCATTCTGAATTTGCTCTAGGTTGCCTTTTAGATAGGTTGAAATTTAGTCCAGGTCCCTGCATTTCTAGGGAGCTTTTTGTTGAACAACATGGTTTTGAAACTTCACTGTCTGTAAGAGTTAGTGTTTGCTTCATATGCGGATTCCAGAGCCTATTGTCAGAGATTCAGATTCAGTAAGTCTGGGGTGGGATATAAGACTGCAATTTTAACAAGCTTTCAAAAGTGCTTTGAATGTAGGAAGTCCCTTGGCTCTCTGGAATGCAAGTTACCTAGCAGTCAAGCCATTCTAGTAGTTCTTAAAAGGTGTATGCATCTGTGGGTTTGCTTGGTTTTCTTTTCACCCCCTTCTTCCCCTTTCAGAATTTTATAAGGTCTGTGTCATAGTAGAAATATTAGGTCATGTGAACAAATAAACTTCAAAATCACCTGAAATTCCACTATTTTGAGGATGCTTTTAAACAGTATATATCTTTCTGGACTCTTTTTTTTTTTTTTTTAAATATGTGTATGACTATTTTTTCCCCACAAAGTGGGATCGTTACTATAAGGTTTTGAAAACCTTTTCTTTTTACTTATCATGAACATCTTTTCATTACCAGTAATTGTGAATTAAATTATTATTTTTAATAGACACCTTTATAAGTTATTTAATCAGTCCTCTTTTGATGGACATCTAGAATTTTCTCCAGTATTTCACTATTATAAATATGGTTGTGATCAACATTCTTGTATATATAGTGAAAATTATGTACATTTTAATTTCCTCTCTGCATTGTGACGTTGGTAACACTCATCTTTTAGTGATACTCTGTCTGTAAATGGGGGAAATCATTTCCATTCACTTGGTAGTAGGATAAAGAGTAAAGATATGTCAAATATTTTGCAAATTGTATACCCTAGCTATGCTAAAGGATGCTTAGGTAAAACTTAAAATATTCTAGTGGTAGGGACCGCTTTGGGGAGTGCCTTCTATCATTCATCTGTGAAAAGACTGAAAGAGCCCATAAAGTCTTACTACTCAAAGTGTGGTCCCTGGACCAGCAGCATAGACATCAGCTTGTTAGAACTACAGGTTCCTACGTCTCATCCCAGACCTACGAAATCAGAATCTGCTTCTTATGACATCCGCAGGTGATTTGTATGCACAGTAATGTTTGAAAAGCCGTGAAAGAAGGGACCACCCGTCCAAGAGCTAGCTGAATCAGAGGAGGAATTCCTTTAATACACCAACATGAGCTTTATATTATATCGTAGATACTGATTCCTGCTATCTGCTCCAGACTTTCCAAATCAGAATCTCTAAGAGATGGGCCCCAGGAACTTATTTTTTGAAAGTTCCCCAGGTGATTGGACACATAGCCAGATTTGGTAATATCTAATGTGGAGTGAACATTGTAAATATATAAAATACATTTTAACTTACATCAAGAACAGTTGCACTTTTCTATTCTGAAAGGAATGTCAGAATTAGTGGACTTAACTGATACAAATTTTAGACATAATTTTCTGCATATTTGGAATTAGGAAAAACTAACTTATGAGTATTATGCAGTTTGTAATGTATAATTTCTCATATTTTTTCACAAAGTCTTTGTTATATAAACAATTTTGTAGAAAAACATCCCAGTCAATAATTTAAATGTTGAAAGTATTCCAAATTCTTCTCCAATCTTTGTTTATGTTTGTGTGTGTCTGTGTGTATAATATATAAAATTACTATGTCCATACTTTTGTTATCAATTAGATATGTATTTTCTATTTATTAACATCATTAAAATATTTAAATTATATTTTATTGCATTCATAACGCCTCTTGCTTAAATCTGCTTCCCTGAAATTAGGCAGTTCTTTTTTTAATTTTATTTTTGCATGTTTGATTTAACAGCTTGACAAAGGCTTTTATACCTTTTTCTCTTGATGGCATTTTCCCCCACTGTGGATATTTGAGCCTTGTGTAACAGTTGTTAAAAGCTCCATATCCATTTGTTTGGAATACATTGACCTTATGGCAGTGCAAAGAACCAGGAGAGATAGATTTTACTGCAGATATTTGACTTTGAGGATGTTAAACAAACAAACCTTTTGATGATGTAGGTCAGATTTAGGATTTGGCCATAAACATCTGCATTTCAACAGTTTGTCATATTTTATGGTTTCCATAACTTGATTTATGCATTAGTGGAAGGGCTGACAGATTGTTCTTTGTTGCTAAACTACTTGGTAAATTGGTAATTTACTGTGAGTGAGGGTTTTCAGTCATAAGTGCTGTTTGGAAGACTGTTTGTTTTAGTTCATGATGTTGAAAGACCTTGGTCAGATGTTACTGAAAGGCTTGTTTAGTAACTCTTAGAAGGAGTCAATCACAAAAAATTTGCAGTATTTTCCTCTTCCACTAACAACTTGAGAATCAACAGCACTCCTTTTACACATGGAAACATAACCAGTTTTTGCTTTACTATAATTTGGAAAAAATACTTCCACTAGTGCATTTGTCATTTGTTTTCTTGATGGAATTGAGTGTTCATATAATTTTCCAAATGAAGAAACATCATAGATATCTGAAAATTTTTTTGTTATTTAACTGTTTCTAAAATGTGTTTCTAAACATTTCTAAACTGTTTATAAAAAGTGTTCTTATAATAAGCTTCACTTGTGGGGTCAGATATGTGATTGTGTGCTTCTCAGAGTAATTAAATGGGCCTCCTTTTTAATTTTAATTAAAATATTTTTAAAATTTTAATTCCAATGTAGTTAACATACAGTGTAATATTAGTTTCAATATAATGTGCAGTACAGTGATTCAACAATTCCATACATCACCCAGTGCTCATCAGGACAAGTACACTCCTTAATCCCCATTGCCTATTTAACCCAGTCCCTTACCCACCTCCCCTCTAGTAGCCATCAGTTTGTTCTCTATAGTTAGTATCTGTTTCTTGGTTTTCCCCTCTCTTTTTTCCCTTTGCTTGTTTGTTTTGTTTCTTAAATTCCACATATGAGTGAGATCATATGGTATTTATTTTTCTCTGACTTATTTCACTTAGCATTATACTCTCTAGTTCTTAATGGGCCTCCATCTAGACAGCTAACGAGTCTAGCTATAGTTTCTGAACTGAACCAAAAATGGCACTGAAAAGAAAGATTTTTTAAAAAAGACACAGTTGACTGTAACAGGTTGACATGTTGAGTGAGCATTCTAATACACTTTCATTATAGTAGTGAATATATTCAGAGCAATGCAATGGAAGTAGCAGTCTAAAAATCTATACTTCCACGCCCAAAGCACCTATCACAATTGTGGAGAAACTTCTTTCCATTTTATTTTTATTCATCATCTAAAAGCACTTTGGGGAAGTATATTTTTCAATACCAGCCCTACATTTAATTGTAAAATTAGAATTAGATAATAATATGAAAACAGCTGAATTTCCAAAAGAAAAATTTTAAAAATACATGCTAGAATTTCTGTTTCTGAATAAATATTGTGGTTCAAAGTAGTCACTCTGGGATACTTTTGCTCTCAAAATATTTTTGTTATGGCCTTCTTGGAAGTGTTTCCAGATTCTGTTTGAGCCACACAAGAAAATGCTTCGTTACATATAGGTACACCCCAAATATTGTTACTCAGTTTAATTCCCCTGTCTCTTCATCTGACCTAGCCCTCAAAGTGGAATACTCTCATGGACAAAGAAGATTACATTGAGGGGAGGAGGGATAAAGCTTGCTTAAATATATATGTTCTAGTCTCTTTGTTTAAAAACTAGTCACATAACTTTATCAAGTATAAACCAAAGGCAGATGTTTTCATAAAATGACAAAGGGTGAGAGTGGCAGGAGACAGACTTGATCTGGGAAATAGCGTTTATTTTCTCAATTCAGAGTTAGTTTTGAACTATCTGTTTGATAGCTAAAAGAACAAATTGATACATCTAGTAGGCTGAATAATTGCACTCCAAAGATGCCCATGTCCTAATCCCTGGAATTTATGGATATGTTACCTTACATTGTAAAAAGGACTTTGTAGATGCGATTAAAGATTTTTGTGGTGGGTAGATTATCCTGGATTATCTGGGCGGGCCAAAGGTAATCACAAAGGTCCTTAGAGAGAGGAAGGATGGTCATGGTCTGAAGAAGATCTGATGATGGAAGCAGAGGTTGGAGTGATGTGATTGATGGAAGTGGGCAGTGAGCCAAGGAATGTGGGAAAACTTTAAAAGCTAGAAGGAAACAGATTCTTCCCTAGAGCATGCAGAAGGAATGCAGCCTTGCCAATACCTTCATTTTAGTCTAGTGAGACTCGTTTTGGACTTCTGATCTCAAGTAGAAGATAATAAATTTGTGTTGTTTTAAACCACTAAATTTGTGGCAGTTTGTTACAACAGAAATAGGAAATGAATACAATACACACAGCTGCAATTCATTCATTTGTCCATTCATTCAACAAATAAATATTCAATTCTATATGTGTTAGAACTGTGCTAAGTGCTAGGGACATAATGGGGAGGAAGAGCAGACACAGGCCCTATTTTCATAAAACAGCAGAGGGAATTTATAGTCAGTAAGAAGGCTTGGAGATTGGAATTAGTGAAAAGATCAAAGGGCTGTTAAGTATAGGTTTGTTTGAAGGAAGTGGTAGGGTTGGGAGTATCGGGCAATGGGGATACCACTCCTTTACTACTTAGTTTTCTTTTTTTAACTTTTTATTTTGAGATAATTTGCTACTAACCGAAGAGTTGCAAAGATAGTATAGAAAGTTCCGGTATGCCCTTCACTCAGTTTCCCCTTATGTTGATATCTTAACCAGAGAACATTTATCAAAACTTAAGAAATTGAGGGCGCCTGGGTGGCTCAGTTGGTTAAGCGACTGCCTTCAGCTCAGGTCATGATCCCAGGGTCCTGGGATCAAGTCCCGCATTGGGCTCCCTGCTCTGCGGGGAGCCTGCTTCTCCCTCTCCCCCTGCTTGTGTTCCCTCTCTCACTGTGTCTCTCTCTGTCAAATAAATAAATAAAATCTTTAAAAAAAAAAATTAAGAAATTGAAATTGACTAAACTCCAGAACTTATTTGGGTTTCACCAGTTTTTCTACTGATGTCCTTTTTCAATGTTATGATCCAATTTAGGATCCCACATTGCATTTAGTTGTTACATGCTCTTAGTCTCTTCCAAATTGTGACAAGTCTTCAGTCTTTCCTTCTTTTTCTTTTTCATGATCTTGAACTTTTAAAGATACTACTCAGTTATTTTATAGAATGTCCCTTAATTTGGGTTTGTCATGTTTTCTCATGATTAGATTTAGGCTATGGATTTTGGGAAGAATACCACAGAAGTGATACACCCTTCTCAGTGCATCATAGCTGGGGGTACATGATGTTGGTTTAGATTACTGGTGATGATAACCTTGATCACTTGTTTAGGGTGGTGGCTAATAGATTTTTTCTACTGTAAAATTAATATTTTTCCCTTCGTAGATTAATAAATATCTTAGGAGTAGATACTTTGAGACTATGCAAGTATCTGTTTCTCCTCAAACTTTGCCCAGCTGTTTTGGCAAACATTGGTGTATCTTGCCTGTAATAAGTATTACTCTTGGTGTTCTAATGGTGATTTTCTATTTCCCACATTTCTTCTACAGTTATTTATTCTTTTTTAAAGATTTTATTTATTTAATTGAAAGAGAGAGAGAGAGAGAAACACAGCAAGAGAGGGAACACAAGCAGAGGGAGTGGGAGAGGGAGAAGCAGGCTTCCTGCTGAGCAGGGAGCCCGATGTGGGGCTTAATCCCAGGACCCTGGGATCATGACCCAAGCTGAAGGCAGTCGCTTAACCAACTGAGCCACCCAGGCACCCCTCTTCTACAGTTATTAATTGGAATTGCCTCTTAGTTTTATGTGGTCTCTTCCAAAGTATGACTGTTACGTTTCTGAAAGCCCAACAATTGGGGAATTTGTGGTTGAAGAACTTTAATATATTTTAAATTATTAATAATGATATCATATACTTTCCATTTATCAAAATTAATGTTAATCATACACTTGTATGAGTACCTGGATAGGTACTTAATTTGAATATTTTATTTAATCTTCGCAGTAGTTGTATGAAGTAGAGATTTTTAGTTTTCAGATGGTGGAACTGAGGTTTAGATACATTGAGTAACTTGCCCAAAGTGATAGAGCAGGGATTTGTATCCATCAACTATATATATGAAACATTTGCATAGATGATTTAAGAATTTTCCCCTCATTAGTTATTTGAGCAGATCATTTTGTTCTTAATCAATTTAGAACAAAGTTTCATAAATGGGTCCTGTTTAAAATAAAGTTCTTAACATTAAACTCCTAAGGCTCAAGGGATACTTAATAGTGTCATTTAAGGACACTCCCTGGCCTGGGGCCTCTGAGGAATAATTTAATGGCTGGGTTGCCTCGGTTCAATATCTGGCCTTCATCTTCTGTCAGTGTCCAGAGGTGGTTGGAAATGTTGGGGAGACTGACTCGTGTTCATTCAAAAGCCTAAATCTAGGACACAAATTCATTAATTTAGAATGAGGAATACATTTGGTAGGTCAAATGTTCTAGTTGGTCTGTAGGCTAGATACATGGGACACTAAATTATAAACAGAAACTGGCTTGGTAAGAATAGAGTCAGAACAAAGGAACTGGAGTTCTTGTGTGTGTTCTTCTGCCAAGACAGTAGACCAAGCAAATGAACTGTATGCTCAGGTCCTGCCTAGATGAGGACATCCTCTTTGTTCAACAGTACTGGAAGACAAGTGAACCTGGTTCTGTATTTGGTTCATTACCTTTTCCATGTGCTATCTTGACTACCATTGATGAGCACTTTTTAAAAAGGTATTGATACTATTGCTGTCTAAAAGCTTTAAAATGCCAATAGTGACCAGGCTATAACTATTATATGCTGATTTCTTGATTAGTACTTTGGTATTACCACTTACAAATTGTCATTACCCTAAATGTGTGTTTATTTTATATAGCTTTAGTTCTGGGATGCTATACTGTCTCTCCAAGGAAAGTGGTTTGTGAATGAGGTATCTGCAGTCACTGCTGTGAAGACTGTTTCTGAGAATAGAGCGATGAACTAGAAAGTACTCAGGATTCAGAATATGGCAGGCCTGGGTTCCAGTGTTGCCTGTGCCAGTTGGGTATCTTGAGCAAGCTAAGCAGCTTAACATTTTGGAGCGTTAGTTTTTTACTTTTTCAAAAAGAACTATTTCTGATATGCAGAATAGAATAAAGAACAACATGATGGAAATTGTGTACCTCCTGTTCAGCTTGAGAAATAAAAATGTTGAGGATCAGAGATAATGATTATAAAACGTGGCACATGGTTGAGTGTTCAATAAATGATAGTGATAAAATACTGAGCGGCCTCATATTTATCCAAAATACTCATTGATGGATTGCTTTGTAAGTTAAGCACCATTTTGAAACCTTCATTGTGGTTTTCCTTACTTGAACAAGTTATAATACAGCTTTTATAACATTGTTGATGATTTCTTCCATTCATGTTTGCAGAAACAGAGCCACATAGCCACTGACCTGGTTATGTCATTCATTGTTGGTGTTTGCATTGAGACATAGCTGATAAGGCTATAGTTTACATTTTGGAAATGAAATGCTTCTTTTTTTGTTTTGTTTTGTTTTTGTTTCTGTTTAAATTCCAGTTAACATATAGTGTGATATTAGTTTCAGGTGTGCAATGTAGTGATTCAACACTTCATATAACACCTGGTGCTCATCACAACAAGAGCACTCCTTAATACCCATCACCTATTTAACCCATCCCCCACCCACCTCCTCTCTGATAACCATCAGTTTGTTCTCTAGTTTGGAGTCTGTTTCTTGGTTTGCCTTTCTCTTTTTTTTCCCCCTTTTGATCATTTGTTTTGTTTCTTAAATTCCACATATGAGTGAAATCATACGGTATTTGTCTTTCTCTGACTGACTTATTTCTCTTAGCATAATGCTTTCTACCTGCATTCATGTCATTGCAAATGGCAAGATTTCATTCTTTTTTATGGCTGAGTTATATTCCATTGTATATATATTCCATTGGCAGGTTTACTTTCCACTCACTGAATTAGAAGTGGACCTTGAAAGATCTTGGCCATCGCTTTTTGGTGGAGTTTACCTCCAGCAGTACATCTGGGGCAGCAGTTGTAATTTTGTAAAGTTGTTTACTCCTAATGCTGACTATTGATTCCTAGGATCAAAGGATAAGATGGAGTAGTTTAGTTTGGCACATGAAAGACTTGTATTCTACTAATTTAATCAGAGGGCATCAAAATTTATTCATCATTCTTCAGAACAGAGCTGCTGATCTATCACAAGTGGATGACTTCCAGCTAATTATAGGGACAGTTAGGACTTAATTAGCCATCTTAGATTAGACAGAAAAGCATAAACACTTATTTCCAGGTCTCTTCTAAGTATAGTATTCTTTGCTCTTGTTCTTTAAGTTCCTTAACTCTTTTAGCATTTAAAAAAAAGTTCAGGGCGCCTGGGTGGCTCAGTTGGTTAAGCGACTGCCTTCGGCTCAGGTCAGGGTCCCGGAGTCCTGGGATCGAGTCCCACATCGGGCTCCCGGCTCGGCAGGGAGCCTGCTTCTCCCTCTGACCCTCTCCCCTCTCATGCTGTCTCTCTCTCTCTCTCTCTCAAATAAATAAATAAATAAATAAAATCTTAAAAAAATAAAATAAATAAATAAATAAAAGTTCAGATACAACTGACATATAACATTGTGTAAGTTTAAGGTGTACAGTATATTGGATTGATACACTTACATATTGCAATATGATTGCTACAGTAGCATTAGCAATTTATCATGTCACATGTTTATCATTTTTTTGTGTTGAAAACAGTTAAGATTTAGTTGCTTAGCAACTTTGAAATTTGTAACAGTATTGACTGACTAATCACTATGTTGTCTATTAAATCTTCAGAACTTACTTATTTACTAGTTGTACATTTATATCCTTAAACAACATCTCTCAAATTCCCTCCCCCACTCCCTGGTAACCACTGTTCTACTCTTTATTTTTACAAATTCATTTTTTAGATTCCACATTTATTTATTTTTAAAGATTTTATTTATTTGACAGAGAGAGAGAGTACAAGCAGGGGGAGCGGCAGGGAGAGGGAGAGGCAGACTCCCGCTGAGCAGAGCGTGGGGCTTAATCCCAGGACTCTGGGATCATGACCTGAGCCGAAGTCAGATGCTTAACCAACTGAGCCACCCAGGCACCCCTAGATTCCACATTTAAATGATATCACACAGTGTTTGTATCTCAGAGAGATATCTACATACCCATGTTCATTGCAGCATTATTCGCAATAGCCAAGATATGGAAACAACCTAGGTGTCTGTCAGCAGATGAATGGATAAAGATGTGAAGCATATATATACACAATGGAATATTATTTAGATATACACAATGGAATATTATTTTGCCATGAGAAAGAAGGAAACCCTGCCATTTATGACAACATGGATAGACCTTGAAGGCATTATGCTAAGTGAGATAAGTCAGAGAAAGACAAATAATGTATGAGTTCCTTAACTCTTTTTTTTTAAATTTTATTTATTTATTTGAGAGAGAGAGAGTGAGAGAGCATGCACGCACAAGCAGGGGGAGGGGCAGGGGAGAGGGAAAGGGACAAGCAAACTACTTGCTGAGCGAGGACCCTGACGCAGGGCTTGATCCCAGGACCCCGAATCACAACCTAAGCCAAAGTCAGATGCTCAACCAACTGAGCCACCCAGGCACCCCTTTACTCTTTCTTAAAATAATTTTTGTTGTGGCAAAATGTACATAACATTAAAATTTACCATTTTAGGGGCGCTTGGGTGGCTCAGTCGGTTAAGTGTACAACTCTTGATTTTTCAGCTCAGGCCATGATCTTAGGGTCCTGAGCTTGAGCCCCAAGTCGGGGCTGCTTGTCTCTCTCCGTCCTCCTCACCTTACTTGCTCTTTCTCTCTCAAATAAATAATAAATGAAATATTTTAAAAATTTACCATTTTAACCATTTTAAGTGAATAATTCAGTGGCATTATGTATATTCACGTTGTTGTACAGCCATTACCACCTCCCATCTCCAGAACTTTTAATTATCCCAAACTGAAACTCTATACCCATTAATCAATAATTTCCCCTTCCCCACTCTCCCAGCCCCTGGTAACCACTATTCTACTTTTGGCCTCTGTGAATTAGCCTAGCCTATTCTAGGTACCTCGTAAAAGTGGAATCACACAATATTTCTCCTTTTGTGTTTGGGTTATTTCACCTAGCATAATGTTTTCAAGTTTCATCCATGTTGTAGCATGTATTAGAATTTCATTCCTTTTTAAGGCTGAATAATATGTATATACTATTATATACATTTATGTATATACTATATATATACATTTATGTATGTATATACATATACATACAAATACATACAATGTTTCATTGTATGTATATACCACATTTGTTTTATCCATTTATCCGTTGATGTACATTTGTGTTGTTTCTTCTGGCTGTTGTGAATAATGCTGTTATGAACATTGGTGTACAAATATCTGTTTAAGTCCCTGCTTTTAATTCTTTTTGGTATATATCTAGAAGTGGAATTGATGGATCATATAGTAATTCTATGTTTGTTTGTTTGTTTATTTATTTATTTTTAGTAATTCTATGTTTAATCTTTCAGGAACTGCCATACTGTTTTCCACAGTGGCTGCACCATTTTACATTCCTACCAGCAATGCACAAAGGTTCCAATTTCTTTGCATCCTTGCCAATTCTTGTTATTTTCTGTTTTTGTTTTGTTTTGTTTGTTTTTTTAAATAGCCATCCTAATGGATGTGAAGTGCTATCTCATTCTGGTTTTGATTTGCATTTCCCTAGTGACTAGTGATGTTGAGCCTCTTTTCATGTGCTTATTGTCAATTTATATTTCATTCTTTGGAGAAATAAATATTCAAGTCCTTTACCAATTTTTAAACTGGGTTGTTTGTCTTTTTGTTGTTGAGTTGTAGGAGTTCTTTATATGATCTGAGTATTAATCCCTTATCAGATATATGAATTGCAAATATTTTCTCCCATGCTGTGGATTATCTTTTCATTTTCTTAATAGTGCTTTTGATGTACAAAAGTTTTAAATTTTGAGTAAGTGCAGTTTATTTTTCTTTTGTTAACTCTATGCTTCGAGATTCCACATGAATTTTAGGATGGGTTTTTTTTTTTAATTTCTGCAGAAAATGTCATTGGGATTTTTTAAAAGATTTTATTTGTTTGAGAAAGAGAGCAAGAGAGCAGAGGGAGGGGCAGAGGGAGAAGCAGACTCCTCGCTGAGCAGGGAGTCCTTCGCAGGGCTCCATCCCAGGACCCCGAGATCACGACCTGAGCTGAAGGCAGCTGTTTAACTGACTGAGCCATCCAGGCACCCCTCACTGGGAATTTGATAGGGATTGCCTTGAATTTGCAGGTCTCCTTTGGCATTAACACTTAACAATATTAAGCCTTCCAGCCATTAAATTCCATTTATTTATGTCTTCTTTAATTTTAACAATGTTTTGTAGTTTTCTGTGTTAAAGTCTTTTACCTCCGTAGTTAAATTTCTTCCTACATATTTTATTCTTTTTGATGCTATTGTAAATGGATTGTTTTCTTAATTTCCTTTTTGGGTTATTAATTTTAGTGTATAGAAACACAACTGATTTTTGAATGTGATTTTGTATCCTGCAACTTTGCTGAATTAATTTATTGGTGTTTTATTTTGAGTGTCAGGAAAAGGAAGCTAACCACTTGTGAAAATGAAAAAATGTAATATATTTCTAAGTTAATAGAAATAAAGGAAACAAAAAGTAAAATATATAAACAACCTAAAATAAGATAGAAGGAGTAAATTTAAGTATATCATGTGCTAAATCAAATATGTTCCTATTACATTTGCTTGTTAAAAAACTGAGACTGTCAGATTGGGTTAAAAGACAAAACCCACGTGTTGTTTACTAAAAATATACTTAAGACAGTGGTAAAGAAAGGTAAAATAAAGGTATGAACAAGAAAGAGAAAGCAGGAGTGGCAATATTAATATCTGTCACAGAAGGAAGTGAAGTTAAAGCCTTGAACAGGATTTTATGAAATTATTTATTTCAGAGTTTAAGAAGATATATAAAAGAGCCATAGGCACAAAAAATATTTTGGTTAGTAATTTAAAAAGAACCTGTAATAGATTCAAGGAAAATGGATAAATATGTGGCTATAGTAGGAGATTCCAGGCCCTATTATTTCAAAATAGGACAGATCTAGTAGACAAAAAGTGAAAAAACACGGAAGAACTAGATAATATAATTCACAAACTTCATTTGATCGATATATAGTACTTTACATCCTTCAAAGAAAGAATATACATTTTTATTAAAAAGTTGGTCAGGGGCGTCTGGGTGGCTCAGTCGGCTCAGGTCATGATCCCGGAATCCTAGGATTGAGCCCACATCTGGCTCCCTGCTCGGCGGGGGCCTGCTTTGCCCTCTGACGCTTCCCTGTCTCGTGCTTTCTCTCTCGTGCTCTCTCAAATAAATAAATAGAATCTAGGGGCACCTGGGTGGCTCAGAGGGTTAAGCGTCTGCCTTCGGCTCAGGTCATGATCCCAGCGTCCTGGGATCAAGCCCCACATCGGGCTCCTGGCTCAGCAGGGAGCCTGCTCCTCCCTCTCCCTCTGTCTCTCCCCCTGCTCATGCTCGCTCGCTCTCTATCTCTGTGTCTCAAATAAATAAATAAATAAAATCTAAAAAAAAAGTTGGTCAAATTATGTGGCCTAAAAAAACATTAAAGAGAAGAAATTTTATATTCTGTATTACTCAGTAAAATTAAAAGTAATGAACAAATAACCAAAAGATTCTTAACTGGAAATCAGAAATCATACTTCTAGACAAATTTTGGATTGAGGAGAGACTCAAAACTGTAATTAGAAACTACCCAGAAAGCAATGAAAAAGAGGATATTATGACAAAATTTGTGGGTCATTGCAAAAGCGATACCCAGAAGAAAATTTACCACCTAAAATGTCTTCATTATTAATGAATACTAACTAGAAGAGATATGGTACTCTTGAGACATTAGGGAGATAACAAAATAAAGCAAAATAAAGAAAGAGGGAATTAAAGATAACTGAAATTAATAAAAAATTATAAACCTAAAAATAGGATAAATAAATTCTACTCATTTTTGCTTTCTGAAAAGTAATTAATGAACCTGATGAAGAAAAATAAAGAGGGCAAAAATACATGAGCGAAGAAATGACAAATGAAATATAGCCATGCTCTGGAAAAGAGTCAAAGAAGTAGAAGAGAACATAATGTGCGACTTTGTCAACAAAATTTTCTCGACATTTTAGTATGAAACATTTCAAATATAGAGCAAAGTTGAAAGACTTGCCTAGAACATCCATTATATCCACCATCTAGATTCTACCTATAACATTGTTACATTTTCAATCTTAACTAATGGATTGCTCCTAAACAAAATATAATCCAAAATGTACCCAAGAAAAAGTAGAAAAGTTGAATAGGCCAGTTATTATAGAAAGGTGATTTAAATTCTTTTTTGTTGTTGTTAATACTGGGATAAGGAGACATCCAATGCAATGCAGCATTGTTTATAATAGAGAAAACTTGAATCAACTCAAATGTCCATCAATGGGTAAATGGATAACTTGTGGTAGAACTATATAATGAGATACTATGCAAGAGTTAAAATAAATAAACTGGAACTGTTATACATATCAAAGTAGATAAATACAAAAAATGTAATATCAAACAATTTGCAAAAGGAACATAACACATGATAACCACCTCTATGAAGCTTTAACACTTGTAAAACTATATTGCTTATGGATACAAACATATAATAAAAATATTTTTAAAACGTGCATGGATTAAAAACCTAATTCAGATAGTGGTTACTTCTGTGATGGGAAGGAAGGGGATAGAATCAAGAAGGGATATCTAGGGGACTTCAACTATGTCTCTAATGTTTTGTTTAAAATGGAAGTAAATTTGGCAAAATGTTAAAATTCAACAGAGCTGGTTATTATACATTATTCTTTATGCTTTAATTTTTTTATAATTTAAAAACATAAAAAAACATTAGAAGCAAGTAAGTCCAGAGCCCGATTTCTAGGTAACCTTTAGATTTTTTTAATTTTATTTATTTATTTGAGAGAGAGAATGAGAGAGAGAGACCATGAGAGGGGGGAGGGTCAGGGGGAGAAGCAGACTCCCCGCTGAGCAGGGAGCCCGATGCGGGACTCGATCCCGGGACTCCAGGATCATGACCTGAGCCGAAGGCAGTCGCTTAACCAACTGAGCCATCCAGGCGCCCTCTAGGTAACCTTTAAATGACAAGTGATTCCAATGTTAAAACTATTTAACCCCACTTAATTTCATGAAGCCAATGTAATCTCAATACGAATCCTTATATTGTACAAAGAAAGAAAACTATAGCCTAATCTCCGTATTAATATAGATGTTAAAATCCTTAGCAGAATATTAGCAAATAGGATTCACCAGTGGATCAAAAGAATAATGTGCTGGAACTAGGTAGGCCTTAAAGATTTTAAGAATAATTCTATATCAGGAACCTATCAAGAAATCATATGATCACATCAGTAGGTGCTGGGAAAACATTTGATAAAATTCAGCAGCCATTCCTAATTAAAAAATAAAAGTAACGTAGGAATGCAAGGGAATTACTTCAACATGTTAAACTACTTGCAAAAACAACAAAGCAATAGATGTTGTAAGCTATGAGAATAAAACTTTTTATTAAAATACAATAAAAGGCAGTGATAACTGTTACACCATTATTTTTTTTCAGTATTGTTGTGGATGTCTTAGCAAAATCAATAAGAAAATAAATAGGTCCATCCATGTTGTCTCAAATGGCACTATCTCACCCTTTTTGTGGCTGCATAATATTCCATTGTAAATATATATACCACATCTTCCTTATCCATTCCTCTATTGACAGACACTTAGGTTGCTTCCATATCTTGGCTGTTGTAAATAATGTTGCAGTAAACATAGGGTTGCATATATAGTTTTGAATTAGTGTTTTAATTTTGGGGGGTAAATACCCAATGGTGGAATTATTGGATCATATGGTATTTCTATTTTTAATATTTTGAGGAACCCCCATACTGTTTTCCAGAGTGGCTGCATCAATTTACATTCCTTCCAACAGTGCATGAGGGTTCCTTTTTCTCCACATTCTCACCAGCACTTGTTATTTCTTGTCGTTTTTTCTATAGCTGTTCTGACAGGTTTACGGTGGTATCTCAGTGTGATTTTGATTTGCATTTCCCTGATAATGAGTGATATTGAGCATATTTTTATGTGTCTGTTGGCCATCTGTATGTCTTCTTTGGAAAAATGTTCAGATTCTCTAGCCATTTTTTTAAAAGATTTATTTATTTTAGAGAGAAAGAGCGAGCAAGGGGGGCAGAGGAAGAGGGAGAATCCCAAGCCGACTCCCTGCTGAGTGCGGAGCTGGACATGGGGCTTGATCTCATGACCCTGAGATCATAACCGTATCTGAAATCAAAAGTTGGACGCTTGGGGCACCTGCGTGGCTCAGTCAGTTAAGCGGCTGCCTTCGGCTCAGGTCATGATCCCAGGGTCCTTGGATCGAGCCCCGCATCGGGCTCCCTGCTCAGGGGGAAGCCTGCTTCTCCCTCTGCCACTCCCCCTGCTTGTGCTCCCTCTCTCACTGTGTCTCTCTCTGTCAAATAAATAAAATCTTTAAAAAAAAAAAAATTTGGACGCTTAACTGACTGAGCCACCCAGGCATCCCTAGCCATTTTTTAAATCTGATTTTTTTTGGTGTTCAGTTATATGAATTCTTTATATATTTCAGATATTAGCTACTTATTAGATATATCATTGAAAATATCTTCTCCCATTTAGTGGGTTGACTTTTTTATTGATGGTTTCCTTTGCTGTGCAGAAGGTTTTTATTTTGATGTTGCCCCAATAGTTTGTTTTTGTTTCTCTTGCATTAGGAGACATATCTAGAAAAATGTTGCTATGGCCAATGTCAGAGGAATTACTGCCAGTGCTCTCTTCTAGGATTTTTATGGTTTCAGGTTTCACATTTAGGTCCTTACTCCATTTTGAGTTTGTTTTTGTGTATGGTGTAAGAAAGGAGTTCAGTTTCATTCTTTTGCATGTAGCTGTCCAGTTTTTCCATTACCATTTATTGAAGAGACTTTTTCCCATTGTATATTCTTGCTTCCTTTGTCATAGATTATTTGACCATAGAAGTGTAGATTTATTTCTGGGCTCTCTATCTTGTTCTGTTGATCTATGTGTCTGTTTTTGTGCCAGTGCCATACTGTTTTGATTACAACAGTTTTGTGGTATATCTTGAAATCTGGAATTGTGATACCCCCAGCTTTATTTTTCTTTCTCAAGATTTCTTTGGCTATTTAGGGTCTTTTATAGTTCCATAAAAATTTTAGGATTTTTTTTGCTCTCGTTCTGTGAAAAATGTTGGTGGTATTTTGGTAGAGATTGCATTGAATCTGTAGATCGCTTGGGTGGTATGAGCATTTTAACAATAGTAATTCTTCCAATCTGTGAGCATGGGGTATTTTTCCATTTGTTTGTGTCGTCTTCAATTTCTTTTGCCAATGTTTTATAGTTTTCAGTGTACAAGATCTTTCACTTCCTTGATTAAGTTTATTCCTGGGTCTTTTATTCTTTTTGGTGCAATTACAAATAGAATTGTTTTCTTAATTTCTCTTTCTACTACTTTATTATTAGTGTATAGAAATGCTACCATGAAATTGTTATTTTTTAATTTTTTAAATTTTTTTAAAGATTTTATTCATTTGAGAGAGAGAGAATAAGAGACAGCATGAGAGGGAGGAGGGTCAGAGGGAGAAGCAGACTCCCCGCTGAGCAGGGAGCCCGATGCGGGACTCGATCCTGGAACTCCAGGATCCTGACCTGAGCCGAAGGCAGTCGCTTAACCAACTGAGCCACCCAGGCACCCGAAATTGTTATTTTAAAAATACCATTTACAGTAGCACCAAAAAAAAATAATTAAGTATATATAAAGTATGTGCAGTATCTGTGTGCTGAAAAAAAAATTGATAAAAGAAATCAAAGAAGATCCAAAAATGGATTGGTTGATTGGAAGACTTAATATTAAGATGTCAGTTTTCTCCATATGACCTAGAAATTCAAGACAAATTACATCAAAATCCCAATGGGAATTTTTGTAGTTGTTGACAAACCGATTTTAAAATTAATATGGAAGAATGAAGGGGGGGAATCAGAGGGGGAGATGAACCATGGGAGACTATGGACTCTGAGAAACAAACTGAGTGTTCTAGAGGGGAGGGGGGGCCGGGGGATGGGTTAACCTGGTGATGGGTATTAAAGAGGGCACGTACTGCATGGAGCACTAGGTGTTATACACAAACAATGAATCATGGAACACTACATCAAAAACTAATGATGTAATGTATGGTGATTAACATAACATAATAAAAAATAAATAAAATTAATATGGAAAGGCAAAGAACTGGAATAGCTAAAACAAATTTGATAAAGAAGTGTAAAGAATTCATGTTACCTGATTTTCAGACTTACTCCAAGGGTATAGTAATTAAGACATGTTTGGTATTGGCAAAAAGACACACAGGTAAGTGGGACAGAACAGAGTTTAGAAATAGACCCAAACAGATATGGTCAAGTGATTTTTATTTTATTTTTTAAAGATTTTATTTATTTGAGAGAGAGAGAAAGTGCGCACAAGCAGGGGGAGAGAGAGAGAGGGAGAAACAGACCCCCCACTGAGCAGGGAGCCAGATGCAGAGCTCGATCCCAGGACCCCCGGGATCATGACCTGAGCCACCCAGGCACACCCGGTCAAGTGATTTTTAAAAAAGATACATTGGCAATTCAGCATAGAATGGATGGTCTTTTCAACAAAAGGTGCTTGAGTAATTATACATGCATACTAAAAAAAAAAAATGAGCCTTCACCTAATTTTCACGTGTTATACAAAATTTAACTCAAAATAGATCATAGACCTAAAAGTGTAAAACATAAAACTAAAACTTCTATAAGAAAACCTGAGAAAATCTTTTTGACTTTTGGTTAAGCAAAGAGTTCTTGGATATAACAGTGAAAGCATGATCTATAAAAGTAGAAAATCAATAAATTGGAGTTGAACAAACTTAAAATATTTTGCGCTATTAAAGACACTGTTAAGGGAATGAGAAGATAATCCAGAGCGGCAGAGAATATTTTTAAATCACATATGTGACAAAGGACTTGTATCCAGAATCTATAAAGAACTCTCAAAACTCAACAATAAGCTAAAACAACCTAATTAAAAAATGGATTAAGGATTGGAACAGACATTTCACCAAAGAAGATAGATGTATGGCAAGTAAGCCCACAGAAAGATGCTCACCCTCATTAATCATTAGGGAAATGAAAGTTAAAACCATAATCTGATACCCCAGTACACCTACTAGAATGGCTAAAAACCAACCAAATTAAAGAAAATCTTGGCAGGACCAACTGCTAGTGAGGATAATGCGGAGAAACTCTAATACATTGTTGGTGAGAATACAAAATGGTAGAACCATTTTGGCACTTTGTCAGTTTCTTACATAGTTAAACATACCATATAACCCTTCAGTCCCACTTGAGACATTTATCCAAGAAAACCTATGTTCACACAGTTGTACATGAATGTTTATAGTAGTTTTATTTGTAATTGTAATTGCCCCAAACTGGAAAATACCCAAATGTTTTTCATCTGGGAATGGATAAACATATGGTGATACATACATAGGTGGAATACTATTCAACAATTTAAAGCAACAGACTATTGATACAACAATATGGATCAATCTAAAAGATATTATGCTAAGTACAAGATGCCAGACTCAAAAGGCTATGTATAATTTCTTCCCATTTATAGGACTTTCCAGAAAAGGCAAAATTATAAGAATAATAAATAGATGAGTGGTTTCCAGAGTTTAAGGGTAAGAAGAGGGTTTGACTAGAAATGGATGGTGCAAGGGAATTTGTGTGTATGGGGGGAGGGTGGGTGGAATTGATGGAATCATTCTGTATTTAAATTGTGGCAGTGGTTACACAACTTTATGCATTTGTCAAAACTCATGGAACTGTACACCAGAAAGAATCAGTTTTACTAAGTGAAAATTTTTAAATAAATTAAAATTAAATATGTGGTTCAGGAAAAAATAAGCTAGAGTATCAGCTCTTTCTCCTCACTCTCCCATTCCCCCAGAGAACCTTACTGGAACTCTGGACAAATGGAAAGATATATACTATGTTCTTAGATGGCTTTTTAGATGCCAATTTTCTCCAAATTAATGTCTATATATTTAATATAATTCCAGTTAGATTCCAAGTGAGTCTTTTATTTTAATTGGAAAAATGATCTTAATGTTTTTATATGGAACATAAAAAGATGAGAAAGCCAAGAAAATAATGAATAGGGAAGTGATTTGCCTTATCAGTCATTACACATACTGAAAGCCACTATCATAGGCATGGACAGATTAGTGAAAGGAAGCAGAACTCAGTATTACTAGAAACAATATACAACAAACATGTTCCTCAAGTCAGTGAGAAAAGAGTAGTTTAAGTGGTGCTATTACAACCGATTAACCATCTAGATGAAAAGACTGCAGGTACAGGAAACTCCAGATGGATTAGAAAGTTTAATATAAAAAAGTCTTAGGAGACTAAACTTTAGATATTCACATAAAAGATATTGAGTAAAGTAAAAGATATTGCTGAGTGACTATGAGGTGTACCATATGGTCATCATCTGAAGAAAAGACCTGCATACCAGTCTTCTCCCTTCCAGATATAATTGTAGCTACTCATTTGTGTATCTGTCTCGTCCTTTATCTATGCATTTAAATATGTACTAGAAAATGTAGCATTGTTCAGGATGGTTCTTTTTTTATGTACAAATTATCATATTGTAATTTTTTCAGAGTGCCTTTTTTTTTTTTTTTTTTTACTCAGCAGTATGTCTTAGAGATCTATCCACATTAGATCTATACACATAGATCTACCTCATTCTTTTAATTGTTATTTGGCTGTTTGGCTATAACCCATGTTTAGCCCATTTGATCCTGGGCGGGTTACCTAACTATCTTAACCTCGGTTTCTTTATTTGCAAAATGGAGATGACAGTAGTGCCTATCTTAAAGGATTGTTGTGGGACTAAATGTATTAATATATTAAAAAAATTAGAGCAGTACCTGGCATATAATAAACTTTATTATTGACATTTTGGTTGTTTCTAATTTTCACAGTTACAAACCATGCTGCACTGAATATCTGTTTACATATTTCTTTATACACATCAAGGAATAATGTGTATAAAGTAACCAAAAATGAAATTGCCACAGCTCTGATGTGCTGCTTTATTAGGGTTATCATGAAGTCTTTAAAAAAAAACAACCCTCTTTTTAAAAAGTTTTCCCTTTTCTTCTTCTTTTAAAAAATATGTATTTATTTAAGTAATCTCTACACCCAACATGGGGCTCAAACTCATGACCCCAAGATCAAGAGTCACATGCTCTTCTGACTGAGCCAGCCAGGAGCCCCTTCAAGTTTTTCTTTGTATTTCAGTTAGTTAGTGTACAGTATAATATTAGTTTCAGGGACACCTGGGTGGCTCAGTCAGTTGGGCGTCTGCCTTCGGCTCAGGTCATGATCCCAGCGTCCTGGGATCGAGTCCCGCATCAGGATCCCTGCTCAGTGGGAAGCCTGCTTCTCCCTCTCCCACTCCCCCTGCTTGTGTTCCCTCTCTCGCTGTCTCTCTCTCTGGCAAATAAATAAATAAAATCTTCAAAAAAATTTTTTTTAAATATTAGTTTCAGGTGTATCAGTATAGTGATTCAACACTTTCATATAACACCAGGTGCTCATCACAACCAGTGCACTCCTTAACCCCCATCACCTATTTAACCCATCCCCTCACCCACCTCCCCTCTGGTAAACCATCAGTTTGTTCTCTATAGTTAAGAGTCTGTTTCTTGGTTTGCCTCTCTCTCTCTCTTTTTTCCCTTTGCTCATTTGCTTTCTTAAATTCCACATATGAGTGAAATCATATGGTATTTGTCTTTCTTTGACTGACTTATTTCTCTTAGCATAATACTCTCTAGCTCCATCCATATTGTTGCAAATGGCAAGATTTCATTCTTTTTAAGGCTGAATAATACTCTGTTGTGTATGTGTATATACACAATGTGTATGTATGTGTGTGTACATATACACACACACACTACATCTTTATCCATTCATCAATTGATGGACACTTGGCTGTTTCCATAATTTGGCTACTGTAGATAATGTGCTATAAACATCAGGGTGCATGTATCCCTTTGAATTAGTATTTTTGGATGCTTTGGGTAAATACCTAGTAGTGTAATTGCTGGATCATAGGGTAGTCCTAGTTTTAACTTTCTGAGGAATCTCCATACTGTTTTCCAGAGTTGCTGCACCAGTTTGCATTTGCACCAACAGTGCAAGAGGGTTCCCCTTTCTCCACATCCTCACCAACATCTGTTGTTTCCTGTGTTGTTGATTTTAGCCATTCTGACAGGTGTGATATCTCATTGTAATTTGGACTTGTATTTCCCTGATGATCTGTGATGTTGAACATCTTCGTGTCTCTTGGCCATCTCTATGTCTTCTTTGGAAAAATGTCTAGTCATGTTTTCTGCCCAGTTTTTAACTGGATTATTTGTTTTTTGGGTGTTGAGTTTGATAAGTTCTTTTTTTTTTTTTTTTTTAAAGATTTTATTTATTTATTTGACAGAGAAAGACACAGCGAGAGAGGGAACACAAGCAGGGGGGGTGGGAGAGGGAGAAGCAGACTCCCCGCCGAGCAGGGAGCCCGATGCGGGACTCGATCCAGGGACTCCAGGATCATGACCTGAGCCGAAGGCAGTCGCTTAACCAACTGAGCCACCCAGGCGCCCTGATAAGTTCTTTATACAGTTTTGATACTAACCCTTTATCAGATATGTCATTTGCAAATATCTTCTCCCATTCTGTAGTTTGCCTTTTAGTTTTGTTGATTGTTTCCTTTGCTGTGGAGATTTTTATTTTGATGAAGTCCAATAGTTTATTTTTGGTAAAAAAAAAAAAAAAACCTTTAATGGAAGTCTTTTGTGTCTATCAAGTTACCATTTCTTCTACTCTCGAGTTTCATAAAAGTATATTCTATCAATGCATATATTTTTTTATCTTTAAAAAATCTTTTGTTTGAACCCTTCTCATATTTCCAATACGACTATGGATTTGTTTATATATTTATTTTGTCATTTTGGTGGGATTTAGGAAGAGAAGGGAATTAATTTAATATGTTGTCAGTCATCTTGAAATGAAAATCATACCTAAATTTTTAACTAGAATACTTGATTATTTCTCTGTCAGAATCAAAACTTAAAATAGTTCTGTCATTCCTTCCTTTCCTGCTCCTGCTTGCAGAAGACAAAAATTGCTTTTATTCTTCTTTTTCTCTTAGTTTTTTAAAAAAATTAATTTAATTTTTTGTAGTTTCAAAGTTTTATTTAAATTCTAGTTATGTAACATATAGTGTAATATTAGTTTCAGGTATAGAATTTAGTGATTCATCACTTACATATAACACCCAGTGATCATCTGGAGTTTTAATTGTAGACTTTCCTTTTCCATTATGTATCTTCTATTTTAATTATTGTTTAGAAAATTCATTCAATTTTAATAACCACATTTACCATGATTACTTAGCCTTGACTCTAAGTAAGCATTATTGGAAATTTCATGCTGTTTATTGTATGCCACACTCTCCTTTTCTAATGATGTTATTTGGCCACATTTGTATTGAATTTCTTTGAGTAATATTTTCAGAAAGGGTGTGTGGTATGATATACTTTGGGTCCTTGTTTTCATGAAAATGTGTTTATTTTTCCCTTATAAATTTGATTGGTAGCTTGTCTGGATTCAGAGTTTTAGGGTTACAGTCCTCCCTCAGAATTCTGTAAACATTGCTCCTTTGACTTCTAGCATTTAATGTAGCAGATTAGCGGTCCAATTCCTGTTTAAAGGTGTTTTACTGGATGGTAATTTTGTATTTCTGTCTGGAAATATGTTGGCAATTCAGATATTTAACCAGAATAAATGTCTGCATGTCTAACATTTTGATTATTCCTGCCCTGATGTTATAGATCCTATAGATGTGGAAATTCAGGGATTTAGGGAAACTTCCTATTTGTTTATTACTTTTTTCATTTTGATACATTGTTTTTCTTTTCCAGCAAAGGAAATTTTATTTATTTTTCCAGTTTTATTGAGATATAATTGACATATAACAATGTATAAGTTTAAGGTACACAACATAATGATTTGATATATGTATATATTATGAAATGATTACCACAGAAAGTTTAGTTATCATATGAGGTATTGATTTTAAGGTATTGATTTATTTTGCAGGTGGGTTTATAATATAGTTATGAACTATGACAGCTGCTGCATTGTTGAATGGGAGGAGTCAAAAGTATCCACCTAATAAAATATGTCAGTGATTATATAGGTCCTGAGAAAAAAATTGACAGGTGAAAATAAATACATACATAAATGAAAACAACAGAATAAAGCACACATTTGAGTGATGTTACAAGTGTGCATGAGAATTTCTAGACTCTAATTTGGAATTTCTTATTCCATTTCAGGATCGGAAATTAACCAAAGCTGAGCAGCAAAGGTTCAAGGAAGAAGCAGAAATGTTAAAGGGTCTCCAACATCCCAATATAGTTCGATTTTATGATTCCTGGGAGTCTATATTAAAAGGAAAGAAATGTATTGTATTGGTGACTGAACTTATGACATCAGGAACTTTAAAGACGTAAGTTGACTCTGATAGTGCCAATGAAGTTTTTTTGGAAATAATTTTCAAGAGTAATAAAAGTTGTTTATAAAATAACACTACTTGATTAAAGAATTGGTAGCATCTGAATCTAGTGACTACTTCAGGGCAGGTTAAAAAATTTAGGATGTTAATGAAGTTTGTTAGAAAATACAGTATTGAGAAATGAATATTTGTGGGATAGCATAAAATTTTAGAATTAGGAGTAATGTCATTTTGTAAAAATAATGGAAGATCAAGGGTGTAGCCACATTCATATATCTACTGAGCAGTACTATATAATTATAGTTTATTGTTTTATTTCTGACTACAGTTTTTCATTTGATGGTGTAATCACTTATTTATAAGTATTAAATGTGGAATATACTTTTTCTGTTTCCTAGCATCTTTGCACTAAAATTTTACATAGTTAAACCCTCTGATGACCTTATATAAGCAGTTATTAGAAAGTGTAGAAGGACTTTCTTTTTAAAATTGTGCTACCTTTCCACAAAAGGTTACTCTGATTAGAATGATTCTTGTTTTGAATTAAAAATGCTGATAAATGCTAAACTTGGCAGGATGTCTTCTCTAAGAATGAAGCCTTAGATTGAAAATTGCTTTTCTATAACAGAGAATAGAAAACAACTCAGTGATGGCAAGCATAGTACTTACAATACCAGCCAGCTTACATGATTTACCCTTAATAGTGCTCATATAATAAGCTAGGTATGTTTGTTTACATGTGGTCTTTTGTTTCTTTGTGTAGGTACTTAAAACGATTTAAAGTCATGAAACCAAAGGTCTTAAGGAGCTGGTGCAGGCAAATTTTAAAGGGGTTGCAGTTCTTGCACACTAGGACTCCTCCCATTATTCACCGGGATCTGAAGTGTGACAATATTTTCATCACGGGACCCACTGGATCTGTGAAGATTGGTGATCTAGGCCTAGCCACCTTAATGCGAACATCATTTGCTAAGAGTGTCATTGGTGATTAAACTTTTATAGTTTATTGGTTGGATAAAGAGAGATTTTGTTAACTGTGTATGTCTAGAATAGGGATCGGCAAACTATGGCCCATGAGCCAAATCTGGCCCCATTGCCTATTTTTGTAAATAAAGTTTTATGGGAACACAGCTATACCCACTCATTTATGTATTGTCTGTGGCTGCTTTTGCACTACAGTAGCAGAGTTGAGTAGTTGTGTCTGAAATACTGTCTGCTTCTTTACAGAGATGTTTGCTGACTCCTGGACTAGAATGTGAATTTGCTTTGAAATATCTATTACATATTGACTTATTTCAGAGACATCCTAGTGTATTTCTTTTGTGGGATATATTAAAGATCATTAAAAAGTTCTGAAGATTTAAAGAGGATTTACTAATTTAGTTCAGAAAAATTTATAAAGAAGGTAGAAATAAAAACAGATTTTAGTAATCGTTACCTAATCTTGAGCATTACAAATTGTACTTTATCAGTATAGGAAGTTAAGGAAATTCCTTAAGTACTTTATATAGGTGTAGCAAGTATTCTGCAAATTTTATATTTATAAATTTGGTTTAGGGAGCAGAAATTAACTCAGGTAATCCTTATGGCGAAGGGAATGTGATATTGGTGGATACATTTTTCTTTTTAATAAAGATGTGGATGTGGTGTTATTTTGTAGGGACTCCTGAGTTTATGGCCCCAGAGATGTATGAAGAGCACTACGATGAATCTGTAGATGTCTATGCTTTTGGAATGTGTATGCTGGAAATGGCTACTTCAGAGTACCCTTACTCTGAGTGCCAGAATGCAGCTCAAATATACCGTAAAGTAACTAGCGTAGGTATAACTTTATTCTTTTTACTTCCTAGATTGTCACATTTCATGTTGAAGTTGGTAAAGTCAGCTTAAAACTAATTTTGGTTTAGTGCTATATAACAGTGCTAAATTTAACATAATTGTAATGAAACAAGCTTTAGATTTATGTTATATACCTATACTTTATTGGGGTCACATAAAATGTTCTGTATTATTATCTTTGGGTAAATGTACAGACATATCATCTATATCCACTTGTGTGTAAATAATTTTTAGATTTATTAGGTGGATATTATTTTTTCAAAGCTGAATAATGAAGATTGACTAAATGGTTTGGAAGGTTTCTGGTTCTAAAAGAGCATTCAAAATATTGTTCCTCAGCTACAGTATTTGATTCCCTGTTATGGGTATTTTTTTGCATTACAAATTGCAAGGAATGTAAAGATGAATAAGAAGTGTTTGCTACCCACAAAGAGCTTGCATTTTTAGTATGGATAAATTCACAAATAGCTATAAACATAAGAGGATAGGAATAGAGTAAGGGATGTAAGGGAGATAAAAACAAAGTCTTAGGATAGTTCAAAATAGGTCTGTTTCATATCCAGTTGGGTGGCTCTAGAATAGGCCAAGAAAGAGATTGTCAAAGTGTTCAAAGTAACTGATATTAATAGGTACCCTTTTTAAATGCATGCTGTATACTGCATGCTTTCATATTTAAATCCCTACAAGATGGCACTATCTTCAGTTTATGAATGATGAGACTGAGAACCAGAGGTTGTGACTTGCCCAAGTTCACACAGCTATATGTGGATCCACAATGGTGGATTTTGACCCTAAATCTGACTCTGGAGATATTTGTGTAGGGAGACTAGAAATAAGGCTAATATCCAGAATGTGGGCCATTCTGTAGGACAAATGACCTAGTTTCTCCAACAAATCAATTTCATGAAAGTAAAAGGGGAGGGACTGTTAAAGAATACAAGAGACTTAAAGTAGTGGTGAGCAGGTAAATGTTTAATAACTGATTCTCTGAAAAAGAAAAAGCACTGATTTCTAGCATTTGCTGATTTCCTTGGTGTTAAATATTCCCACAATGACTTTTAAGTTTAAGTTTTTTTTTTTAAGTCACCAGTGTGACCTCACTGAATGCAGGGTTGGAAATGGTATACACAGTGGAATTTATATGATCTATCCACCATACAGATAGAATAAACAACCTCAAGAGCATAAATAATAGTAAAATGTAGTAAAATAATTAAGGACTGGTATTTTCAGTATTTATTACCTTGGTTGTTGATATAATTTATTTAATTTTGAGCTTATGTAATTTAATTTTTGTAAATGACTGTGTTTAACAACCAGCTTGCAAAATTCTTGAAAATGTAATAGTTGCCTCTTGTAAGCTGGTATGAGCCAGCTTTAATGCACCATACATGTACTGTGAGGACCTTGTTTGGATCCTGATTTGAACAAACCAAGTATAAGAAGACATCATTTAGACTACTTGGGAAATTTCAGTGTGGACTGGGTTTTAGATGATGTTAAGGAATTATTAGTAATTATTTTAGGTGGGATGATGACATGATATCTGTTAGAGATATAAACTAGAGACTTTATGGGTGAAATTACATGATGCCTAGGATTTGCTTTAAAATATTTTTGGATAAAAAAGGTGTGGAGGTAGATAGCTGAGACAAGGTTGACAAAATGTTGTATGTTGAAGCTGGTGATGGTTACATGGGGCTTTTACTATTCTACTTTTGAGTATGTTTGAAGCTTTCTGTAACAAAGAACTGAGAAAAAGAGATAAAGCTAGAAGTCTTTTTAGTCTTGGTCTGTACATTGTATGGCCACAAATAGAAAAACTTTGTACTCAATTTCGTAAGTTGCAGTTCCCCAATTATTTTCACCTAGGAGCAGAGAAAGGCAATAATTACCCAGGACTGGGGAATAGGTAAGAGATCAGTGGAGAGGTCAAAGAGGACTTTTTCTATAAGTAGAATGATGTAACTCCATTTTTTGAATGGTGACTTTATTATTTTATATTAAAGTCACAATAATGTTATATCACAATTCACATTTCCATCTATATTAAAGCTTCTTGAACTTGAGATCTAGACCTGTACCTCTGAAACAAATAATACATTATATGTTAAAAAAAAAAAAAGCAGGAAGGGAAAAACGAAGGAGGGGAAATCGGAGGGGGAGACGAACCATGAGAGACTATGGACTCTGAGAAACAAACTGAGGGTTCTAGAAGGGAGGGGGGTTGGGGGATGCGTTAGCCTGGTGATGGGTATTAAAGAGGGCACGTACTGAATGGAGCACTGGGTGTTATACAAAAACGATGAAGCGTGGAACACTACATCAAAAACTAATGATGTAATGTATGGTGATTAACATAACATAATAAAAAAAAAGAACTTGAGATCCAAGTTAACTCCTAATCTCACCAAATTTGTCTAGTGTGTGATACTGGGCTTCCTGATTCAGCATCCTGTGAAGTAGTATGTCAGACCCAGAACTAGGTTTTAGATTGCCTCATTCCATGACAATGATTCTATGGTATCTTTCTCCTTTTAGATTAATTTGGAGTTTTCTGTTAGACGACTGTAATGATTTTTTTTAAATTTATTTACTTATTTTAGAGAGAGAGGGAAAGAGCACGAGTGGGAGGGGTAGGGGGGGAGAGAATCTCAAGCAGACTCCATGCTGAGCGCAGAATCCAACTCAGGGCTTGATCCCAGGACCCCGAGATCATGATCTGAGCCGAAACCAAGAGTCGGATGCTCAACCAACTGTGCCACCCAGGCGCCCCTAATGATTATTTTTTTAATCTAAAATTCATTATTTAAGGGTAATAGAATATAAAATAAGCAGATGTAGGCAGCTAACAGTTACAGAAACATTTTTAATTGTATGGACCTTACTAATTTATTTTTATTTATTTTTTTAAGATTTATTTATTTATTTGACAGAGAGATAGAGAGAAGCACAAGTAGGCAGAGAGGCAGGCAGAGGGAGAGGGAGAAGAAGGCTCCCCACTGAGCAGGGAGCCCGATGTGGGACTCGATCCCAGGACCCTGGGATCATGACCTGAGCCGAAGGCAGCCGCTTAACTGACTGAGCCACCCAGGTGCCCTGACCTTACTAATTTATTATTGAACTCCTAGAACTGATAATTAGCTTGAGTTTCTCTCAATATTTTACTATTGCTTAATGGTAAAAATAATACAGATTTCTCAAAAGTTTATAAATATATTTTTTTTCATGCATACATATATATTGATTGTTCATTGCTTCTAGCCATTCTGGAAGACTTGTTTATTATAGTTTGTTAATTGGGGTTATACTTGCATGTATATTTTGGGATCAAATATTTATTCCCTACTTAATGTTGCAATATGAGAATTATCCATGTTATTAAATACTGAGAATATTTTTGGTTTTTGTGTAAGATTAGCATATATGTAGATCACATAATTTATATCTCCGTTGTTGGAAATTTAGATTGTTCATAATTTTTCACTGTTAGTTGTAGACTATTAGAACTGTGACAATATCTTCATCAAAAAATTGTTAAACTTACACTGTATGTATATATTTATCTCATTTAAAGCTTGAATATGGTTTAGTGGTAAAAATTACATTAATAATGTTATGTTGACTTGAGCTTTCAGTTGCTTTATTTGTGACTAGAAACAATTTTTCTTCTCCCAGGGCATAAAACCAGCCAGTTTCAATAAAGTCACTGATCCTGAAGTGAAAGAAATCATTGAAGGATGTATTCGCCAAAACAAATCAGAAAGGTGGGCACAAATGTAGTGAAATGATATAACCGATGGATACATTAAACTCTTACCTTGGACTGGGTCATTTTTTGACCTTTGAATAATACTGGGTATTACTTTTGAATGGAACACAAACCATACTGTCTAGAGTGAAGTATATCAGTGCATGTTGTTTGCCATTTTGGACTTTGATATCATGTGCTGAATTTTTCTTGAACTGAAATTTGGGTTTTGTTTGTGTGTGTTGTGACAAGTTTTCATCACCTTCACCCTTCAGTTTAACAGTCACTGAGGCCCCCCAGGTTAACTTGCTTCTAACAGTTGATAGTAGAGAGCTTCTGCAGTGTCACCTTCAGGTAAGTACTTAGAAAAAAATGATAGCTTAAAAAAATTGACCATCAACTTACCAGATGTTTCATATTTGACCAATGCCCTTGTGTCATGATAATGGTAAAGCAGATAGGGCTGTTTTTGTTCAAGAGGTAGTATTCTAAGTTTTTTTGTAACCCAATTTGTGTTTTTCTTATGGATACATCCCTTTAGTCTTAGCTTATATTTCCTGTTAATTTGAGCTTTGGACAGTTGCCGAGTTAAATCAGTGGGTTAGTCTTTTGATTTTTTACCTCCTTTATGGTTAATAAAGGTCCTTTACAGCAATTATTTTCGCCCACATTTTATTGACTGTCCCCCATTTTTACTAGTTTTCTAAGTTTAATGTTGTATATCTGAGAATATATAAAGCCACTAAGGTAAAGCCTGTTTAATTATAGCTTTATTACCGAACATTATTGTACGAACAGGCTATATCTAGGTAGTTATATATTTTAATTATGGAAAATACACATAACCTAAGATTGACCATTTTAATCATATGTTAAGTGTACAATTCAGTGGCATTAAGCACATTCACATTGTTAAACAACCATCACCACTATCTATTTCCAGAACCTTTTCATCACCCCAACAGAGACTCTGTACCCATTACCTCTCCATTCCTCTTCCCCTCAACCCCTGGTAACCTTTATTCTACTTTCTGTCTCTATGAATTTGCTTCCTCTAAGTACCTCATGTAAGTGGAATCAATACAATATTTGTCCTTTTGTGTCTGGTTTATTTCACTTAGCATAGCGTTTTCAAGGTTGATTTCCATGTTGTAGCATGTATCAGAATTTCCTTCCTTTTTAAGGAAGAAACACATACACACACACAGCACATTTTGTGTATCCATCCATTTGTCTGTTAATGGACACTTGGGTTATTTTTTCCTTTTGGCTATATGGTGAATAATGCTGCATGAACATTGGTGAATAAGTATCTGCTTGAATCCCTGCTTTCAATTCTTTTCATTATATACCTAGGAATGGAATTACTGGATCATATGGTAATACTATGTTTAATTCCTTGAAGAACCGCCAAATTTTTTCCACAGTGGCTGCACCATTTTGTATTCCTCCCAGCAACATATGAAGGTTCCAGTTTGTCAACATCCTCACCAACACTTGTTATTTTCCATTTTTTGATAATAGCCATCCTGATGGCTATGAAGTGGTATCTTATTGTGGTTTTGATTTGCATTTCCCTAATGACTAATGATGTTGAGTATCTTTTCATGTGGTTATTGGTCATTTGTATATCTTCTTTGGAGATATGTCTGTTCAAGTCACTTGCCCTTTTTAAAATTAGGTCGTTTATTTTGTTGTTGTTGTTTTGGCTGTTTTTGAGTTGTAAGAGTTTAGGCATGCTTTTTTTTAAGTGAGTCTAAAAATGCAGTTGACGCTTGAATAACATATTGTACAATACTGTAAATGTATTTTCTCTTCCTTATGGTTTTCTTAATATTTTCTTTACCTTTATTGTAAAAATACAGTATATAATACATAACATAATACAGTATATAACACATACAAAATATGTGTTAATCAACTGTTTATGTTATTGGTAAGGTTTCTGTTCAACAGTAGGCTATTAGTAGTTAAATTTTTGGGGAGTTAGGAGTTAGACACAGATTTTCAACTGAGGTCGGCACCCCAGTCCCCTCCCAATGGTGTTTGAGGGTCAGTTGTATTAAGCGGAAGTAGCCATTTTAGTTTGGAATCTGATTATTGCTTTTGCAGCATTTTAACTGTAAATTTGTTACCAAAGAACATTGGGATATTCTAAAGGATTCATGGCATATTAGTGTATTAGAAAGAGCACAGACTTCTACATCAGACTAAGATTCAAATGTGGACTCACACTTAGCCAGTGTGATCTTGAGGAAGTTACTTAGATGTTTCTCAAAGCAGGTATTTATTTTGATGATTAAAAATATAATGCATATAAAATAACAGAGTAATATTTAATGGTATCTTCTGCTATTACTGTAATTATTCGATAGTAAAAATATATAGGCAACCTTTTCATTGAAAGGCAGAGGGCTTAACTTGGTTGTATCTTCTTCTTTTTAAGATTTTACCTATTTATTTGAGAGAGAGAGAGAGAGCGTGTGTGAGAGGAGGGGGAGGGGTAAAAGGAGAGGGAGAAGCAAGCTCCCTGCTGAGCAGAGCACCAGACACAGGGCTGGATCCCAGGACCCTGAGACCATGACCTGAGCCAAAGGCAGACACTTAACCGACTGAGCCACTCAGGTGCCCCTTGGTTGTGTCACATCTCACCTTAGCCTTAAAACTAATTAGTCTGAGGAAGCTTATTCTTTTTATAATAGTCTCTTAATTATTTGTCCCTTGATCACTAAAAAATGATCAGGAGGGTTGAAAATCATCAACTTACAGTATACCATGCTATCAATATACTTTATCTGTTTTAAATAGTATAAGAGAGATTTTCTATGTAGACATTATGAAATACATTAGTTTTAGCTCTCTCTGGCCTATAATATAGATAGATTAGATATTATGTATCTGTTTTTAGAAATTGGTCCAAGCAAGCAAAGGAAATTAACTCCCCCCATCTTGTAAAAGAATCTTTTGAACCCCTGTCCTTTTTTTTTTCTCTTCAGAGATGGTTAATCTCTAATATTAGGTAGAGGCGTTTCCATTGCATGTATACTTTGGCCTAAAACACTAGACTTAGATACTTGAGGAAAACCATGGGACTTTGCTGAACTAAATTAGTTTCATTCATGGCATTCTCTCAAGAGTGAAGTACACTGACTACATTATTGTTAATGGAGTCAATGGCTTCTATTTATAATGTTTGTAAAGAGTTTGAATTTCTGATTTCCTTTAGAGGTTATATATCCGGAAGAGTTTTTAGTTTCCTTTTTTTAAAAAATTTTTTATTGTTATGTTAATCACCATACTAGTTTCCTTTGCTGACAATCTGTTGTTTGAGTTTTAGTAACTTAAGTCAGTGGCTTAGGGAAACTAGTCACTCCACCTAACATACACTGCAGCACTTCTCCAGTTCTCTAGGCATACTTATAGGTGTGTTAAACTTCAGTATCTAGATATGCTACTGGTAATAATCTTTAATTAAGGTGACTTTCAGTGCATGTTAGTCGGGATTTCTTTGCATCCTTGGCAGATAATAAGTTGGATATAAGATTTGGTTTTTATAACAAGGCACATTAATGGTCTAATTAATAGGAAATTTAAAATAAGATTGTTACTTTGATATAATTGATGTTTACTAATTAAGAGTTCTATATCTTGTTTATGATTGGAAAAATTGATAATGAGATACGTATTTTGTTTATTAGGTTGTCTATCAGGGACCTACTAAACCACGCATTTTTTGCTGAGGATACAGGACTGAGGGTGGAGTTAGCAGAGGAAGATGACTGCTCAAATTCATCCCTGGCTTTAAGACTCTGGGTTGAAGACCCTAAAAAATTGAAAGGCAAGCACAAAGACAATGAAGCTATTGAGTTCAGTTTCAATTTAGAAACAGATACATCTGAGGAAGTAGCATATGAAATGGTAAGTGAATCCTACCACTTTTCTCTACCCCCTGACCACTGCTGCCCTTTATAATATTAGGGTTGATTGATTCCTTTCTCCTTATTGCTTTCTTTCCTCCCTATTTTCTCCTTTTCTTTATTTAAATTCTTTTATTGTGAAATGCATCTCTACAGCAGAGTATATTAAATTTGTACGTACAGTATAAAGAATAATAAAACACTACTCTTGTTAAGAAATAGAACATAACCAGTACCTTAGAAGCCACCTGTATGCCCCTCCCAGTTGTATTCCCTTCCCTAATCACCACAGGTAATATCTACCCTGACTTTTGTGTTACTCATTTCTTTGCTTTTTGTTATAGTTTATCTAAGTAATATATTGTTTTGTTTTAAAAATGTGAGTGACCGGTGCACATCTAGCTGGTTACTGAAGTTATTATTAGGTGAAGATGCTCAAGAGTGCATAAGCTGAACAGTCTCTCAGTCAAAATCTGGCTTCAGCTTCTCTAAGTGTTTATAAGAGCCGCTTTTGGGGATGTCAGCAGGTGAGGTCATGAGTGAGTTCAGGGAAGTACACATGTGGCTCACCAGTCAGGTCACCGGCAGACCATTGTGTGGACCAGAAATTAGTTGTCTGATAACAATATGGTTGGATGGGGAGTGGGCCCCTCTGACTTCTCTACTTCTAATCACCCCATGATCCCCCTCCTTACAGAGCAGATGACAGCAGATAACTTCTGTGGGTTTGAATGTGTGTCCACACCTGACTCAGGCTGCTGCAGTGCTTGGAGGAAAGGTGTGTAGGAGCTTTGGCAGCACATAGTCAAATTAGCCAAGTACAGAGAGTCTGAGCCAGGCTAGCCTGGGCATTCTGTCCTCAGGTTAAAAAGAAGGATGGAACATTGACATTGGGGATCTTGGAGATGATAGCCTTTAACATGTCTATTTTTATAGTCATACTGTTCTAAGCTGGAATGATTGTCTTGGACATCTGGTGCACAACTATTATCCTGATATTTCTCTTTACTATCTTTCTAGACTTCTCTTCCTCTCTTCTGTTGGGTTTCATGTATCCTAAATCCCATGTCTTTCTCTTCCTTGGCTTACCCTCTTGTTTTAGTGACACACTTCCTCTGCCTGCTTCTTTTTTTTTTTTTTTTTTTAAAGATTTATTTATTTATTTATTTGAGAGAGAGAGAATGAAAGAGAGCACATGAGAGGGGGGAGGGTCAGAGGGAGGAGCAGACTCCCTGCTGAGCAGGGAGCCCGATGTGGGACTCGATCCCGGGACTCCAGGATCATGACCCGAGCCGAAGGCAGTCGCTTAACCAACTGAGCCACCCAGGCGCCCTCTCTGCCTGCTTCTTAAAGAAAGGGTATGGGAGGTAAATTCTTCGAGACTTGCATGTATGAAAATATTTTTATTCTATATTCATATTTAATTGATTGCTTGGCTGGCTAAGGCATTTTAGGTTGCAGTTTTTTTTAAAAAAATTTAGACTCATTGTTCCATGCTTTTCTAGCTTTCAGTATTGATATTGAGAAGTACAAAGTTGTTCTATTTTCTGAATCTTTTGCATCTGATCCATTTTTGCTCTCTGGAAGCTTGTAGTAGTTTCTATTTCTTCTTTAGTATTCTAAAATTTCACAGTGATGTGTCTTGATTTGGGTCTATTTTCATCCACCGTGTTGGATTCTCAGTGGACCCTTCCAATCTGTCAACTCATATCCTTTAGTTTCTGGGAAATATCTTGAAGTATTTTATTGATGATTTCTTCCCCATTGTTTTATTTCTGGAACTGTTATCATTTGGATGTTGGACCTCTTGGACTAATTCTCCAATGTTCCTTAACTTTTCTAGTTTCCATCTTTTTGTCTTTTTATTCTCCTTTCTGGCAGATATTACCAACTTTACCTTCTAACCCTTCCAATTGAGTTTTTCATTTCTGCTATCATGTTTTTAATTTTAAGCGTTCCTTTTTATTTTTTGGTCTGTTCCTTCCTTAGAGTAAACATCTTGTTCTTTGTTTTGTGGAGGCAATATTATCGTACCTCTCTGTAACGTAAGTAAAGAGAGTGTTTTTAACATTTTTTCTCCCTGTATAGTCTCTTTTCTTCAAATTGCTGTTTTGCTTTTGTTGGTTTTGTGCTCTGTCTTCTTCTTAGAGGCTTTTCTGATATTTCTGATAATTCTTGGCTAGTTGCTCATAATTAATAGATTATAGGAGACTATTTTTTTCTGTTGCTGTGTAATAAATTACCACAAATTTAGTGGCTTAAAGCAACACCCATTTATTATCTCAGTTCTGGAGATAAAAAATCCTAGTGGGCTTCACTGGATTCTCTGCTTAGGATCTCACAGGCTGAAATCAAGGTGTTGGTGGCCTGGGCTTTTATGTGGAAGCTCTTGGTGGGGAGGGTGAGGGGAGTGGGGGTGGGGTGGGGACTGCTTTCGAGTTGTTGGCAGAATTCAATTCCTTATGGTTCTAAGACTGAGGCCCCTGTTTCCTTGGTGGCTATTAGCTGGTGGTCACTTTCTATTCCTAGAGGCTGCTTTTCAGTCCTTTCATGTATCCCCACTCCATCTTCAAAGTCAGCAATGTCATGTTGAATCCTAGAGTTACCAGCTGGTAAAAGGCTTACCTAGATAATTTCCCTATTTTAAGGTCAGCTGTTCATAGCAAAATAATGAGAGTGATATCTCATTATATTCACAAGTTTGAGGATTAGGATGGGACATCTTTGAGGGGCCATAATTTTGCTGACCACAGGGACTTACAGCCTATTGGATGATGTGTTTGCTTGTGTCAGACTTGTTAACTTTAACCTGTACCATAGGGTATCTGGGTGGTATCTTTAATTAGGGAATCTCTGGCATCAATATTTGTAGGTCTGTCTTCTTGGATTGGTCAGATTCCCCAGAGAATCATCTTTTGAAGTCCTTCCTGAAGGGTTAGGGTCTGGTTACTGGTATTTTGGTAGTCAAGTGGGGAAAAGAGCTAAAGGTTTCTGCATATGGCATTCAGCATACATATGCTCATTTAGTCTTGTTTTCCACATGGTAGCCTTACCCTCGACTGTGCCTGGTGTTCCATAGTCCAGAGATCCTCTCTTTTACCCTCTCCAGAGAACAAAACTCCAGGCTTCTTGGGTAGGGGGAGAAAGGTGTGGAATGGAAGGTGGGGCACAGGGATCTAAACATTGAACTGCTTCTCACAACCCTTTCACTTAATTTTCCTTATTTTAGTCATCTCTTTTGACTTCACCCAGTTCTGGAAGTAACTGGTATTGCCAGTTTCTGTGCCTTGTGAGTATTTTTCAGTATAAGTGATAATGCTTCTCAGCTTTCCCTAGTTCACCTTTTTCAGGACTGCTAGGTCACTTATTACTTAATCTGTTTTCCACATTCCGGAGTGTCCAAAATATTGTTGCTGTTGTCTTTCTCTTATTCTCCCTATCCTTCTGGGTTTACAGCTTAAAAATCCATTTAGTGTGGGGTTTTTTTGGAGCTTCGGGAGGGAGTGAAATTAAATATATGGATTCCATCTAACATTTTAATCATCTTTCAACTACCACGAAATTTCCCTGAGTCTGCAGACCCCCAAGACATGCTTTAAAAAACAGATTGTAGGACTGAGAATGATATGCCATGACACCTCCTCAAGTCATCTTCTCTGCTACTCAGCCCTGCTCTTCTCAGACAGCAAGCCCTTAACTTCTCTTCTCTCACTCTTCTAATGCCTGGTAAGATGTAGTACTTTGCTGTGAGCATATTTCCCTTTGCCTAGAGTGTGGATCTCTAAACTTCGTCCACACCTCCCTTAATAGCCAGCAAGTTCCTTTTTTTGTTTTAATTCAAGTCAGAGTTTACCTTTCTTTGTGACGCTGTCTCTACTTTTTCCTTTAGGGCTTTTGCAGCAGCTCATTTCTACCTTATTTTAAGTTAAATTTGTACCATCTTACCACCAGATTGTGTGCTCATACAGGACAAAGGACCGACATAGTAACTTATATGTCTCTGGAGTCCAGTACTGGGCACATTGTAGGCACTTAATGTTGTTGAATAAGGAAACCTTTTTAATCTTTCACAAACCTTAATGACAGTCACAAATGATCTGTAATAAGACTGCATTTACTGAAACATCAAGTTATTTGTTTTTGTTTAAAGCCAGAATTATTTTAACAATGTTTGGTAATGGTATTGTTTTTCTTATGCTGATTAAAGGCTCTGAATTTATGTATGTCTGATTAAGAAAGAACATAGATGTACATCCAAAATATTGAATCACTATGATGTACACCTGAAACTGTCAGTTATATTGAATTGAAAAAAAAGAAGGAACATGTAAACAAATTAACTGTTATTTAATAGCATTTGGATTTTGGGGCACAAAATAACTCTGCTAGTAAAAAGTTAAAATCGTAAATGTTAAAGATGTAGTTTGTTTATGTTTTGTTTGTAGGTCAAGTCAGGATTCTTTCATGAAAGTGATTCCAAAGCTGTTGCTAAGTCCATTAGAGACCGGGTCACCCTGATAAAGAAGACGAGGGAGAAGAAGCCAGCTGGCTGTTTGGAAGAACGCAAGGAATCCCAGTGCAAGTCTGCAGGGAATGTACTCCCTCAGCCCCAGAATACAGCTTTGCCCCCTGCTCCTGCTCAGCACACTGGGGCTGAATGTGAAGAAACTGAAGTTGATCAACATGTTCGACAACAGCTTCTACGAAGAAAACCACAGCAGCACTGCTCCTCTGTTACAGGTAACAGTTAAAATTTATAAAAGCAAACAAATGTGTAATTGTATTCCCTTATCTCAAAATAGTACTTTTGTGTTTTTCTTTTTTTTTAAGATTTTATTTATTTATTTGACAGAGAGAGACACAGCGAGAGAGGGAACACAAGCAGGGGGAGTGGGAGAGGGAGAAGCAGGCTTCCCGCTGAGCAGGGAGCCCGATGCGGGGCTCGATCCCAGGACCCCGGGATCATGACCTGAGCCGAAGGCAGACGCTTAATGACTGAGCCACCCAGGCGCCCCTACTTTTGTGTTTTTCAAAGCATTCTGTTATCTATCATTTCATCAGTCCTTTTACAAAATCCCTGAAATAGATAAGCCGGCTAGTTTCCTTATTTTAAAATTAAGAAACTTTTGTTATGTGACCTGTCCAAGGTGCTAATTGAGTAAGGATTATAATCTTTTTACTATTCTTAAAGGTCCAATGTAAATCCTTTAATAAAGAAAATTTGGAATTAAAGGGAAAATGTATTCTTCAAGAAGGAATTTTCTAGATTTTAAGATCCTTTGTATTTTAGGCTCAAGTATAAAATTATCATAGTTCCTCTAATTTTCTGCTGTAATGCATTCTCTTCTCTAGAAGGACAGAGTATTTTCATAGTAATAACTAATTGTTCTATAAAGACAGTATTATTTTCTAGCCAGGTTCTAGGAGAATGAGAATATGACACTTAGATTTTACTGAAATTAGTAAATGAGATTAGTTGGGTAGGGGAGAAGCAATCACCCAAAGGTGTGGAATGGAGGGTGGGGCACAGTGATCTAAATATTTAACTGCTTCCTCACAATCCTTTCACTTAGTCTTCCTTATTTTAGTCGTCATCTCTTTTGACTTTACCCAGTTCTGGAAGTAACTGGTATTGCCAGTTCCTGTGACTTATGAGTATTTTTCAGTATAAATGATAATGGCCAGCAAAAGGAGTTGATTTTTATGTGATTCTTTGTTTTTAGGTTTGCTCTACTAAGACAATTTTAGTTGTACCACAGTTTCAGCATGGGAAGTTTACATAATGTTTTTTGGTTAACTGTGTAATGTACATGTTTTATTTCAAGTTGTCTCAGGTTGTCAGAGTAAAAAAAAGCATAGAAAACACTTATTTTCTATGCCATTTGGACCTTGTGTTTCAAGATTTTCCTTCTACCTGTTGCTTATTTTCTTTGTCGTAGGTGACAATTTGTCCGAGGCAGGAGTTGGATCTGCTATACACTCAGATACTTCAAGTCAGCCCAGTATAGCCTATTCCTCAGACCAGATGATGGGCTCTCAAGTGGTTTCCAACATCCCACAGGCTGAAATAAATGTTCCAGGGATGATTTATCCATCCCAGCAGCTAGTAGGACATTACCAGCAGATTTCAGGGGTGAGGTGAACTGTTACAATTTTAAATATATAATACATATATATTTACTGTAAATGGGAGAGTTTATCTTTAATATATTTTTTTCTTATTTAACAGTTGCAACAGCAGCCAAAGCTGACTCAGCCCCACATTTTGCCTTTGGTTCAAGGTCAGTCCACTGTTTTGCCCGTACATGTCCTTGGACCTCCGGTTGTCTCACAACCCCAGGTTTCCCCATTAACTGTCCAGAAACTCTCACAGATAAAGGTAAGATATATTTTAGAGGCTCTGTATTCAGTTAAACATATTGAACACTGCCTAGATTTTCTGACAGGCAAAGGCTCTTTTTCATAAATTCATTATAGTTTGTATAAAACACACTGAAAGCCAAAAGTTGTTTATGCTTTCCTTCACCAAAGATGTTCTTGAGGATGTGCCTAACATTGTGAAACTAGAATCTTGAGACACTGCTTGTATAATTGGAAAAGAAAGTGAGAACTCCATAGATGGATAAACAAATTTATTTAGGACTCAGATCTCTTGCTCTTGGTGATGATGATTTGTTCTTTGTATTAGATTTTTCTAGCCCAGTGTGAATGTGGAGGGATTTCTTTCTTTTTTTCCCAGATTTTATTTATTTATTTGAGAGAGAGAGAGAGAGTGCACACGAGCTTGGGGGGGGGGTGGGCGGAGCAGAGGGAGAGGGAAAAGCAGACTTCCCCATGAGCAGGGAGCCCAGTGCGGGTCTCAATCCCAGGACCCTGGGATCATGACCTGAACCGAAGGCAGACGCTTAAGTGACTGAGCCACCCAGGCACCCCTGGAGGGATTTCTTTCATAGTTAATTAGAAATAATATTTTATAGACTTATAGTTTTTAGCACTTTCATCTAAATTTATGGAGGTTCCTCAAGATGTTAAAAATAGAGCTACCCTATGACTCAGCAATTGTACTACTAGGTATTTACCCCAAAGATACAGATGTAGGGAAAAGAAGGGGCACCTGCACCCCAATGTTCATAGCAGCAATGTCCACAATAGCCAAACTGTGGAAGAAGCTGAGATGCCCTTCAACAGATGAATGGATAAAGAAGATGTGGTCCATATTACTCAGCCTTTCCATCAGAAAGGATGAATACCCACCATTTGCATCGACATGCATGGAACTGGAAGGGATCATACTAAGTGGAATAAGTCAAGCAGAAAAGGACAATTATCATATGGTTTCACTCATATGTGGAACATAAGGATTGGCACAGAGGACCATAGGGGAAGGGAGGGAAAACTGAAGGGGGAGAAATCAGAGAGGGAGAGGAACCATGAGAGACTATGGACTCCGGGAAACAAACAGGGTTGCTGGAGGGGAGGGGGTGTGGGGGGATGGGGTAGCTTGGTGATGGGTATTGAGGAGGGCACGTGTTGTGATGAGCACTGGGTGTTATACGCAACTAATGAATCCTTGAACACAACATCAAAAACTAATGAGGTACTATACAGTGGCTAACTGAACATAATAAAAAAAAAGATTAATAAAAAACCTTTTGGCTTTTTAAAAAAATTCTTGGCTTTTTGAAAAATTTAAATTCCAGTGTAGTTAACATATAGCCTTCTAATAGGTTTCAGGTGTCGTGAAGGTGTAGTGATTCAACAATACTATACATTACTCAGTGTTCATCATGATAAGTGTACTCTTAACCCCAGTCAACTATTTCACCCATCCCTCCCCCCTTTCTGGTAACCATTGGTTTGTTCTCTATAGTTAAGAGTCTGTTTTTTTGTTTTGTCTCTTTTTTTCTTTGTTTTGTTTCTTAAATTCCACATATGAGTGAAATCATATGGTATATGTCTTTCTTTGACTGACTTATTTCACCTAGTATTATACCCTCTAGATCCCTCCATGTTGTTGCAAATGGCACGATTTCATTCTTTTTTATGGCCAAATAATATTCCATTATATATGTATACACAATACTATATATATATATACACACACTATATATATATATACACACACACACATATATATACACACACGCACACACACACACACATTCCCACACCCCACATCTTTATCCATTCGTCTATCAATGGACACTTGGGTTACTTCCATAATTTGACTGTTGTAATTAGTGTTGCTATAAACATCAGGGTGCATATATCTTTTTGAATTAGTGTTTTTGTATTCTTTGGGGGGAGTACCCAGTAATGGAAGTGGCTGCACCAGTTTGCGTCCCCACCGGGAGATTCCCAAGCGGGTTCCTTTTTCTCCATGTGCTCGCCAATACTTGTTTCTTGTGGTTTGGGTTTTAGCCATTCTGACAGGTGTGAGGTGATAGCTCATTGTGGTTTTGATTTGCTTTTCCCTAATGATGAGTGATGTTGATCATCTTTTCATGTGTCTGTTGGCCATCTGGATGTCTTCTTTGGAGAAATGTCTGTTCATGTCTTCTGCCCATTTTTAAATAGGATTATTTGTGTGTTTTGGTGTTGAATTATATAAATTCTTTATATATCTTGGATACTGATTCTATTGGATCTTGGCTTTTTTTGATTCATGTTTATTTCTATAGGAGAGATAAATGTTTTTGTCTTTTTGACTCTCAAGGTCAGCATTATTCATTTCTGACAAGGAAGGAGTAAACAGTCTTTATGAGAGCTCATATATTAAGACTATATTCTGGTTCCCAAGGTTATGAGGCCTGAACACATGGTTCAGCTTTTCTTTGCCATCACTGCATTTTCTTTTCTCAACCTCACCCTCCCCTGTGTGTGCCTTATTTCTTTGGGAATGAGATAGGGAGAGAGAGCATGAGGTGGGGAGGGTCAGAGGGAGAAGCAGACTCCCTGCTGAGCAGGGAGCCCAATGCGGGACTCAATCCTGGGACTCCAGGATCATGACCTGAGCCGAAGGCAGTTGCTTAACCAACTGAGCCACCCAGGCGCCCCTCACATGCTGTTTTTTAGACTTTTTCAGCACATATAGAAGCCATGAGCAAGCACTTTGACCATTGGTGTCTTCTTATGAATGTGGTAGTTCAAGTTCTAGGAATTACTGCAGCCAACCTATATTTATTCAGCCAACTCTCTGCTCTCCTCTTTAGAGAGCTTCTGTGTTCATTTTAGCTATGATATTGAAATTCTTTTGAGCTTTTTCTTGGAACTTCCAGTGTCTGGTGTGTGAAAGTGTTAGATTCAGTTACTCTGAATCTCTGCCAGGGTTTGAATGAGTTATGTGGCAAGTGAAATAAATGAGAAGCCATGAGCAGTATATTACTGGGACTGGTCTCAATCCCTTAATGTATTCAACTATCATTTATTCATGGTATTAAGGATTTTTGTAGTACTAAAACTATACCCAGCACCTTTTTAATAACTTGCTAAAATTTTTAGAACATAGCATTATTTTATCTGTCATTCTGTCTGGGACAGGCCCATTAAAATTGGCATGGTATATGCATTTATAATTTGAATTTTCTTTGCACCAAGAACCAGGAACTGCAGCTGACCTTGGAGCAGATGGACAAACTTCAGCCTAATCTATGACTTTAGACTTGCCAGTTACTGGAGTTCCACAACCAGTCTTTCTGCAGTTTCTCCTCAGACATTGCCTGCCTCACAAATGACTTCCGAGCATCTAACAGTTGGTCTTCAACTTGAGCCTGGCCCTAGAAATGGAAAGCAGGCGTTGACCGTATCACCAGATGCTAATCAGACTTCTAGTTTCTTACTGGTTTATTGTCCTCAAGCTTTGTCAAGTCATTCTGCCCATTACCTGAGCAGTGCACAGAATGTTGCTGGTACAGCTCAGTTCCCTTCTAATTCCACTGGGGGGCATTCGGGGGCCAATCAGCCTCCACAAAAGATACATTCAGTACCCCACCCATATCCAGTCCTGCATCAGGAATCGATAGCTCTAGGTTCTTTAGCGCCACAAAGCCAGACTGTGCATTTGAAGAAACCTTGTTTCCAAGCCTCTATGCAGCAGCAGCCATTAATTTTACAACCTTAAGATTATGGCATCACTACAAAAAGTTTCAGCAGGATTGTATTCTACGAGTGTCTGAAGCTCATGCAAGTGAGCAGCAGCCAAGGGGTGGTATTGAAAGTGTGATTCAGTCCCTGGAATAGCCATCTTATTCTGTTGAACATGCTTATCCAGGACCACCTGCAGAACTGCCATCCTTCCCACTGAAGGCTCCTGGGCAGCTGCCGTTGCCCCCAGGAACAAGCTTCTTACCCATCACAGCTAATTTACCCAATCCAGGCTCCAGCACAGCCTGTTTATTCACTGCCAGCCCCACAGTATTCTCTTTACACTGTGCAACCACCAGGATCATAGTCAACCCATTCTATGCAGACTTCTTCTCCAGTCCCACCTGTGGTACAGCCCTCTTATTTGGCCCCAGGCCAAGGGCAACCTGCTTTTCCAGTACAGCCTCGGGTTTCATCACCTTTTCCAGACCAGCCAGCATATAAGATCCAAGGAGCTTACTCTGTGCAATCTATAGAACAGTTTGCTTATCAGGTACTACCTCTTGAGCATGCCCATTATTTAGCACAAACTGTTTACACCATCCAGACAACTGAACAGGCAACCTTCATGACCCAGTAAGTATATACAGTAAGCTCTCCTGATAGCAAGCACGTACATATTACAGACTCTGCGGATCAGAAGTTACACCCAGTACCACCTTTATGGCACAGACTTCTGACCAACAAGCCTATTTAACACCACCCTAAGGTAGCAATTCTTCAAAGTTGGAGCAAAAGCCATTTTTAACATCACCCTTAGAAACACAGACACATTTTATGGAGCCTTTATTTATGTCCGGTACTCAGCAGCTCCATCACGAGCAGATGTCCATTTTAGACACCAGCAGCTAGAAGCCCAGTCAATTAGCATTACATCTCAGAGGGCCGTGGAAGGGCAGCTTCAACACCCTGCGCAGATGTCCTTCATTCAGTAGGCTTCCTCACAGACCCGGATCCAGCCCCCACACTTTTCTACACAGCTTTTGCAGTCACATCTAACACCAAGCCAGGTTTCTCATTCAGCTTTCATTCAGCATCAGCAGATGGACGACTTATTCATCTTATAGACAAGCACAGAAAAGCCATCAGTTGTCTATTCAAGAAGGTCCCATAAATCAGCAGCAGTCTTTGGGTAGCCACCATGCTGCTTTCTAGCAGCGGTTACCTCCTTCATAGGCACCTAACCAGGTTCAGCCATTACCAGGTATGTCAAAGGCCATTATAAACACAGTACAGATTATACCTCCTTTGCAAGAACCGTTGCAACCAGTGGCAATGGAACAACAATATGTAACACAGCTTTTAGAGCAGCCTCAAGTGCTTCAGGCATTAGACAGCAGTCCGACTTTTCTCCTGAAGAAAACCCTAGCGCAGGACTGGCCAACATGCATTCAGCAGCAGTCTGTCCAGCCACAGTGGCAGCCATCCTGGCTCACACTTGTTTTTGGGTCAGCAGAAACAATGACAACAGCAGACCCTCTATCAAAGCTCTGGGATAGCTCTTTGAAATCAGCCGTCTTCTTCTGTTCATCTGTCGTCAACACTTAGTATTCTGGTACAGGCTTCCACTGTCTTTCAGAGCATTTCTATGTCACAGACGCAACAGCATTTGCAAAGCCAAAAAATTCCGAAGGTAAATCCTTCTGGGGAAAAATCTAGACGATTGTGATTTTTCTATAATGTTCAAGGGTCAGGGAGATAGTGAGCTAGGTAGAAATAGCATTGGACAGGGAGTCATAGTCCCTGTTTCGGGGTCTTTTCCTTATTCAGTGTGTGGCCTTGACTCAGGTCTCTTTGGAGTTTTCCTCATCTGTAAAGTTGGAGGGGTTAAACCAGATGATGGTTTTTGATAACAAAAAAATATTTATATCAGTGAATAAAACATGAAAGTCCCTTCTGTCATTGACTTTTGTTTCTAAATGGGGGGAGACTATCAATAACCTTAATAGAAAGTAAATTTATAGTATAGTCCCAGGAGATTGGGGGAAATGTGGAGCAGGGTAAGGAGGAAAGTGGGTTATAATTTCAAATAAGGTGGTGATCAGGGTAGGCCTCATTGAAAAGGTGACATTCAAGCAAACATTTGAAGAAGGTGAGGCAGCCCACAGTGCACATTCCAGGCAGAGGGAATAACCAGTGCAAAGTCCCCGAGGAAGGAGAGTGTCTGGCCTGTTTGAAGAACAGCAAGGAGGCCAGTATTGCTGTTAGTGGTAAAATGTTAGGAGCCTGTGATTGTCTTATTCTACATTAATAATAAAGCATTTGCCTTTATGAGATGATAATAATGAACACTACTAAGTGATTCCTAGGTGCCAAATACTGTCTTACTGGTTTTACATGTACTATCCTCATAACAACTGTATGAATAGTAGCTATCATTACCCCTATTTTACAGGTAAGGAAACTGAGGTTCAGACAGGTTACAGGAGGGTCAGGATTTGAACCCAGACTACATGGCTGCAGAGGCTGTGCCCTCAATCATTACACTATCCAGCCTCTTTGTAAGATAGCATCCTGCCTGCCAGAATTGGAGAAAAAGGGCATGATAACTTCATTGAGATTTAGTTAACTTGGGATTGATTGAATTAATTATAGGAAGGAATTGACAATCCAGTTTATTCTTTTTTTCCCTCTCTTTTATTCGCTTTAGATAACTCTAAAGACTCTGAATTGATTGAGTTTGGCTAATAAAATGCTTTGATAAGAGGTATGCTGTACTATAAGAGTTTTCTAGTGGTGGTATATTACTTTTCCAAAAGCTATTATCTCACGTACTGTGTGTTTTATAAAATTCTCTCTTCATCAAGGGCATAAATTATAATGAATTCCAGTGTGTGCAAACTGACTCCTAACAGGGATGATGAAGGATTAATAAAGATCTTTGCAGTTGAAGTTTCTTCGGACAAAGCATGCTATTCTGGGATTTATTTCTTTAGAATAAAGTTCTTTACAAAGTATTTTGGGTTGGAATATTCATTTCTGTGGGCATGTGTTGGATACTTTCCTTACCTAATTAAAAAAAATATTTTCCCAATATTTATTAAGAAAAATTTCAGAGATATGGAAAAGTTGAAAAATTGTAAACACCCATATACCTACCAACTAGAATCTACAGTTAACTTTTGCTTTATTTGCTCAATCACATATACATCCCTTTATTCATTTATCAATCCATCTCATTTTTCTGGCACATCTCAAAACTAAAGTCGTTAACATCAGTATATTTCATAAAATACTTCAGCATTCATATCATTGGCTAGAACTCAGTATTTTTTTTTAGTTTAAATTTATACGCAGTAAAATGGATAGATTATAGTTCAGTGAGAATTGACAGATGCTTACACTTGTGTTACCCAAGCCATTATCAAAATATAGATGAGGTGTTGGCAAACATTTTCTGTAAAGGTCTAGGTAGTAACTATTTTAGGCTTTGTAGGCTATATAGTCTCTTGCAGCCACTCAATTTTACTATTACATGAAAATGGCCATAGGCAATATGAAAAAAAATGGACACGAAAGTACAACTTTATTCACAAAAATAGATGGTGCACCAGCTTTGGCCTGCAGTCCGTAGCTTACCCACTCAATACAGAATACTGCCATTACTGCGGAAAGTTCCCTGTGCCCTTCCCCAGTTGGTAGCTCCCACATCCCACCAGAGTCAACTGCTGTTGAATTGTTTCACCTTAACTAGTTTATCCTGTTCTAGATCTTCATATAATTGGAATCATATGATGTGGACTCTTTTTTTTTTTTTAAAGATTTTATTTATTTATTTGACAGAGAGAGACAGCGAGAGAGAGAACACAAACAGGGGGAGTGGGAGAGGGAGAAGCAGGCTTCCCGCCGAGCGGGGAGCCTGATGTGGGGCTCGATCCCAGGACCCTGGGATCATGATCTGAGCCGAAGGCAGACGCTTAACGACTGAGCCACCCAGGCACCCCACGATGTGTACTCTTGTATAAGGCTTCTCTCAGTATGTTTTTGAGATTGATCCGTGTTGTGTGTATCAATAATTTTTTTTTTTACTGCAGAGCAATATTCTGTTGTATGAATATACCAAATCTGTTTATCCATTTTACTATTCATGAATATCTGAGTGGTTTCTAGTTTTGGTTTATTAGGAATGAAACTGCGATGAATATTCTTGTATAAGTCTTTTTGTTAACATATGTTTTTATTTCTCCTGGATAATACCTAGGAGTAGAATCACTAGGCCTTGGGATAGATATTTGTTTACTTTTTAAGAAATTGCCAGTTTTCCAAATTGGTTGCACTAACTTACACTAACACCAACAATATATGAGAGTGCCACACCCTCACCAACACTAATTTTAGATATTCTGGTGGGTGTGTAGTGGTATCTTGTGGTTTTAATTTGCATTTCCCTGATGACTGTGTTGTTGAGCACCTTTTCATGTATTTACTGGTCTTTGTGTATTTTTCTTTATGAAGCGTCTGTTCAAGGCATTTGCCCATTTTATTTTGCCTGTTGTAGTTTTGCCTTGTCATTTTTGACTTGTTAGGAGTTCTTTTTTTTTTTTTTAAAGATTTTATTTATTTATTAGAGAGAGAATGAGAGACAGAGAGCACGAGAGGGAAGAGGGCAGAGGGAGAAGCAGACCCCCTGCTGAGCAGGGAGCCCGATGTGGGACTCGATCCCGGGACTCCAGGATCATGACCAGAGCCGAAGGCAGTCGCTTAACCAACTGAGCCACCCAGGCGCCCGACTTGTTAGGAGTTCTTATATATGCTGGGTACTACTAGTCCTATAGCAAATACATGTTCTATAGATATTTCTTCCAATCTGTGGATTACCCATTAATTTTTGTAATGACTTCATTTGATGAAACGGTATTTTATCTTGATGAAATCTAATTCATCAAAATTTTCTGTTGTGGTTATTGTTTCTGTGGCCTCAGAAACCTTTGCTTACACCCAAGTTAAAAAAAATACTCTCCTCTTTTATGCTTTTATGTTATATGTTCAGGTTTATGGTCTATCTTAAATTAATTTTTATGAGCAGTGTGAAGTAGGAGGTCAAAGTTCTTTTTTTTCCCCCATATGAATACCCATTGTTTAAGCTTCATTTGTTGAAAAGATTTCCTTTTCCCATTGGATTTATAATATATTTTGAAGTTAGGTAGTACAAGTCTGTCTTTTTTTTTTTTTTTAATTTTATTATGTTATGTTAATCACCATGCAATACATCATTAGTTTTTGATGTAGTGATCCACGATCCATTGTTTTTGTATAACACCCAGTGCTCCATGCAGTACGTGCCCTCCTTAATACCCATCACCAGGCTAACCCATTCCCCCACCCTCCTCCCCTCTAAAACGCTGTTTGTTTCTCAGGTCCATTGTCTCTCATGGTTCATCTCTCCCTCCAATTCCCCCCGCCCATTTTTCCCTTCCTTCTCCTAATGTCCTCCATGCTATTCCTTATGTTCCACAAATAAGCAAAACCATATGATAATCGTCTTTCTCTGCTTGACTTATTTCACTTAGCATAATCTCCTCCAGTCGCATCCATGTTGATGTAAAAGTTGGGTATTCATCTTTTCTGATGGCTGAGTAATATTCCATTGTATATATGGACCACATCCTCTTTCTCCATTCATCTGTTGAAGGGCATCTCGGCTCTTTCCACAATTTGGCTATTGCGGACATTGCTGCTATGAACATTGGGGTGCATATGGCCCTTCTGTTCACTACATCTGTGTCTTTGGGGTAAATACCCAGGAGTGCAATTGCTGGGTCATAGGGTAGCTCTATTTTTAAATTTTTGAGGAACCTCCACACTGTTTTCCAACGTGGCTGTACCAACTTGCATTCCCACCAACAGTGTAAGAGGGTTCCCCTTTCTCCACAACCTCTCCAACATTTGTTTCTTTCCCTGTCCATTTTGGCCATTCTAACTGGTGTAAGGTGGTATCTCAGTGTGGTTTTGATTTGAATTTCTCTGATGGCTAATGATGATGAACATTTTTTCATGTGTCTGTTAGCCATTTGTATGTCTTCTTCAGAGAAGTGTCTGTTCATATCTTCTGCCTACTTTTTGACTTGATTATTTGTTTTTTGGGTGTTGAGTTTGAGAAGTTCTTTATAGATCTTGGATACCAGCCCTTTATCTGTAGTGTCATTTGCAAATATCTTCTCCCATTCTGTGGGTTGCCTCTTTGTTTTGTTGACTGTTTCCTTGGCTGTGCAGAATCTTTTTATCTTGATGAAGTCCCAAAAGTTCATTTTTGCTTTTGTTTCACTAGCTTTTGGAGATGTATCTTGAAAGAAGTTGCTGTGGGCAATGTCAAAGAGGTTACTGCCTATGTTCTCCTCTAGGATTTGGATGGATTCCTGTCTCACATTGAGGTCTTTCATCCATTTTGAGTTTATCTTTGTGAATGGTGTTAGAGAATGGTCGAGTTTAATTCTTCTGCATGTGGCTGTCCAATTGTCCCAGCACCATTTATTGAAGAGACTGTCTTTTTTCCATTGCATGTTTTTTCCTGCTTTGTCAAAGATTATTTGACCATAGAGTTGAGGGTCCATATCTGGGTTCTCTATTCTGTTCCATTGGTCTATATGTCTGTTTTTGTGCCAGTACCATGCTGTCTTGGTGATCACTGCTTTGTAATATAGCTTGAAATCGGGCAACGTGATGCCCCCACCTTTGTTTTTCTTTTTCGACATCTCCTTGGCAATTCGGGGTCTTTTCTGATTCCATACAAATTTTAGGATTGTATGTTTCAGCACTTGCAAAATGTCATTGGAATTTTGATCGGGATGGCATTGAAGGTACAGATTGCTCTGGGTAGCATAGACATTTTAACAATGTTTATTCTTCTGATCCATGAGCATGGAATATTTTTCCCTCTTTTTGTGTCTTCTTCAATTTCTTTCATGAGTGTTTTGTAGTTCCTAGAGTATAGATCCTTTACCTTTTTGGTTAGGTTTATTCCGAGGTATCTTATGGTTTTTGGTGCTATTGTAAATGGAATCGTTTCTTTAATTTCTCTTTCTACAGTTGTGTTGTTAGTGTATAAGAAAGCAACTGATTTCTGTGCATTGATTTTGTATCCTGCCACATTACTGAATTGCTGGATGAGTTCTAGTAATTTGGGGGTGGAGTCTTTTGGGTTTTCCACATAAAGTATCATGTCGTCTGCAAAAAGAGAGAGTTTGACTTCTTCTTTGCCAATTTCAATACCTTTTATTTCTTTTTGTTGTCTGATTGCTGTTGCTAGGACTTCTAGTACTATGTTGAACAACAGTGGTGAGAGTGGGCACCCTTGACGTGTTCCTGATCTTAAGGGAAAGGCTCTCAGCTTTTCCCCATTGAGGATGATATTCGCTGTGGGTTTTTCATAGAAGGATTTTATGAGCTTGAGGAATGTTCCCTCTATCCCTATACTCTGGAGAGTTTTAATCAGGAGAGGATGTTGTATTTTGTCAAATGCTTTTTCTGCATCAATTGAGAGGACCATATGGTTCTTCTCCCTCCTCTTACTAATGTATTCTATCACAATGATTGATTTGCGAATGTTGAACCACCCTTGCATCCCGGGGATAAATCCCACTTGGTCGTGGTGGATGATCCTTTTAATGTATTGTTGGATCCTATTACCTAGGATTTTGTTGAGGATTTTGGAATCCATATTCATCAGGAATATCGGTCTGAAATTCTCCTTTTTGATGGGGTCTTTGCCTGGTTTGGGGATTAAGGTAATGCTGGCCTCATAGAATGAGTTTGGAAGTTTTCCTTCTGTTTCTATTCTTTGTAACAGCTTCAGTGTTTCTTCTTTGAATGTTTGGTAGAATTCCCCAGGGAATCCATCAGGCCCTGGACTCTTGTTTTTTGGGAGGTTTTTGATCACTGCTTCAATCTCGTTACTGGTTATTGGCCTATTCAGGTTGTCAATTTCTTCCTGTTTCAGTCTTGGCAGCTTATAGGTTTCCAGAAAGGCCTCCATTTCATCCAGATTGCTCAGTTTATTGGCATATAGTTGTTGATAATGATTTCTAATAATTGTTTCTATTTCCTTGGTGTTAGTCGTGATCTCTCCCCTTTCATTCATAATTTTATTAATTTGGGTCCTTTCTCTCTTCTTTTGGATAAGTCTGGCCAGTGGTTTATCAATCTTGTTAATTCCTTCAAAGAACCAACTTCTAGTTTCATTGATCTGATCTACTGTGTTTCTGGTTTCTAATTCATTGATTTCTGCTCTAATTTTAATTATTTCTCTTCTAATGCGTGGCATAGGTGTCGTTTGTTGCTTTTTCTCTAGTTCTTTAAGGTGTAGAGTTAGTTGGTGAATTCGGGATTTTTCTATTTTTTTGAGTGAGGCTTGGATGGCTATGTATTTCCCCCTTAGGACCACCTTTGCAGTATCCCATAGGTTTTGGACCGATGTGTTTTCGTTCTCATTGATTTCCATGAATTGTTTAAGTTCTTCTTTGATTTCTTGGTTGACCCCAACATTCTGGAGCAGAGTGGTCTTTAGCTTCCAAGTGTTTGAATTTCTGCCAATTTTTTTCTTGTGATTGAGTTCCAGTTTTAGAGCATTGTGGTCTGAGAATATGCAGGGAATAATCTCAATCTTTTGGTATCGGTTGAGACCTGATTTGTGACCCAGTATGTGGTCTATTCTGGAGAAAGTTCCATGTGTGCTCGAGAAGAATGAGTATTCTGTTGTTTTAGGGTGGAATGTTCTGTAAGTATCTATGAGGTCCATCTGGTCGAATGTATCATTCAAAGCTCTTGATTCCTTGTTGATTTTCTGCTTAGATGATCTGCCCATTGCTGAGAGTGGAGTATTGAGGTCTCCTACAATTAACGTATTGTTATCAATATGACTCTTTATTTTGGTTAACAGTTGGCTTATGTAGATGGCTGCTCCCATGTTGGGGGCATAGATATTTACAATTGTTAGATCTTCTTGTTGGATAGACCCTTTAAGAATGATATAGTGTCCTTCTCTGTCTCTTATTACAGACTTTAGTTTAAAATCTAATTTGTCTGATATAAGAATTGCTACCCTAGCTTTCTTTTGAGGTCCACTGGCATGGAAGATAGATCTCCATCCCTTCCCTTTCAGTCTGGATGTATCTTTAGGTTCAAAATGAGTCTCTTGTAGACAGCGTATGGATGGGTCCTGTCTTTTTATCCAATCTGCAACCCTGTGCCGTTTTATGGGAGCGTTTAGGCCATTCACATTGAGAGTGATTATTGAAAGATATTAATTAATTGTCATCATGTTGCCTGTGAAGACGTTGTTTTTATAGATTGTCCCTGTAAATTTCTGTTGTAGATCACTCTTGGGGTCTTTCTCCTTTTATAGAACCCCCCTTAATATTTCTTGCAGGGCCAGCTTAGTGGTCACTATTCTTTCAACTTCTGCCAGTCGTGGAAGCTCTGCTTCTCTCCATCCATTCTAAATGAAAGCCTTGTTGGATAAAGTATTCTTGGCTGCATGTTCTTCTCATTTAGTACCCTGAATATTTCTTGCCAGGCCTTTCTGGCTTGCCAGGTCTCTGTGGATAGGTCTGACGTTATTCTGATGTTCCTCCCTCTGTACGTAAGGAATCTCTTCCCCCTAACTGCCCTTAAGATGGTTTCCTTGGTTCTAAGATTTGCAAGTTTTACTATTACATGCCAGGGTGTTGACCTGTTTTCCTTGATCTTAGGAGGGGTCCTCTCTGCCTCTAGGACACGAATGTTTGTTTCATTCCCCAGATTAGGGAAGTTCTCATCTACGATTTGCTCAAATACATCTTCTAGCCCTCTCTCTCTCTCCACTCCCTCCGGGATTCCAATGATTCTGACATTGGAATGCCTCATGGTGTCACTTATTTCTTCAATTCTATTTTCATGGATTCTGAGTTGTTTTTCCCTGGCCTCCTCTTTTCCCTTTTTATCTATTATACTGTCTTCCTGATCGCTTATTCTCTCTTCTGTCTCAGTTACCCTAGCTGTTAGATTATCTAGATTGGATTGGATCTCATTGATAGCATTTTTAAGTTCTGCCAATTCAGCTTTCATTGCTGCCCTTAGAGACTCTATGTTGCCATTAATTGATTTCTCCATTCTAGCCATTGTCTTCACAATTGCTAGCCTGAATTCCATCTCTGACATCTTGGTTATATCTGCATCCATTTGTAAATCTGCAGCATAAGTCATAATCTCTGAGTCTTTTCTGTTTTGGGGGCTCCTCCTCCTAGTCATTCTGTTGATGGGTGTTTGAGGGAATGTATATAGTCAAAATTATTGACCAGAACCCAGGCAAGATGCACCTGTTTTCTTGGGACCTTAGGGTTGCTGGCCTCTTGTTTTCCCAGCCTGTCTTCTGCGGGAGGGGCCTGCCGCGCTGTTACTCAGGCAACCCTGTTTGGGCGGAGTTGCCCTGCCCCCCTGTGGCGGGGGATGGGCTCAGTGGGAATCAGTATTTGGGGCTTTTGTTCTCTGGCGCCTTTCCCTGGTGGCTTTCCGCATCTCTTCCACAAGTCAGAGCAGAAGAGACCTTTTCCAACCCTCTGCCTCAGAGCAGAGAGACCTCAGTCTGTTCTTCAGTGGGCTCTCCAGGCCACACCGTCTCCGTTTCTGTCTGTGCTGCTATAAACTGCAGCGTCCTGGGTTGTGTGCCCCTCCGCAGCGCTCCCAGTCCTACCTCCAGGTCAGGGCACGTCTCTGCCCTTTGTGCTTCTAAAACCGCCAGCCGCTCCCTGTTCGCGCATGCGCGCAGGCGACTCCGCAGCTTGGGGTTCTGTCCCGGGGACTGCAGTTCACGTGCACGCGACTCCACCGCTTGGGGTTTCTACCCCCCGGGTTGCAGTTCACCGTCAGGACCCCGGCGCACCGGGTTTCCGTTTCGGAGGCTGCAGTTCGCATGCGCACGACCGTCTCTCCGGTTTCTGTCCGGGGGGCTGCGGTTCGCGTGCGCGTGACCCCACCGGTCTCGTTTTCCACCCCAGGCCTGCCCTAACGTTCTTTCCCGACGCTACCAGTCTGCGAGTCTATGCCTGTCCGCAGCGCACGAGGCTGTCACTCACTGGAGGTGTAGGATCCCCACAGCCAGGCACTCTCCCGCCACCATTTATCCTCCGATATCTGCCCGCAGAATCCCGGCTCTCCGCTTCGTACCTCAAAACCAACCTCCTGCGATATTCTGTTTGTAGAGATCCAGATCTTCTTACATCTCAGGCTGGTTTCGTGGGTGCTCAGAGTGGTCTGGTAGATATCCAGCTCAATTCCGGGGACCAGTTGAAATAGGGTCCCCTACTCCTCCGCCATCTTTCCCCCCTCTTGTAATAGGATTTTACCTGTAGCTACGAAAAGAGTACAAGTCTTTCTGCTTCATTTTGCTTTTTCAAGATTTCTGTGGATATTCTAGGTCCTTTGCAATTCCAGGCCTCGGCCTCTAGTACAATGTCAAATAGCAAAGGAGATACTAGACATTTTGCTTTGTTCCTGATGTAAGGGAGAAAGTGCTCAGTATTTTACCATTAAGTATGCTGTTAGCTGTAGGATTTTCTAGATGGCCTTTATCAGATGAAGGATTTCCCTTTATTCCCAATTCACTAAAAATATTTTATCTTGAGTGGATGTTGAATTTTGTCAAATGCTTTTTCTGTGTCTGGTGATATGATGACATATGACTAATATGAGTAAATTTACATATACCATTTTACTCTTTTTTTGCTTTACCCCTCTTTTTTTTTTTTTTTATTCCTCATGCCCAGCCTTCTTTGGGTAAAAAAAATTTTTTTAGAATCTAGTTTTAATTTTTCTATTGTCTTTTCAGCTAAATATTCTTTCTGTGTTTTAACAATTTCTATCAATTTTATCCAGGCATTTTTTCATTCAGATATAATTCATACACCATAAAATTCACCCTTTTAAAGTATACAATTCAATGATTTTGAGCATATTCACAAGGTTGTGTAATCATCACCACTAATTCCAGAACATTTTTATCACCCAAAAAAGAAACTCCATATCTATTAGCAGTCATTCTTTATTCTCTACCCCACCTTCCCCTGCCCCTGCCATTCACTTATCTACTTTCTGTCTATTTAGTTGCTTATTCTAGGCATTTCACATAAATAGAATTATACAATATATGTCCTTGTGTGTCTGGCTTCTTTCACTTACGATAATGTTTTCAGGGTTCACCCATGGGGTAGCATGCATCAGTACTTCATTCCTTCTTCTAACCAATTAATATTCCATTGTATAGATATATTTTGTTTATGCATTTATCAGTTGATAGACATTTGAGTTGTTTCCACTTTTTGTTGTAGTGAATAATGCTCCTATGAACACTTGTATATAAGTTATTGTATGAATGTTCATTTCTCTGGTTAGATACCCAGGAGTGAAATCCTGGGCCGTATGGTAACTCCATGTTTAACTTTTTGAGAAACTGCCAAATTTTCTAAAGCAGCTGTATGGTTTTACATTCCTACCAGCAAGGTATAAGGATTTCAATTTCTTCACATCTTTACCAACACTTTTTACTTGTCTTTTGGATTGTAGCGTCC
>NC_058419.1:80740920-80806540 GCF_002201575.2 Neomonachus schauinslandi
TGCTTTGTGCCTTTGATGTTTTACCTAAGAAAATATTGCCTACTCCAATAGACTTTCTCCTATGTTTGTCTTCTAAAAGTTTTAAATTTTAGCTCTTAAATTAGGTCTTTGATCCATTTTGAGTTAATTTTTGTATATAGTTTGAGGTATGGGTCCAATTTTATTTTTTTATGTGGATATTCAAATTTCCTAGCATCATTTGTTGAAAGACTATTCTTTCCCTAATGACTTGTCACACTTGCTGAAAATCAGTTGGCCATAAAAATATGATTCCTCCAACTTTGTTTTCTTTCTTCGGGACTATTTTGGCTCTTCTGGATCCCCTGCATATGATTCTAGAATCAGCTTACTAAAGCTTATAAAAATTGTGTTAACTCTGAATGTTGCCTTCAGTATTATTGTCTTTTAATAACAGTAAGTCTTCCAATCCATGAATATGTGGTGTCTTTTCATTAAATTAAGCATTCTTTAATTTCTTTCAGCAACATTTTATAGTTTTCAGCATACATGTATTACATTTCCTTAAGTTTATTCCTAAGCATTCTTTTTTGTGTTGTTATAAATGGAATTTTCTTAATTTCCTTTTTGGATTATTCATTGCTAATGTATAGAAATACAACTGATTTTCGTGTGTTGCTCTTATACTCTAACTTTGCTAAATAAGTTTATTCTAAAATTTTTTCTGTGTGTGGATTCTTCAGGATTTTCTGTATATGAGATCATGTCATCTAGGAATAGAGATAGTCATAATTTTTCCTTTCTAATTTGAATGCCCTTTATTTTTTTCTTTCTAATTGCTCTTTCTAGAACTTCTGGTGCCTTGTTGAACAGAAGTAGTGAAAGAGGACATCCTTGTATGGTTCCTGATCTTAGTGGGAAAGCTTTAGAGTCTTTCACCATTAAGTATGATGTTAGCTGTGGATCCTTCCATTTTTTTCTTTAAAGATTTTATTTATTTATTTGACAGAGAGAGAGACAGTGAGAGAGGGAACACAAGCAGGGGGAGTGGGAGAGGGAGAAGCAGGCTCCCTGCTGAGCAGGGAGCCCAATGCAGGACTTGATCCCAGGACCCTGAGATCATGACCTGAGCCGAAGGCAGACAGTTAATGACTGAGCCACCCAGGCGCCCTGATCTTTCCATTTTTAAACAACTTTATACAGGTATAATTTATGAACAATAAACTGCATATCTTTTTATTGCACACAATTCAGTGACTTGACAGATATGTGCTATAGTTAAGATGTTGAACATTTCCCAAATCCCCAAAAGTTTCTCATGTTCCTTTTCAGTGTTTGTTTGTTTGTTTTTGTGGTTGCTCAAGGGATTTTATTTTACATTCTTTTTTTTTTTACTTCTTATGTTAATCCCCATACATTACATCATTAGTTTTAGATAAAGTGTTCCATGATTCATTGTTTGTGCATAACACCCAGTGCTCCATGCAGAATGTGCCCTACTCAATACCCACCACCAGGCTAACCCATCCTCCCACCCCCCTCCCCTCTAGAACCCTCAGTTTGTTTTTCACAGTCTATCGTCTCTCATGGTTCGTCTACCCCTCCGATTTCCCCCGCTTCATTCCTCCCCTCCCGCTACCTTCTTCTTTTTTTTTTCTTAACATATATTGCATTATTTGTTTCAAAGGTACAGATCTGAGATTCAACAGTCTTGCACAATTCACAGCGCTTACCAGAGCACATACCCTCCCCAGTGTCAATCACCCAGTCACCCCATCCCTCCCACCCCACCCCCCACTCCAGCAACCCTCAGTTTGTTTATGGAGATTAAGAATTCCTCATATCAGTGAGATCATATGATACATGTCTTTCTCTGTTTGACTTATTTCACTCAACATAATACCCTCCAGTTCCATCCACGTCGTTGCAAATGGCAAGATCTCATTCCTTTTGATGGCTGCATAATATTCCATGGTATATATATACCACATCTTCTTTATTCATTCATCTGTCGATGGACATCTTGGCTCTTTCCACAGTTTGGCTATTGTGGACATTGCTGCTATAAACATCGGGGTGCACGTACCCTTTCGGATCCCTACTTTTGTATCTTTGGGGTAAATACCCAGTAGTGCAATTGCTGGATCATATGGTAGCTCTATTTTCAACTTTTTGAGGAACCTCCATACTGTTTTCCAGAGTGGCTGCACCAGCTTGCATTCCCACCAACAGTGTAGGAGGGTTCCCCTTTCTCCGCATCCCCGCCAACATCTGTTGTTTCCTGACTTGTTAATTTTAGCCATTCTGACTGGTGTGAGGTGGTATCTCATTGAGGTTTTGATTTGGATTTCCCTGATGCCGAGCGATATTCAGCACTTTTTCATGTCTGTTGGCCATTTGGATGTCTTCTTTGGAAAAATGTCTGTTCCTGTCTTCTGCCCATTTCTTGATTGGATTCTTTGTTCTTTGGGTGTTGAGTTTGATGAGTTCTTTATAGATTTTGGATACTAGCCCTTTATCTGATATGTCATTTGCAAATATCTTCTCCCATTCTGTCGGTTGTCTTTTGGTTTTGTTGACTGTTTCCTTTGCTGTGCAAAAGCTTTTTATCTTGATGAAGTCCCAATAGTTCATTTTTGCCCTTGCTTCCCTTGCCTTTGGCGATGTTTCTAGGAAGAAGTTGCTTTGGCTGAGGTCAAAGAGGTTGCTGCCTGTGTTATCCTTTAGGATTTTGATGGACTCCTGTCTCACATTGAGGTCTTTCAACCATTTGGAGTCTATTTTTGTGTGTGGTGTAAGGAAATGGTCCAGTTTCATTCTTCTGCATGTGGCTATCCAATTTTCCCAACACCATTTGTTGAAGAGACTGTCTTTTTTCCATTGGACATTCTTTCCTGCTTTGTCAAAGATGAGTTGACCATAGAGTTGAGGGTCCATTTCTGGGCTGTCTATTCTGTTCCATTGATCTATGTGTCTGTTTTTGTGCCAGTACCATGCTGTCTTGATGATGACAGCTTTGTAATAGAGCTGGAAGTCCGGAATTGTGATGCCGCCAGCTTTACTTTTCTTTTTCAACATTCCTCTGGCTATGCGGGGTCTTTTCTGGTTCCATACAAATTTTAAGATTATTTGTTCCATTTCTTTGAAAAAAGTGGATGGTATTTTGATGGGGATTGCATTGAATGTGTAGATTGCTCTAGGTAGCATTGACATCTTCACAATATTTGTTCTTCCAATCCATGAGCATGGAACGTTTTTCCATTTCTTTGTGTCTTCCTCAATTTCTTTCATGAGTATTTTATAGTTTTCTGAGTACAGATCCTTTGTCTCTTTGGTTAGATTTATTCCTAGGTATCTTATGGTTTTGGGTGCAATTGTAAATGGGATCAACTCCTTAATTTCTCTTTCTTCTATCTTGTTGTTGGTGTATAGGAATGCCACTGATTTCTGTGCATTGATTTTATATCCTGCCAGTTTACTGAATTCCTGTATGAGTTCTAGCAGTTTAGGGGTGGAGTCTTTGGGGTTTTCCACATAAAGTATCATATCGTCTGCAAAGAGTGAGAGTTTGACTTCTTCTTTGCCGATTTGGATGCCTTTTATTTCTTTTTGTTGTCTGATTGCTGTGGCTAGGACTTCCAATACTATGTTGAATAGCAGTGGTGATAGTGGACATCCCTGTCGCGTTCCTGACCTTAGGGGGAAAGCTCTCAGTTTTTCCCAACTGAGAATGATATTTGCTGTAGGTTTCTCATAGATGGCTTTTATGATATTGAGGTATGTACCCTCTATGCCTATACTCTGAAGAGTTTTGATCAAGAAAGGATGCTGTACTTTGTCAAAAGCTTTTTCTGCATCTATTGAGAGGATCATATGATTCTTGTTCTTTCTTTTGTTAATGTATTGTATCACATTGATTGATTTGCGGATGTTGAACCAACCTTGCAGCCCAGGGATAAATCCCACTTGGTCGTGGTGAATAATCCTTTTAATGTACTGTTGGATCCTATTGGCTAGTATTTTGGTGAGAATTTTTGCATCCATGTTCATCAGGGATATTGGTCTGTAATTCTCCTTTTTGATGGGGTCTTTGTCTGGTTTTGGGATCAACGTAATGCTGGCCTCATAAAATGAGTTTGGAAGTTTTCCTTCCATTTCGATTTTTTGGAACAGTTTCAGAAGAATAGGTATTAATTCTTCTTTACGTGTTTGGTAGAATTCCCCTGGGAAGCCATCTGGCCCTGGGCTTTTGTTTTTTTGGGAGATTTTTGATGACTGCTTCAATTTCCTTAGTGGTTATAGGTCTGTTCAGGTTTTCTATTTCTTCCTGGTTCAGTTTTGGTAGTTGATACATCTCTAGGAATGCATCCATTTCTTCCAGGTTATCTAAGTTGCTGGCATAGAGTTGCTCATAATATGTTCTTATAATTGTTTGTATTTCTTTGGTGTTGGTTGTGATCTCTCCTCTTTTACTCATGATTTTGTTGATTTGGGTCATTTCTCTTTTCTTTTTGATAAGTCTGGCCAGGGGTTTATCAATCTTGTTAATTCTTTCAAAGAACAAGCTCCTAGTTTCCTTGATCTGTTCTACTGTTCTTTTAGTTTCTATTTCATTGATTTCTGCTCTGATCTTTATTATTTCTTTTCTCCTGCTGGGTTTAGGCTTTATTTGCTGTTCTTTCTCCAGCTCCTTTAGGTGTAGGGTTAGGTTGTGTACTTGAGACCTTTCTTGTTTCTTGAGAAAGGCTTGTATTGCTATATACTTTCCTCTTAGGACTGCCTTTGTTGCATCCCAAAGATTTTGAATAGTTGTGTTTTCATTTTCATTGGTTTCCATGTATTTTTTTAATTCTTCTTTAATTTCCTGGTTGACCCATTCATTCTTCAGTAGGATGCTCTTTAGCCTCCATGTATTTGAGTTCTTTCTGACTTTCCTCTTGTGATTGAGTTCTAGTTTCAAAGCATTGTGGTCTGAAAATAGGCAGGGAATGATCCCAATCTTTTGGTACCAGTTGAGACCTGATTTATGACCTAGGATGTGATCTATTCTGGAGAATGTTCCATGGGCACTAGAGAAGAATGTGTATTCCGTTGCTTTGGGATGGAATGTTCTGAATATGTCTGTGAAGTCCATTTGGTCCAGTGTGTCATTTAAAGTCTTTATTTCCTTGTTGATCTTTTGCTTAGACGATCTGTCCATTTCAGGGAGGGGGGTGTTAAAGTCCCTCACTATTATTGTATTGTTGTCGATGTGTTTCTTTGCTTTTGTTATTAATTGCCTTATATAATTGGCTGCTCCCATGTTAGAGGCATAGATATTTACAATTGTTAGATCTTCTTGTTGGATAGATCCTTTAAGTAGTATATAATGTCCTTCCTCATCTCTTATTACAATCTTTGGTTTAAAATCTAATTTGTCTGATATAGGGATTGCCACCCCAGCTTTCTTTTGGTGTCCATTAGCAGGGTAAATGGTTTTCCACCCCCTCACTTTCAATCCGGGGGTGTCTTTGGTTCTAAAATGAGTCTCTTGCAGACAGCATATCCATGGGTCTTGTTTTTTAATCCAGTCTGATAGCCTGTGTCTTTTGATTGGGGCATTGAGCCCATTTACATTCAGGGTAACTATTGAAAGATAGGAATTTAGTGCCATTGTATTGCCTGTAAGGTGACTGTTACCGTATATTGTCTGTGTTCCTTTCTGGTCTGTGTTGCTTTTAGGGTCTCTCTTTGCTTAGAGGACCCCTTTCAAGATTTCCTGTAGGGCTGGTTTTGTGTTTGCAAATTCCTTTAGTTTTTGTTTGTCCTGGAAGCTTTTTATCTCTCCTTCAATTTTCAATGACAGCCTAGCTGGATATAGTATTCTTGGCTGCATATTTTTCTCATTTAGTGCTCTGAATATATCCTGCCAGTCCTTTCTGGCCTGCCAGGTCTCTGTGGATAGGTCTGTTGCCAATCTAATGTTTCTACCATTGTAGGTTACAGATCTCTTCTCCTGAGCTGCTTTCAGGATTTTCTCTTTGTCTATGAGACTTGTAAATTTTACTATTAGATGTCGGGGTGTTGACCTATTTTTATTGATTTTGAGAGGGGTTCTCTGTGCTTCCTGGATTTTGATGCCTGTTTCCTTCCCCAAATTAGGGAAGTTCTCTGATATAATTTGCTCCATTATACCTTCTGCCCCTCTCTCTCTTTCTTCTTCTTCTGGGATCCCAATTATTCTAATGTTGTTTCGTCTTATGGTATCGCTTATCTCTCGAATTCTGCCCTCGTGATCCAGTAGTTGTTTATCTCTCTTTTTCTCAGCTTCTTTATTTTCCATCATTTGGTCTTCTATAATACTGATTCTCTCTTCTGCCTCATTTATCCTAGCAGTTAGCGCTCCCATTTTTGATTGCACCTCATTAATAGCCTTTTTGATTTCTACTTGGTTAGATTTTAGTTCTTTTACTTCTCCAGAAAGGGTTTCTCTAATAACTTCCATATTTTTTTCAAGCCCAGCTAGTATCTTTAAAGTGATGATTCTGAACTCTAGATCTGACATCGTACTAATGTCCGTATTGAGTAGGTCCCTGGCAGTCGGTACTACCTCCTGTTCTTTTTGTTGAGGTGATTTTTTCTGTCTTGTCATTTTGTGCAGAGGAGAATAGATTAATGAGAGAACAAAATGCTAGCAGAGTAACAACGTCCCCAGAAATATACTCTAAACAAATCAGAAAAGACCTGAAGCAGTGGAACAAGAAACGGAAAGAGAGAAAAAAGAAAAAAAAAAAAGAAAAAGAAAAAGATAAAGAAAAAAACAAACAAAAATAAATAAAACAAAACAACAACAACAAAAAAAACCAGAATGTGATCAAATATGATCAGGCTGGTATATAGATCAGTGCCACACACTAGATTTGGGGTGTATTTTGGTCTTTTAGAATAAAGTGCCTGCCAATATTTTAAAGAAAGAAAAACATATATGTACAAAAATAAGGGTTGATATGATGAAGGGATGGAATATGACTGTAAAGATGGAAATTATAAAAAATGTTATAAAAGGAATTGATAAGAAGTTGTTTGAAAAAGAAAGAAGAGGATTTAAGAAAAGAAGAAAGAAAAAAAAAGGGAGAGGATGTGATCAGGCAGGGGAATAGAAAACACCATATACTAGAGATTTAGGGTATATTTTAATCTGTTAGAAGAAACTATCTCAAAATTTTAAAGAGAGAACAACTTATCTATATATGCCAAAGTATGGGTAACTACTATGAAGGGATAGAATATGACTCTAAAAATGAAAAATAAAAGTTTTTTTTAAAAAGGGATTGATAAGATGTTGGTTTAAAAAGGGAAAAAGAAAAATTCAAAAAAAAGAAAAAAAGGAAAAAAAAGAAAAAAAGACAGTTAAAAAAATTAACTTTGAAAGATTAAAGAATCATGGTAAAAAAGCCATGAATTCTATGTGCAGTATTCCCCTAGCGCTGGAGTTCTGCCGTTCTCATTGATCGGTAAACTTGGTCTTGGCTGGCTGTTCTCGCTGATCTTCTGGGGAGGGGCCTGTTGCCGTGGTTTCCAAATGTCTTTGCCGGAGGCGGAATTGGCCCGCCCTTGCCCCCTCCCGGCTAAGTAATCTGCTCGGGTTTGCTCTCCGGAGCTTTTGTTCCCTGCAAGCTTTCGGTAGAGCTTTGGAGGCGGAGAGTGAAAATGGTGGCCTCCCAATCTCTGCCCCGGACGAGCCGAGAACTCGGGGCCCCGCTCCTCAGTGAGCCCCCAGAGAAAAGCCTTCAGTCACTCCCGTCTCCCCGGTCTCCGGCCGCACTCCGTGCTCACCCAGCCTGTGACCGCGCATTTCTATCTCTGGCACCCCACCCCGGGTGGAGTCTCCAAACCCAGCAGATCCCTGCGGTGCACTCCCACGCGGCTCCTCCCGGGGGAGGAAGGTGAGTCTCCCTGGATCTGCCGCTTGTCGGGTCCCTGCTGCAGGAGCAGTGGCCCAACTGTGCTGCGGGTCACGGTTTATGGCAACCCCGAGCTGAGAGCCCGCGCCTGGGCTCCGCCTCTGCAGCCGGCTTCCCTGCTCCATTACCTGGGAGCTCTGCCACACTCAGGCACCCCCGGTCTTTCTGTGACCCCGAGGGTCCTGAGACCACACTGTCCCGGAGGGTTCCACCCCGTGCTTAGCCACCAGAGTGACGTCCCTCAGCAGAGCAGACTTTTAAAAGTTCCGATTTTGTGCTCCACGGCTCTATCACTTGCCAGAAGCGGCCGACGGAGGCCCCTCCCCCGCCGCCTATCCTCCCGAATATCGCCTCGGATTCACTTCTCTGCACGTCCTACCTTCCAGAAAGTGGTCGCTTTTCTGTTCAGAGAGTTGTTGCTATTCTTTTCTTCGATCTCCTGTTGAATTTGTAGGTGTTCAGAATGGTTTGATTCCTATCCAGCTGAATTCCTGAGAGGAGACAAAATCCAGGTCTCCTACTCCTCCGCCATCTTGCTCCCCATCTTTATTTTACATTCTTAATTCTCCAGTTTCTACATGGCTTTAATATTGTATTATGTAAAATATAAGAACCATGGAACCATTTATTCCCTCTAGGCTTTAAGCTATAATGTTATATATATATTATATCTACATATGTCATAAACCACACAGTGCAATGTTATAATTTTTGCTTTATATAAACATAAACGTTTTTCAAGAAATTAAGAGAAAAAATTTAAATTTTGATGAGGTCCCATTTTTTAATTTCTTTGGTATTGATTGTGTCTTTGATGTGAAATCTCTTTGCCTAGCCTTAGATCCTACAGATTTTCTCTTGATTTTCAGTTTATGGTTTTCACTTATGATCTAGGTGGTCTATGTTATTTTGTTGATTTTTGTGTAAGGTGTGAGGTTAATATTCAGGGTTTTTCTTTTTCTTTCTTTTTTTCTACCTGTAGATGTTTAGTTGCTCTAGTATCATTTGTTGAAAAGACTCTTCTTTTTCCATTGAGTTACTTTTTATGCCTTTGTCAAAAATCAGTTGGGCATATTTGTGTGGGTCTTTTTGGTTTTTTAAAGTATTTATTTATTTGAGAGAGAGTGAATGAGAGAAGGAGCAGGGGGAGGGGCAAAGTGAGGAGGGGAAGCAGACTCCCTGCTGAGCAGGGAGCCTGACATGGAACTTGATCCCAGGACCCTGGGATCATGACCTGAGCCGAAGGCAGACGCTTAACTGATCGAGCCACCCAGGCACTCTTGTGTGGGTCTTTTTCTGGGTTCTCTATTCTGTTTAACTCGTTTATGTCTCTGTCTCAAGATGTAGATCGTTTATGTCTATTTCTCAAGATGTAGATCTTGATTACTGTAGTTATATGGAAAGACTTAACATTGAGTAAAGTGTTTTCTCCCACTGTCTTCTTTTTTTAATTATTTAAATTCAATTTAGTTCTTTTTTAAAGATTATTTTACCTATTATAGGATGTCTGACTTTCCATATAAATTTTAGAATCTTGTCTATATCTACAGCAAATCTTGCCAGGATTTTGATAGTAATTGCATTAATCCTATATGTAAATGTGGGGAAAATTGACATCTTTACTATATTGAGTCTCCCAGTGCATGAATGCAATGTCTCCCCATATATTTAATTCTACTTTGATTGCTTTCATTAGCATTTTGTAATTTTCAGTGTACATATCCTGAACATCTTTTGTTAAATTTCAGTATTTAATTAAGTATTTAATTTTCTTTGGAGAGATTATAAATGGTATTGCTTTTATTTCAGTTCCCACATGTTCACTGTTAGTACATAGAAATGCAATTGGTGGGTGTGGGGTGTGTGTGTGTGTGTGTGTGTGTGCGTGCGTGCTTGTGTGAGTGCGTGTGTCTTGTGTCCCATGACCTTGCTGAGCTTAATTATTTCTAGGAGTTTTTTGGGTAGAATCCTTGGGATTTTTTTTTTTTATGTAGACAATCATGTAATCTCCAAAATGGAGACAGTTTAATCTCTTCCTTTCTACTCTATATGCCATTTAGTTCTTATTTTCCTTCTATTGTCCTGGTTAGAATTTTGAATATTGTGTTGAATAATAAGAGTGGTGGGAATAATTGTCCTTACCTTGTTCCCCAAGCTTAGAGGAAAACATTAAGTCTTTCCCTATTATAAGTGATGTAAGCTATAGATTTTTCATATATGTTCTTTATCAAGGTGAGGTAGTGCCTATTGGCTATTCCTGACTTACTGAGAAAATTTGCCTTTTCTGTGTTAATTAATGTAATTTTATGATTTTTTTCAACTATTGGTATTGTGGGTTACATTGATTTCAAATGTTGAAACATCACTGCCTCCTTGGAATAAATCCATTTAGTCATAATATGTAATTCTTTGTATACACTGTTGGATTTAATTTACTAATATTTTGTTGAGGATTTTTGAGTCTGAAATTCATGGGAGATATTAGTCTGACATTTTTCTATATCTTTGCTAATTTTCTGTCTAGAGATCCCATCAGATGCTGAGAATAGGATGCTGTAGTTTCTTTTTTTAAGAGATTTTATTTATTTGAGAGAATGAGAGAGAGCGAGCATGAGTTGGGAGGGACAGAGGAAGAGGGAGAAGCAGACGCCCCACTGAGCAGGGAGCCCAACGTGAGGCTGGCTCAATCCCTCAGTTGCAAAATATCACCTGGACCCCGGGATCAGGACCTGAGCCGAAGGCAGACGCTTACCCGACTGAGCCACCCAGGCACCCTGAATGCTGAAGTTTCTAACATAATTGTAGATTTATATATTTCTCCTTTTAGCTCAGTCATGTTTTATCCCATTTGTCTTGAAGGTTTGTTTCATGCATTCACATTTAGGATGGCTATGTCTTCTCAGTGGATTTCTCTTATTATCATTATATTATATCCCTCTTCATCCCTAGTAATTTTTTCTGTGAAGTATGCATTATCTGATAGTACATATCCACTCCTGCTTTCTTTTGATTAATGTTAGCATGGTATATCTTTTTTTCCTTCCTTCTACTTTCAACCTATTTATCTTGTTGTGTTTAAAGTAAGCTTCTAGTAGAAAGCATCCAGCTTTTTTTTTTTTTAATCCACTCTGACAGTGTCTCCCTTTTATTTGGTGTATTTAGACCATTTACATTCAAAATAATTACGGATAACTTAGGACTTAAGTTTGCCATTTTAATATTTGCTTTTTGTTTCTTTCCTGTGTTTCTCTTTCCTCTGTTTCTTTGTTCTTGCCTTCCTGTGAGTTGCTTGCAAATTTTTTTAGGATTCCTTGTTTTATTTATACTGTATTGAGTATATTGTGCTGTACAGTTTTCTTAGTGGTTGCTCTATGTATTACTCTCTCTATATGTAAGCTACACACTCTGCTGGTATGGACATTTTACCACTTCAAGTCAAGTATTGAAACCTTCCATTTAGGTCTCCTTACCCTTCCTACTTTTAAAATATAATTGTCCCGGGCACCTGGGTGGCTCGGCTGTTAAGCATCTGCCTTCGGCTCAGCTTGTGACCCCAGGGTCCTGGGATCGAGTCCTGCATCGGGCTCCCTGCTCAGCAGGGAGCCTATTTCTCCCTCTGCCTCTCTCTCTCTCATGAATAAATAAATAAAAATCTTTAAAAAAATAAAATATAATTGTCCCAAGTATATAAGTTTAATGATCTAGTAGTGAAAAATTCTCCTAGTTTTGTTTTGTCTGAGTATATCTTTTTTCTTTTTCATTTCTGAATATATATTTTGCTGGATGTAGAATTCATAGTTAATAATTATTTTCTTTCAGCACTTAAAAAATGTTATTCCCCTCCTTTTGGCCTCTGTGTTTTTAGAAGAGAAATATGCTGTCATTCATGTTGATGTTCCCCTAATAGTAATGTGTCGTTACTTCCTAGTTGCTGTTAAAATTTAATTTTTACAAGTATGATGTATCTTGGTATGGATTTCTTTGGGTTTGACCTCTTTGAAGTTCCCTCAGCTTCACATATCTGTTTTATGTCTTTGGCCAAATTTGGGAAGTTTTCAGCCATTGTTTCTTTAAAATATTTTTTTTTCCTGCTCCATGTTCTTTTTTGTTTCCTGCTAAGGCTCAAATTACATGACTTTTCAGTCTTTTTAAAAATTATTTTTCCACAGATTTAGAGACCCTGTTCATTTCTTTCTCTTTTCTCTCTTATTCAAACTGAGTAAATTATATTAATCCGTACTCAAGTTCACTGATTCTATTTTCTGTCCTTTCCAGGTTATTAATTAGCCTATTTAGTTTTTGTATTTTTTTATTTTTTAAAAAAGATTTTATTTATTTATTTATTTGACAGAGAGAGAGAGCAAGAGCGGGAACACAAGCAGGGGGAGTGCAAGAGGGAGAAGCAGGCTTCCCGTGGAGCAGGGAGCCTGATGTGGAGCTCGATCCCAGGACTCTGGGATCACGACCTGAGCCGAAGGCAGACGCTTAATGACTGAGCCACCCAGGCGCCCCTACTCAGTTTTGTTTTGTTTTTTAATTTTTTTTTTTTAAGATTTTATTTATTTGCGAGAGAGAGAATGAGAGAAAGAGAGCATGAGAGGGAGGAGGGTCAGAGGGAGAAGCAGACTCCCTGCTGAGCAGGGAGCCTGATGTGGGACTCGATCTCGGGACTCCAGGATCATGACCTGAGCCGAAGGCAGTCGCTTAACCAACTGAGCCACCCAGGCACCCAACCCTACTCAGTTTTTTTTAATTGAGGTTATTATATTTTTCAATTCTATAATTTCTATATAGTTTTTATAAGTTCTTTTTTTCCCCTGAGGTTTTCTATTTCTTCATTTGTTTCCAGAGAAATTGTAATTACTCACTGAGGTTCTTTTTCTGATCGCTATTGTACAGTCCTTATAAGATAATTCCAACATCTGATTTATCTCGGTATTGGTATGAGTTGTTTTTTCCCATTTGAGTTATGATTTTTCTCACTCTTCATATAACAAATTTTTTTTTGTTGTATATTGGACATTTTGGGTATTATGACTGGAGACTTGGTCATATTTAAATCTTCTAGTTTAGCAGGGACTTGTACTATTAAGTTTAGCCTGTAGACTCTATTCTTCTTTTGTGGGCTGTAGTTCCAAAGATAATTTAGTTTCCTGAGCTCTTGCAATACTATTCTGGACTACTTGGTCTTCTGGCTCTGGTTGAGCTCTCGCTGGGTCCCTGTTGGTGCTACGTGCAGTAATGGAAGGGGCTTTTCTGGGCTGCCAAGTGTTAGGTTTCGGGAATGGTGGATGCTGGGCCAAAGGTTGGAGAACATTTCCCCTGGCCTCTTTTCTGGCCACCTGATGCTGGTACCCTTCATACTTGATCTCTTCTAGTGCCACTAGGTTATGGAGGCACTTACCTGGTCACTGTCTACTGCTGGTCAGGAGTTAAGGGGTCTATATGGCTCTCTGCCATTGGATAGAGGGTGAGGACATAATGACTTGGGTTGCCTTCTGCTATTAGGTGAAGTGTTAGGAGACATCTAGCCTGGATCTTTTCCTGCTGTGTGGTAGAGCACCAGGAACTTTTCGGGTCTGGAAGGCTCTGTACTACCAGATTCCTTCCTCTCTTTCTTCAATCTTATAAGAATGTTGGGGTTTTCTTCTGATTTTTAGCTGCTATAGGGCTTGCTTTCAGGTGAAAAGCCATAAAAATGGCAACTCATCCACTGTCCTTCCTTTTCTCCTACTGTCACCTTCCTACCTATTTCTACCTGCTTTTGCTTGCTCTCTTATAACTTCAGGCATTTTCTGTTTTGTTTTGTTTTGTTTTTTCCTTTGTCCAGCACTTTTCATTGGTAACTGCTGGGGATGGAGGAAGGTATTAGAAGTAGAACCTCACTTTCCTAATTTTTGTCATTGCAAAATATCACTTAAGTGAGGTAACCACTATAGTCCTGTCACTAAACCCTAGAGAGTTGATGACAAAGGGATGGAGTGAATTTCTGTTATTTGGGTTATTTTACTGCTGAGATAGAGAAAAGAGAGATCTTCAGTCTGGTCAAATATGCTTATATTTTGTGTCTGTCTCCCCAGTAAAACTGAAATTTTTTTGCACAGAGATCTGTACACTATTTACCTCTATATTCCTAGCACCTAGCACAGTGTTTGATACAAATAGTTTCTTGTTACATGTTTGTTGAATAAATTAATAAATAAGAATATCTGTAGATATCTCTGTCAGCTTGCTCTCAGTGGCAGAAGGATTCTTTGTTGATATTTATCATTCTTGTTGCCTCATCAGGACTTCCAAATTGATAATGAACTTGTGTTTGGTGGGCAACCTAATATCTGTTCTTATTTGTCCATTTTATTTTCCCATTTAGCAATGGACTAGGGGCATATAAGAGACAGGAAGTGAATCATAAGTTCAGATGTGCCAATTGTGGTTTTGATCATTTTATCCAAATGATATGGAAAACCACTTATTCTGATATTTATCTATTGCTAAGGTCAGCATTTCTTACCTCCTCTAGTGTGATGTGTTAGTACTAGTGAATTTGTACTTCTGGTGGTTAAGATGGATTTCTTTTCATTTGACATTGCGTTCTAATCAAACATCCATTTAGAATGGTTTCATTTTCAGCTGCTGGAGAGAAATTAAACCTCAGCATTTTATATACAGTTGCATCCCTACTGACTATAATGTTTGAATATCACTTTGATTCTTTACCACAGTATTTGCATTCTTTTTCCTTTTTAAAAAATCTTTTTCCAATTACTTTAATTACAGGAGTAATATGCCACTATATACTTTTGGTAAAAATTTAAAACAATGCTGAGAAGCCTCATTTGACCCACCCATGTCTTTGTCCCTTCTGTTGTCAATTCGGTATATGTCCTTCCAGACTTTTTTCAATGTAGTTACATACATAGATATGTATGCTTAGACCAGACATAGCATTGTTTTCTGGTTTCATTTTTGTCTTTAAGCATAAAAGAGATCCTACTGTATGTGTTAATTTGTACTTTTTTTTTTACTTAATTATATGTCTTGGAAATATATCTATGTTATTACATATGGTATATTGATTTAATTGCCCCATAGTATTCATTAGTAAGACCATACTGCAGTTTATTTAGCTGTTCCTCCTACCGATGGACACTGTGGCTATTTCCAGTTTTTCACTACTAATATTACAATGAACATAGATCATGCTAGAGGAGACACTGGGGCAGAATTACTAGACCACAGTTCTATACATTTTTTTATATTAATACATATTGCCAAATTGCTTTTCCAAGGGACTAGACCAATTTAAATTCTCATCAGCCAGTGGCACAATCTGTCAATATTTGATAACATCAGATTTTTTTTGCTAGGCTGATGCGTAAAAAATAACATTGTTTTAATTTACATTTCCTTGATTACTAGAGATGATAAGCATGTCTTCATATGTTTATTTTTGACTTTTTATTTTGAAATGATTTTAGACTTACATAGAGCTTGCCAAAATAGTGCAGAGAATTTCTGTGTACCCTTCATTCAGCTTTCCCCAATATTAACATTTAATCATAGTGCAATCATCAAAACCAGGAAATAGTGTATGATACTATTAATTAAACTAAAAACCTTATTTGGATTTTATCAGTTATCACATGCACTCACTTATTTTGTGTGTATCTGTAGTTCTATAAATTTATTTCAGGTATAGATTTGTCTAGCAATCACCACAATCAGGTTGCAGAACAGTTCCATCACTCAAAAAAACTCCTTTGAGCTATCCATTAATAGTCACACCCTCTTCCACCTCTAACCCCTGGCAATCACTACTCTGTTCCCCCTCATGATCATTTTGTCCTTTGGAAAATAATCTATCAATGTATAACCTTTTGAAATTGACTTGAGATCCGTTCAACTTGTTACATGTATCACTAGTTGCTTATTTTTTATTGAATAGTATTCCCTTGGATATGGCTATACCATAGTCTGTTTACTTCTTCATTTGTTTATTGCATATTCATTTTTTTCTTTGCAAATGTCACTCATATTCTTTGCCCATTTATCTATTGAGAGCTTCTACTATTTCTCTTTGATTTCTTTATATGTTCTGATACTAATTCTTTGTTAAATATATTGTGATTACTTTCTTCTAGTGTGTCCCTAATTTGCTTATAGTGTCCTTTGTCACACAGAAGCTTTTTTTTAATTATAAGATCAAATCTATTCACTTTTTTTTGCTTTTTTATTTTGTATCTTGCTTAGGAAGGCTCATGAGCATAAAATGTTCTATATTTTCTTCTAATACTTTAAAATTTTTTCTTCATTTAGCTCTATATTCCACTGGGATTTTGATTTGTGTGTGTGTGTGTGTGTGTGTACTATCTGAAGTAAAGATCTAGTTGTGTTGTTTGTTTGTTTGTTTGTTTTCAGAATGAATAGACATTTGTCCCAACACACATAGTCTTATCATTTCCACATTGATCTGAAATGGTATCTTTATCATATCTGAAATTACTATACGTACTTGACTCATTTCTTAACTCTCTCTTTTGTTCCTTTGATCTTTATCTATTCTTATACCACTATTCCAGTGTTTTAGTGACTTTATTTGTAAGAAGTTTTAAAAATTTTGCTTTGATTTCCTCTTAGATAAAACTTGTTTTAAATGATTGTTAATTTTGAATTGGATAATTTTTATTGTTAATTTCTATATTTATGGCATTGTAGTCAGACCATGCTTTTTACTTTCTGGAATTTGATTTTTTTTTTTTTTTTGCTTTATCTGCTAAAGATATATATTTTCCATTCTGGGAGGAGTATTCCAAGTTTTCTCTATATTTATTACATCATGCTTCTTAATTATAATATTCAAATTCTCTATATCCTTTTTTTGTCCAGTTATTCTTTTACTTTCTGGGAAAAAATGTGTGGCAGTATCCTACTACAATTGTAGACTTCTCCATTTCTTATTATAGGTCCTAATGTCTTAATTCTAAAAGTTTTTGGATACTGAGAGGATTTTCCTATATTTGTTGCCAAAATTTATTTGGTGGCAAACCTGATCTGAACTGATGAGACTATCAAAAATAGTTTGTTTTTTCTTTTTAAAAGCAGGCACATTCTGGGGCTCCTGGGGGGCTCAGCCAGTTAAGCATCTGCCTTCAAGGGATGCCTGGGTGGCTCAGTTGGTTAAGCATCTGCCTTTGAGGGATGCCTGGGTGGCTCAGTCGGTTAAGTGTTTGCCTTTGGCTCAGGTCATGATCCCAGGGTCCTGGGATCGAGTCCTGAATCAGGCTCCTTGCTCAGCAGAGAGCCTGCTTCTCTCTCTGCCTGCCGTTCCCCCTGCTTGTGCTTGCTCTTTCTCTCTCTCTTTCTCTCTGACAAATAAATAATAAAAAATAAAATCTTAAAAAAAAAAAAAACAAAACTGCCTTCGGCTCAGGTCATGATCTCAGGGTCCTGGGATTGAGCCCTGTGTCAAGCTCCCCGCTCAGCAGGGAGTCTGCTTCTCCTTCTCCCTCTCCCCTTCCCCACCCTCACTTGTGCTCTCTCTCAAACAAATAAAATCTTTTTTTAAAAGATTTTATTTATTTATTTGACAGAGAGAGACACAGCAAGAGAGGGAACACACAAGCAGGGTGAGTGTGAGTGGGAGAAGCAGGCTTCCCATAGAACAGGGAGCAGGGAGCCCGATGAGGGGCTCGATCCCAGGACCCTGGGATTATGACCTGAGCCAAAGGCAGAGGCTTAATGACTGAGCCACTCAGGTGCCCCTCAAATAAATAAAATCTTCAAAAAAATGAATAAAAGCAGGCACATTCTTTTATATTAAGGTATGTGTATGAACCTCTTGGAGAATAGGATTGGCTGTTGCTGAAATATTTCATTAATTAACCTATATTCTTGACTTAAAATATTTACAATGAAATCTTTGTGATATATGCAAGGATATCAAGAATAACACAAGGAATTCCCATATACCTATTACTCAACTTAAGAAATAAAAAATTATTAGCACATTTGCTGTTCCCTGGATACCTGTATTTTTTTGCAAGATTTAAAACTTCATGTAAATAGTATACTAGCATATACATTCTTTTACATTTTTAAAAAAACAATATTGTTTATGATTCATCCATGTTCATATATGTAGCTCAAGTTCATTCATCTTTCCTTTCTCCCACTGATGTACAATTGAGTTCTTTCCATTAATTTGCTTATTTTCATGTTCCTGAGTCATTCCTTTGGGTTTGAATACATATTATTAATTTTTATGGTTGCTAAATCTCCCATGTTTAGTCATTTTTTTGGGTGTTGCTTTATATTTAAAATGAAAGTGTTATTGGTTAACATTGGTAGCTGATTTGGGCTTCCTCAAAGTGTGTAAACTTTGTAACTTCTAGGTTAACATTGCCTCACCTCACATCTCGTGAATGCCTGCAGTAGCAGTGAGATCTTTTGTAGCTAGCTGTACTGAGTGGGATGTTTAATGGGTGTTCCAGAATTCTTTCAGATTCTTCATCTTTAACTGTTCTCCAAAGAAGATTTCTTCTAAATATGTGACTCCTTTTCATAATAGCAAAGAAAAAAAATTCTGGTTCAGGATACAATCTAGGATAACTGTTTTCATTTTATTGTCATGCTCCTTTAATAGTTTCTTCTAATCCGGAGCAATTGTTTTGGCCTTTCTTTGTCTTTCATGACCTTGATGATTTTGATGAGTATAGGCCAGTTATTTTGTAGATTAGTATTCAAAATGGATTGGCCTGATGTTTCCACATGATTAGATTCAGGTTATGCATTTGTGGCAGGAATACTGTAAAGGTGATGTTGGGTCCTTTCAGTGCATTATATCAGGAGGCACATGCTATCCATTATCTTATTACTGGTGATATTAATATTTTTAATTAATTTTTATTTAAATCCAATGAGCATATAATGTATTATTAGTTTCAGATGTAGAGGTCAGTGATTCATCAGTCTTATATAATACCCAGTGCTCTTTACATCACATGCCCTCCTTAATGTCCATCACCCAGTTACCCCATCTCCCTACCCCTCTCCCCTCCAGCCACCCTGTGATCTATTGTTTCCTATGCTTAAGAGTCTCTTATGGTTTGTGTCCTTCTCTGATTTTGTCTTGTTTTATTTTTTTCCTCTCTTCCCCTATGATCCTCTGTTTTGTTTCTTAAATTCCACATATCAGTGAGATCATATAATTGTCTTTCTCTGATTGATTTATTTCGCATAGCGTAACACACTAGTTCCATCCATGTCATTGCAAAGGTGAAATTAATTTTGATCACTGGTTTAAGGTGGTGTCTACCAGGATTTTCCACTGAAAAGTTATTTTTTATTTTATAATTAAGTAATTTGTGGGGAGTTACTTTGAGACTATGTTAATCATAAACCTTTACCCACAGTTTTAGTAGCCATTGAAGATTGTTGCCTGCTATTTTACAATTACTATGGTGATTGCCATATGGTGGTTTTCAAATTTTATATTTATTACTTGGATTACAGCTTTCCATTCTTCCCCATTTATTAATTGATTTATTTAAATGTATAACAGTATAGATTTTATTTTATTCTATGGGTTATAACTCATTAGTATCATTATTTTTTTTGATGTACCAGCTATCTCAGATTAGGCTGGTGGGATCCTCTTCAAGCTTGTTCCTTTACACTTTTGATGTGTCCCCATCATTCTTTGAGCTTACATTTACACAACAAGATATTATAGACCTATTCTATTCTTCCCTGCCCCAGCTTCATAATTGGTCATATCTCAATGAGCTCTGATTGTGAGGGTTTGTTTTAATGGGGATACAATCTCATAAGAGGAACGATTTCAAAGGGAGGGAAAAATTGCCGATATAGGAAAGAGAAAGGAAAATTACTGGAGTGATGTTCCTGAGAAGGTGAGAGGAGATGGAAGTTTAGTTTCTTTTTTTTTCTTTTTTTTTTTAAAGATTTTATTTATTTACTTGAGACAGAGAGAATGAGAGACAGAGAGCATGAGAGGGAGGAGGGTCAGAGGGAGAAGCAGGCTCCCTGCCGAGCAGGGAGCCCGATGCGGGACTCGATCCCGGGACTCCAGGATCATGACCTGAGCCGAAGGCAGTCGCTTAACCAACTGAGCCACCCAGGCGCCCGGAAGTTTAGTTTCTAAATAGAGGGGTTGGCCTTAGCATAGGAGCCCAGACAGATTGTCCATAATAATATGGGTGAAGGTAGAGAGTATGGGCACAAATGATAATAGGTGAGTAGATGTGGTAGTGGGAGCTTATGGTAATTCTCTTCTTGTTTCTTTTTTATTTTCTCAGTGAAATAGAAGCTTGGTCATCATCAGAGTATGAGTTTGGGGGAGGAAGTATGTATTAAATTTTGAGGAGAGAGGAGAAGGTATAAATTAGTTTTCTTTTTAAAAATTTTTTTATTGTTATGTTAATCACCATACATTACATCATTAGTTTTTGATGAAGTGTTCCATGATTCGTTGTTTATGTATAACATCCAGTGCTCCATGCAGAACGTGCCCTCTTTAATACCCATCACCAGGCTAACCCATCCTCCCACCCCCCTCCTCTCTAGAACCCTCATTTTGTTTTTCAGAGTCCATCGTCTCTCATGGTTCATCTCCCCCTCTGAATCAATTTTCTAAGAGAATGGTAAAATGAATGGTAGTAAGACTGCCAGGCAGCATTAAGTACCTACTTCAAGTTAATTGTTCTTTTTTTTTTTTTATCTTTTAGGATTTTATTCAGTTTTGAGTGACATAAAATTCTCACAGCATGACCCACAAATTAGCAAGGTGCTTTTTTTCTCTCTTGGAAGAGTCCAGAAACAGGCAGTACAGGGATAGTGTAGCCACTTAACAATGCAAAAGGGGAACAAAGTTACTCATTTGTTTATATTGCTTTTGAACTATGTGCTCACTACAGAAATTACGCTTTTCACAATGTGGAGAAAAGGGAGTCAGAGGATTGGAGAAAGTCTGTTATCATGGTGTCCTGAAACAGCAGTGAAAATAGGCAGGTTTGAAATTGTTCTAAAGACTTTGTTGAGTTTGGTGCTTCTCTTTTTCTAAGCTTTGGTGTTTCTCAGTGTTTTGGTGATTTCCTGGTTTTCTGGTCCAGCTCCTGCTTGAGTGTTTGGGCAAACTTCATTGCTGCTTACTTCTTAGCACAACAGGGGTTTGAGTGTGGATAGGCTTTTCCAGTTGTTCCCCCTTTACCTTCCCATTTAATCTCTCAGATGAATTCCCCAAGGCCACTTCATGTTTCCGGTATCCACTGTGAGTAGGTTTGGTGCTTCCCAAATCGGTCCTAACTTTGTAATAGTTTTTTCCATATATGTATTTGAAGCCTTGGTTTCCATAGATTTTGTTTCCCTGTGGATGTGATCTATTGTTTTCTGTCCCTTTGGAGATTCCCCACCATTTATGATCCGTGGATGGCACTCTTTTTTAGTTTTTCTGGGATGTTATGACTTTATTCTAGTTTAAAAAATCATCTTGCTTTCTAGAGTAGTAGAGTGAATATATATGTTCACTGTTACTGTATTGATTCAGTCTCAGATTTTTTTTTGCATGAATGTGGATTAAAATAAGGAAAGGTAATTTAGTGTTTTGCTGTTGCAGACATTTAGCACTGACAGGGTATCTTTCAGGTTTTTGTTGATATTGTTGTTAGAAGCAGTAACAGGATTGGCCAGATTTCAGACTTTGAATGCATCAGGAGTCAATAAAATGTTTTTATGTATTGTTTTCACAGATAAATCTATATATTAGCATATCTGAAATATATATTTGTAAGATTACTCTGGAAATTGTTATTCTTACTAGCATTTCCTTTTTTTATAAAGATTTTATTTATTTGACAGAGAGACACACAGCGAGAGAGGGAACACAAGCAGGGGGAGTGGGAGAGGGAGAAGCAGGCTCCCCGCTGAGCAGGGAGCCCGATGCAGGGCTTGATCCCAGGACCCTGGGATCATGACCTGGGCCGACAGATGCTTAACAACTGAGCCACCCAGGCGCCCCTCTTACTAGCATTTCCTATTTCATTACTGTCTCATAGCTGATCTCAGTGGAATCATAATTTTCAGCTCCAGTTTCATAATCAGGAAAGTAATGTCTTTACAGTTCAGTCTTGGTGATTTTAATTATAACCATAGTATGTTTAAGACCCATAAAGATAGTTACTGAAGATACCAATGCCTTTGAGATGTTTACTTTGTCTCTGGTTACATTTGTTTGTCTAATGCTTTCAAGACAGTACAGAAACTATGTGAAGAATGGACTCTCTTGATGTGTATAATGCTGTTGTTAATGACAAAAGATTCCCTATGCTCAGTTTGTTCAGAAACATCCATGGGTCTACTGTGTGTGTATGAATATGATTAAAACAATAAGTTTATTCTGGTAAAGACAATTTTAATATATTGAGACCAGTTTCCAAGGCATTCTAAAGGAATAAGTCTTAGGGAGCTGACATTGAGGACCTTACTATGTATCAAGCAGCGTCATCTCATTCTTCATTGTAACTTCCTCTATAAAGTAGTTAATTCCATTAAATGAAAATGTGTAAAAATTGAGAATTAAAGTTAGTCTGATTTCTCAAGAGAGAGAGATTCTGGATTGAGGCTATTAGACCATTTATGTAAAAATGCTATTTAGCACAATATTGTGTTTATTGTGAAATTACTTTAATTGGAGGGAAATTAGTCTAAACAGTTGGTGTGCTTACTGAACATTGTCAAAAAATGTTCTCAGAAGGCACATATTGCTTAGTATGTCTTCATAATGTAGAAACTGGTAATGATAAGGACATTAGTCATTTGGATTGATTTACGGGGACAGTATTTAGCCTTCTCCCTTTTGCAATATAAATTAGTTGGAATACTGAGGATGTTGAAAGGGTGGGAACCGTTTCAGGTTGCTCTCATTTTCCAGGAAGGAGCCAACCTCTGAAATAGCAGCACAGTTGAAATCTTCAATTTGGGAGGATGATGGAATGAGCTAAAAGACTGATTATCAGTAGATTGCTAATATAAGTTATGTAAGGCAAACTATTGTTTTGTGGGGATAGCTATTATGAAATATATTTATCATACTATACATGTTAACATTCTCAGTTTTTATCTGCATTCAGTTTTGAAACATAGTTTTAACAATTTGGACTTAATACACACACACACACACACACATTTACTATATCTTCTTTATCTGTTCATCAGTCAATAGACACTTGGGCTGTTTCCATAATTTGGCTATTGTAAATAGTGTTGTTATAAACATAAGGGTGTATGTACCCCTTTGAATTAGTGTTTTTGTATTTTTTGGGTAAATACCTAGTAGTGTGATTACTGGATCCTAGGGTAGTTCTAGTTTTGACTTTTTGAGGAACCTCCACACTATTTTCCACAGTGGCTACACCAGTTTGCATTCCCACCAACATGCATTCCTTTTTTTCTACCTCCTCATCAACACTTGTTTCTCGTGTTTTTGATTTTAGCCATTCTGACAGATGTGAGGTGATATGTCATTATAGTTTTGATTTGCATTTCCCTGATGATGAGTGATGTTGAGCATCTTTTTTTTTTTTTAAGACTTTATTTATTTGACAGAGAGAAATGGAACACAAGCAGGGGGAGTGGGAGAGGGAGAAGCAGGCTTCCCGCAAAGCGGGGAGCCTGACACGGGGCTCGATCCCAGGACCCCAGGATCATGACCTGAGCTGAAGGCAGACGCTTAACGACTGAGCCACCCAGGCGCCCTGATGTTGAGCATCTTTACATGTGCCTGTTGGCAATCTGGATGTCTTCTTTGGAAAAATGTCTGTTCGTGTCTTCTGTTCATTTTTTAATTGGATTATTTGTTTTTTTGGGTGTTGAGTTTTATGAGTTCTTTATATATTTTGGATACTGACCCTTTATTGGATATGTCATTTGCAAATATCTTCTCCCATTCAGTAGGTTGCCTTTTAGTTGTGTTGATTGTTTCCTTCATTGTGTAGAAGCTTTTTATTTTGATGAAATCATGATAGTTTGGTTTTGCTTCCCTTGCCTCATGAGACGTATCTAGAAAAGTGTTGCTATAGCCAATGTCAAAGACATTATGGCCTATGCTCTCTTTCTAGGATTTTTATGGTTTCAGGTCTCACATATAGGTCTTTAATCTATTTTTGACTTTATTTTTGTGTATGGTGAAACAAAGTGGTCCAGTTTCATTCTTTTACATGTAGTTGATTAGTTTTCCCAACACCATTTGTTAAAGAGACGTTCTTTTTCCCCATTGGATATTCTTTCCTGTTTTATTGACGATTAATTGACCGTATAGTTGTGGGTTCATTTCTGGGTTTTCTGTTCTGTTCTGTTGACTTATATGTCTACTTTTTGTGCCAGTACCATACTGTTTTGGTTACTACAGCTTTGTAATATAACTTGAAGTCTGAAATTGTGATGCCTCCAGCTTTGCTTTTCTTTTTCAAAATTGCTTTGGCAATTCAGGGCCTTTTGTGGTTCCATATAAATTTTGGGATTTCTTTTTTTGTTCTAATCTGTGAAAAATGCTGGTGGTATTTTGATAGGGATTGCATTAAATGTGTAGATTGCTTTGGGTAGTATAGACATTTTAACAGTATTTGTTCTTCCAGTCCATGAGCATAGGATGTCTTTCCATTTCTTTGTGTCCTCTTCATTTTCTTTCATCAATGTTTTATAGTTTTCAGAGTACAAGTCTTTATGCCTTTGGTTAGCTTTATTCCTAGGTATCTTATTTTTGGAGTAATTGTAAATGGGATTGTGTTCTTGATTTCTCTTTCTGCTGCTTCATAGTGATAGAAATGCAGCAGATCTCTTGCACATTGATTTTGTATCCTTTGACTTTATTGAATTCATTTATCAGTTCTAGTAGTTTTTGGTGGAGTCTTTAGGGTTTTCTATATATAGTAATATGTCATTTGCCAATAGTGAAAGCTTTATTTCTGAAAATAACTTTTTAAAAAAACTTTTCTTTTTATACTTTTTAGAAATTACAGAAAAGTATAAAGTTTTAAAATTACTGGTTATCTCACCTCTCAGAAATGAAACCTTTGAAGTTTTCCAGAAATTTTTCTATACATACACATATACAAGACATTTTTTAGTATTTATTTTATCAGAATTGGGTCATACAGGCTTTTAAAAAGATTTCTTCTTTTTACCGAAGTATATAAGGCATATATGCATTAAAGTACCCTAATCTTAAATGTACAGTTTAATGAGTTTTTACATATATATTCCTCCATTAAATGCAAATGAAGACAGAGAATGTTTTTATCCCCCTGGAAGGTTCACTGAGATCTGCCCACGTTGTTGCATGTATAGGTAGTTTGTTTTATTTTTTTTTGCTGTGAGTTGTTCTATTCTAGAATATGCCACAGTTCAGTTATCAGTTCTCCTGTTGATGTACATTAAGATGGGTTCTGCTTTTTTACTCTTATGAATAAAGCTGCTGTTAATGTTCCTGTATGTTTTATTGATGGACACATGCACTCATTTCTCTTGTGTGTATATGTGTAGAAGTAGGATTGCTGGGTCACAGGAAAAAGGTGTATTTAACTATACTAAGTAATGTTACACAGTTTTCCAAGTAGTTGTATCAAAATACATTCCTACCAGCAATGTATGGGTGTTCTAGTTATTTTACATCCTTATCAACATTTAGTATTACCTGTATTTTAAATTTTAGCCGTTCTGGTCGATGCAATGTGGTATATATTGTGGTTTTAAGTTACATTTCTCTGATAAGTAACAATGTTGTGCATCTTTTCAGGTAATTCTTAGAGACTCAAGTATTTTCTTTTGTGAAGTGCCTTGTCAAGGTTTTTTGGGGGTGGTTGTTTGCCTTTTTCTTTAGTCTGCTTTAATCTCAAACATTTCTTCAGCCTTTCTTTGTTTTTCTTGACAGTTTTGAAAAGCACAGGCCTGTTTTTTGTAGATTATCCCTCAGTTTGTATTTGTTTGAAGTTTTCTCATGATTTGATTCAAATCATGGATTTTTGGCAGGAACACCATGTAAGTGACATACTGTTCTGCTCAGGGCATCATATTAAGGAGGCATGCCAGTTTGTCCCAATATTGATGATACTAACTTTTATTACTTGGTTCAAGTAGGGCCTGCCAGGCTTCTCCACTATAAGTTGCCATTTTTCCCTTTATAATTTATGAGTTATTTGCAGGGAACTGTTTGACACTATGTAAATATCCCTTTCATCATCAAAACTTTCACCTACTAGTGTAAGTATCTATTGATGATATTCTAATTTCATCATGCCTCTTTATATTTATTAGTTGGCTCTTCTCCCTTATTTATTTATTTATTTATTTATTTATTTATTTAGAGTGTGTACTCATAGGGCCTTATATTATTTAATAGGTTGTGATATAATATTATCATTATTTATTTGATGGTTAAAGTACCCCAGATTTGGCTAATAGGCACAATACTCAATGGCCTGAAAGCCCTCTAGGATCTGGGCTCACCTGCCTAACTCTCTGATTTCATGTAGATTTTCTTTGACTTCTGTTGTCCTTTTGCATGATGATTAAATCCTTCCACAGGTCTACAGTTTAAGGACAAGGAGATGTACACTGTGTATTAGTAGGCATTGATCTGTTATAGATCTATACTAAGGTGTGGTTTACTTTTACCCCCGTAATGTGTTCTCCAAAGCTTGTAAAAATCAAATATATTAAGACTGCCATCTTCAACATGTATGGCTACCAGAATTTTTCCTTTCTGCATCCTTGCCGATTAGGCTTTACTTGTAGGGACTCTACCTCCCAGAATGCCAAATGGCTCAGTTAGTCCTCTCGTTTTTATCTCCAATATGCATTCTCACTCCTTCCATTAAAAAAACAAAACAAAACAAAACAGGGTTAGTCGCTCTCTCCAAATAGCTGTGGAAACCTTGGAGGGCTCAGATGCCTGGGTGGCTCAGTCGGTTAAGCGTCTGCCTTCAGTTAAGTGTCTGCCTTTGGCTCAGGTCATGATCCCAAGGTCCTGGGATCGAGTCCCACCCACATTGAGCTCCTTGCTCAGCGGGGAGCCTGCTTCTCCCTCTGCCTCCCGCTCCCCCTGCTTGCTCAGTCTCTCTCTCTCTGACAAATAAATAAATAAAATCTTAAAACAAAAAAAAGAAGGAATACTTGGAGGGCTGCAAGAAGAGCAGTGTCTGATCAATTTGATGATTGGTACAGACCTTTGATAACTCAACTGGGGACAGATAATAGGGAGAAAGTATGAGATATAAGTTGACTTTCAGTTAGTTCCCTTTCATAAGGTACTCCCTAGGGAGGCTCTGGAGTAAAGCCCAGGTAATTTCTTTTATCTACTTCTACCTGGCTTATAATTAATGAATCTTCCTCTGAGTTTCCGTCACTCGTGTCTGTCAGTTTTTGTGCGCTGATGTGTTTTCATCTTTTTCCTTGCCTGTTTAGTAGCTTGGGTGTTATGTGAGTTTATCCATGGAACTGTGTTGTGGATCAGTTATTTCTTAGGGTAAATTTCATTATTCAGAATCTTGGCCAGGAAGTGGGCTTAGATAGACAATGACTTTATAGATGAAGGGTTCTTTGTAAAAATATAGTGAACATATACAGTGATAATTTTTTAAAATTAAATAAAAATTTCACTGTTAAATAGGTATATACATCGTACATATAGTCTTGAGCAGTTTGTATCTTTAGTTAGACCTGAGTTTGAACAATGTCTCTTTGAATTATTTAGTCTATGATTTGAGGAAAGTTATTTATTTTAGTTCTGGTTCTTACCATTTGTGAAATGACATTTTAAAATGCCTGTCTTGCATTTGCAACTTACTCTGAAATGTAAAAAGTAAGATGGATTGATGGATATACATGTGATATGCAATTATAGTAAAGTGCTGTAGACTGTGAGTGGTGGTTATACAGGTTTTCACTGAACAAATATTCAACTTTTCTGTATGTTGGAAATTTTCGTGTCAGAAAAAATGCCTATCTTGCAGGCTCATTAGGATTAGATGAGATATATGTAAGAAGTGCCTGGCATGTAATAAGTGCTTAATAAATAGTGGTTGTTAAAAAAAAAAAAGCACGTCATAGGAGAGACATGGTTTGTAGTGTTGAGAATACAATAAGGCAGTTTATGGGATGTTCAAAGGTTTCTTTTCTTGTTTTTTTGTTTCCTTTTTCTTTCTTCCCTCCTCTTCTCCTTCTCTTGAGATTATAAACTGCATCCAGGGCTGAGAATCACTGGTGGGAGGAGGGCAAGTAATGATGAAGTAAGTAAAGGAGAAAGAGGGTTAGGAACCAACAAAAACAAACTAACAGAAAAGCCTCTGTGGTGTGCACAAGGGGTCTTTGGTCCTCAGTACTCTTTGGAGTCATTTGTCTATTCATTAATTTCCATTTACTGACTCAATTTTTGCTTCCATCACTTACAGCTTCGGTTTGCTCATTTGTAAAATGAAAATAACAATACCTACTGCTCAGAGTTGTCATAAGGGTGGAATTTAGTAAAATAATGTATATGAAGTACTTAGCACTTAATAAATGCTTAATAGTGATTGGTTTGTTGCTATAATAAAAATAAAAATAATATGAGAATATTATAATAGTGAAAGACTATTATTGAGCATCTATTCCTATTTCAGGTGTTGGTTAGGCGCTGGGAATACTGTGATAAATTTTACAGATATAGTCTCTTCCCTCGAATAGCTCACAGCATCATGGGTGAGAAAGATCTAGAAACAAATATAAGAGAGTGTTTTAAATATCAAAATGGTAGATTAGGGGATGGTATGGCCCATGGAATCCAAGCCTAGTTTTGCTTCTCATTTTGGCCTTGTCCTCATTCTGCATGTGTCGAGAGGTACTTCAGTACTTTTGAACTTTGCTAGCAAGTTATCAAGGTCTCAGACATCCAGATTATCAGGATCTCATTAGGAAAGGGGATTGGTGCCTGTCTTTCATTTGTATTTTAAGGTGGGGGGTAGTTGAGAAACGAGCACAGAGTATCATTTCCTGCCTTTCCTTTCCCCCTCCAACCTAGTCAACCCATACTGAGGTTTTTTTTTTTCTTGGACAAATTAGATTAGCTTCTAATTGTGGGTTAGATAATTAGCTTTTAAACATAATCACAGTTTAAACACGAAAGCAAATATTTTGGCAATGAGATTTCTTTTTTTCATACACACAAGATTCAACAAAATGTATCCAGCTTAACAAATGGTTGTATTAAAGAAATTTTATTTTATTTTATTTTATTTTATTTTATTTTATTTTTTAAGATTTTATTTATTTATTTGCGAGAGAGAGAATGAGAGACAGAGAGCATGATAGGGAGGAGGGTCAGAGGGAGAAGCAGACTCCCTGCCGAGCAGGGAGCCCGATGCGGGACTCGATCCTGGGACTCCAGGATCATGACCTGAGCCGAAGGCAGTCGCTTAACCAACTGAGCCACCCAGGCGCCCTGTATTAAAGAAATTTTAAAAGAATTATATTGAGTCCCAGCAAGATGGAACAGTGACATGGTGTCCTGATGCATAAATATGGAAGCAAAGCCTATGGATTAAGTAAGGAGAAACAAGACAGAGTTACTATGGCAATAATCTGGAATGATATTTTATAACCACTTGTAATTATTAACAGGATCATTAATGCTACTTTGTGTCCTTAGAATCATGGCTAATAGTTGGTTCATCTGTCTTTTTTATATGATAGCTTCTAATCAAGTTCTCTCATAATATTTTGAGGAGTTTCAAAACTAATGTTTTCAAATAAATGCTGAGCTATTTCTGTAGATGTCTTTCAAATTTAATGAACTCCCTTTTTACTTTTGTCTAAAATCACTATAATGTTATGTATTGAAATAATGGGGACCAGCCCTGTGATTACCAGATTTGAGGGTTGATAAATCTGTACAAAGTTGAATTTATTTTTTTCTTAATTACTAAAGCAAGGTGAATATAGATAAGTTTATTTAACACCTTGTTGTATATTCTTCCATTTTAGATGCTTATACATACATGTAATTTTAATGTAACCATAGTATACATATTCTTTTATAATCTTTTTTTCACTTTTAGTGTTATCTTAATATGTTTTAACACATTTTTAAGGGGCTGCATAATATCCTTTACTATGGATATACCATTATTTATATAATGGAACAAGTAAAGGAACAAATGTCTGATTTTTTTTGCACTTTGTGATTATAGTCTATGTTGTGAGGAACATTCTTATAGCTAAATCTTTGTATATACTCTTAATTATTTCCTTTGTATACACTCTTAATTATATCCTTGGGTAAATTTCTAGAAATGTCATTGCTAGATGTTTTTAAGACTTGTATTGATTGTCAAGTTACCCTTCAGAAAGGTGTAACCAGTTTACAATCCCACCAGTGGTTTATGAAAATACCTGTTTCCCTATACACTTAGTATTTGATATCCTTTCAGAGTTTTAAATTAGAAAATGTATGTAATAACATTGTAAAAAGTAAGAAAATGGGGAAAATCACCTAGAATGCTATTTCCTTAACATGGCAGTGATTATAATATTTGTTATAGTATTCCAGGCTTTTAACACATGTGTAAGTGGTTGTACTTATATGTACAGTTTTGTTTTCTACTTTTTTCATTCATTGGTAAGTAGTTTTCCCTGCCTTTACTTGGCCTTCACAATTCCAGTATTCAATGGCCAGATGATAGTGCAATAAATATTCATATTTACTTAACTCATCCCCTATTCCTGAACAACTAACTTGCTGCCAGTTTTTATTATGTATAATACCACAATCAAAACACAGAGATATCTACCATTTATTGACTATTTCTATGAAACAAACTTTATATTATGTATTTTTTTTTCTCCCTTTGTATTATTTCCTTAGGCTTTATATCCAGGAATGGTAATATTGGATCACAAACATTTTTATGGCACAACCTTTCTTCTTATGTCATTGTTTTATTTCTTATTTCTTTCTATCTTAAAACATTTATTAGAAGCCTACAGTGTGCCAGACACTGTGGTAAGAGGCACTGAGAATACAAAGATAAATCAGACAGAGTCCTTGGAGTCAGACTTTAAACATATATGATAAAGAGGGACATGATAAAAGGCATTCCCAGATGATGATGCATCGATTTCTTGGTTGGTTGGTCATTCTTTCCATCCTTCCTCCATCCATTCATCCATCCATCTATCCATCTATCCATTTATGCCCACATGATTTTCCCTCTGGAGCATGGGAGAACTAGTTGTAGACATGCCCGTTTACTCTTAAATATTTCAGTATAAGAATAAGGATTTTTTTAACCACAATACAATGACAAAATTCAAGGAATTTAATATGAATATCATACTACTGTTTAATCTGTTGTCCACATTAAAATTTAACCAATTGCCCAAATAATGTCCTTTATGGCAATTTTCCTTCTTTGATCCAGGATCTAATTGAAGATAATGCATTGCCTTTAGTTATGTTGTCTCTTTTGTCCTTTAATCAGCCATTCTTTGTCTTTCATAACATTGATATTTTTTGAAGAATAAAGGTTGGTTATTTTGTTGTTGTTTTTTTAAAGATTTTATTTATTAGAGAGAGAGAAAAAATGAGTGGGGGGAGGGGCAGAGGGAGAAGCAGACTCCCCGTTGAGCAGGGAGCCAGATACAGGGCTCTATCCCAGGACCCTGGGATCATGACCTGAGCTGAAGGCAGACACTTAACCAACTGAACCACTCAGGTGCCCCAAGATTGGTTATTTTGTAGACTGTCCTTCAATTTGGGGCATCTGGGTGGCTCAGTCGGTTAAGTGTCTGACTCTTGATCTCAGCTCAGGTCTTGATCTCAAGGTTGTTAGTTCAAGCCCAGCATGGACCCTACTTAAAAAAAATAAAAGAAGAAAAGAAAAAAAGAATGTCCTTCAATTTGAGTTTGTTTGAAGTTTCCTTTTGCTCAGATTCAGATCATGCATTTTTGTCAGGAATACCATGTAAGTGATGAGGTGTTCTTTGCACATCATATCATATTAGGAGGCATGTGATGTCAGTTTGTCCTGCTATTGCTGAGGTTGAATTTAATTCTTTGGTTAAGGTGGAGGCTGCTATGTGTAGTTTTCTACCATAAAGTGACCTTTTTTTGCTTTTGTAATTAGTAAGTAATCTATGGGTAGATATTTTGAAACTATGTAAATTTTACCCACTAGTTATATCATCCATTGATGATTTTCTGATTTCATCATTCCTTATATTTATTAGTTGGCTTTGTGCTATAAAAATTTTATTTATTTGTTTGTATCAGTATGAACTCATGTATTCTAATTTTATTGAATAGGTTATATTCTGTTACTATCATTATTTATCTTGATACCCAAATTGTCCCATATTTGGGCAGTAGGAACCCCTTCAAGCTGGCTCCTGTATATTTTTGATATGTTCCCATTATTCTTTGAGCAGTTCTTTTTGGCATAACAAGATGATCCAGCCTCATCTTGTACTTTCTCTGCCCCAATGTTGGAATCAGTCATTTCTCCAGGAAACCTTCATCCCTTATAGTTTAGAAAACAAGATAAGAGCTAAATAAAGTATATGTTTTTTTAAAGAGTACCCAAAGCAGTTTTGCTGATTTGTCTGGAACCTATTGTAATAGATGCTTCTTGTAGGAGTTCTGTCCTTAGAATGGACAAGACTGAGGAGGAGTTGAAATAGTCCAGGAAGATGAAGGAACATAAGTAGAGTCACAGTATATGGAAGAACCCAGCTCATTGAGAGGAGCTACAGTTCAGTGTGGCTTCAAGTAGAGGACTCTGAGAATGAGGCAGGGACCAGTTCATTGAGGACTTTGCCATTCCAAGGAGCTTAATCTTAGAGATGAGGAACCATTATAGAGGTTTAAACTGGGTAGGGAAGAGATCAGTTTTGGTAGATCTGCATTTTTTTTTAAGATTTTATTTATTTATTTATTTGAGATAGAGAATGAGACAGAGAGAGAGAGCATGAGAGGGGGGAGGATCAGAGGGAGAAGCAGACTCCCTGCTGAGCAGGGAGCCCGATGTGGGACTCGATCCCGGGACTCCAGGATCATGACCTGAGCCGAAGGCAGTCGCTTAACCAACTGAGCCACCCAGGCGCCCAGTAGATTTGCATTTTAAGGACACTGTGCTGTCACCAGTGGCAATATGTAGGATGGATTAGATAAATGTTTAAAATTGTTTTCCAACATAGTTGGCATTTTCTTTCTTAAAGGGCCAGTATTGCAGCTGCTGATATTAATGCCTCAAAGGGATAGTTGTCAGTAGTTTAGTGTAAAGAGAGCAAGAAAGAGCCAGAGCACACAAGTTAAAGCCTGAGTCATTTATTTATCTGTTTGTGAAATGGCGGCAACTCTCCCTTTTAGTACCGGTTTTACAATCAGACTGGAAGCTGAATGTCAGTGTTTTCCATTGAAAAATAACACAAAAGTAATGAAAAATATTGATGAATATGAATACTGCTACATTTTATTTTTCTTTATCTTTGGTAGTAACATCAAATATTCAATAATGTAGACATTCTACCTAGTTTGTGAGGTAACCAAAATATGAAATGTAACAGCCATGTTTTTTTGAAATAATAGCAGATTGCAGTTTTAGCTTGAAGTTTGTTGTTATAACAAGTTTTATTTCTGTGCTATTTACAGCCTGTATCCCAGGCAGTTGGAATTGAACAAGCAACTCTTCTAAAACCGGATTTAGTTAGAAGGTGAGTATCTTCAAATTCATACCATCAAAACAGAGTATTTTGAAGTATTTGCACTCAATCAGTGCTTAGTGAATCTTGATTAGAGAAGCATCTGTGTTCTTGTATTTGTGTGTATGTTCAATAAAATAGTAGGTATTATTTTTACTTTTTTATGTTAATAATGATCATATGGAATGTTAAATTATTGACTGTTTTCTTTTTCTCATTATTAAAATACTCTGCTCTTAAGAAAAGCTCATAAGGGTTAAAAAAGGAAAGAAGGAATAGTGTAATTTAGAGAAAGTCCTGCTAATCTAAAGAAATGAAGTATAACCAGGTATTATTTGATAGTTGGAAATTAATATTTTTCTCTGTGTTGTTCAGATTGGATAATTTTTATTGTTCTCTCTTCAAGTTTACTGATTCTTTCCTTTGCCCTATTCATACTGTTATTGTGCCCATTTGATGAGTTTATTTCTATGATTGTACTTTTTTTCCAGTTTTATTGAGAAATAGTGGACATACGTCACTGTATAAGTTTAAGGCATACATCATGATGGCTTAATTTACATATACATTGTGAAATGATTACCACAATAGATTCAACTAACATCCATCTTCTCATCTAAATATAGTAAAAAGAAAAGAAAAAAAAGGAAAAAAAGCTCTCTTTGTGGTGAGAACTCACAGGATGTCTTTTCTTAACAACTTTCCTATATCTCACACAGCAGTGTTAACTATAGTCATCGTGTTGTATATTACATCCCTAGTACTTATTTGTCTTATAACTGGAAGTTTGTACTTTTTAACCATCTTCCAGTTTTCTCTCCCCCCACCCTCTGCCTCTCGTAACCACAAGTCTGATCTCTTTTTCTGTGAATATGTGTGGGTTCATTTTTTAATTTGGGGTTTTTTTTAGATTCCACTTACGAGATTATACAGTATTTGTCTTTCTGTCTGACTTATTTCACTTAGCATAATGCCCTCAAAGTCCATTGATGATGTTGCAGATGGTAGGATTTCCCCTTCTTATGGCCAAATAATAGTTGTGTGTATGTGTGTGTGTACATGTGCACACACCACAATTTCTTTATCCATTCATCCATTGATGGACAGATAGGTTGTTTCCATGTTCCATGTCCTGCTATTGTAAAGAAAGCTGCTATGAACACAGGAGTGCAGATATCTTCTTGAGTTAGTGTTTTTGTTATTTGGGGATATATTCCTGGAAGTCAAATTGCTGAATCATATGGTAGTTCTATTTCTAATTTTTTAATGATCTTCCATACTGTTTTCCAGAGTGGCTGCACCAATTTACAGTCCCACTAACTACACAATAGTTCTCTCTTCTCCACATCTTTGCCAGCATTTGTTATCTTGTCTTTTTGATAATGGCTGTTCTAATAGGTGTGAGGCAATATTTCTAGAGCTCAGTTTGCCCATACCCATTTCTTGAGACAGAGGCACCTGGATGGGTCAGTTGGTTAAGTGTCTGCCTTCGGCTCAGGTCATGATCTCAGGGTCCTGGGATCGAGTCTTGTGTTGTGCTCCCTGCTCATTGAGGAGTCTGCTTCTCCTTCTCTCTCTGCCCCTCCCCCCGGCTTGTGTGCATACACTCTCTCTCTCTCTCTCTCTCTCATGCTCTCTCGCTCTCACACTCGTACTCTCTTGCTCTCAAATAAAAAATAACAAAATCTTTAAAAATAAAAAAAAATTCTTGAGACAAAATGGAAACACAACATACCAGAACTTGTGGGATGCAGCAAAAGCACTCCTAGAAGGGAAGTTCATAGCAATAAATGTCTACATTAAGAAGCAAGAAAGATCCTAAATAAGCAACTGAACTCTACACATTAAGGAATTAGAAAAAGAACAAACTGAGCCCAAAGTTAGCAGAAGAAATAATGATTAGAGTAGAAAGAAATGAAATAGAGAACAGAAAAACAATAGAACAGATTAACCAAACTAAGAGTTGGTTCTTTGAACAGATCAACAAAATTGACAAACCGTTAGCTAGACTAAGCAAGGACAAAAGAGTAAGGACCCAAATCAACAAAATTATAAATGAAAAGGGAGAGATTACAACTGATAACACAGATATTCAAAGGATCCTAAGAGGCTATGATGAACAATGAAATGCCAACAAACTGTACAACCTAGAAATGGATAAATGCTTAGAAACATACAATTTACCAAGACTGAATCAGGAAGAAATAGAAAATCTGAATAGACCAATTACTATTAAGGAGATTGAATCAGTAATCAAAACTTTCCCAGCAAATAAAAGCCCAGGACCAGATGGCTTTGCTGGTGATTTTTACCAAATACTTAAGGAATAATTAACATTAGTCCTTCTCAAACTCATAGTAGTGAAGAGGAGGGAACCTTCCCAAACTCATTTTACCAGGCTGGCATTATCCTGATACCAAAACCAGAAAAGGATACTACTAGAAAAGAAAATGACAGGCCTATTCCCTGATGAATATAGATGCAAAAAACCTCAATAATATTACTAGCAAACTGAATTCAAAAGCACATTAAAAGGATCATACATTATAATCAAGTAGGATTTATCCCAGGGATGCAAGAATGGTTCAATATATACAAATTAATCAATGATTTGATTGAAAGAAGTGAATCATATGCTCATATTAGAATGAAATAAAAGAATCATACGATCATCTCAGTAGATGCAGAAAATGCATTGACATAATTAAACATTCATGGTAAAAACTCTTAAGAAATTAGACATAGAAGGAACATATCTCAATATAATAAAGGCCACGTATGATAAATCCACATCTAACATCTTACTCAATGGTGAAAGGTTGAAAGCTTTTCCTCTAATATCAGGAACACTCTCACCACTCTTATTCAACATAATATTAAAAATCCTAGGTAGAGCAATCAGCCAAGAAAAGAGATAAAAGGTATTAATCCCATTTATAGTAGTATCCCAAACAACAAAATACTTAATAAATTTAAGTAAAGAAGGGAAAGATTTCTACTCTGAAAACTACAAGACATGGGTGAAAGAAATCAAAGAAAACACAAATAAATGAATAGGTATTCTGTGTTCATGGCTCAGAAGAATTAATGTTAAAATGTCAGTACTACTGAAAGCTATCTATAGATTCAATGCAATCCCTATCAAGATTCTGGTGCCATTTATCACAGAGCAAAAGAAGCACTCCTAAAATGTATATGGAACCACAAAAGACCCAGATCCTGAGAAAGAACAAAGCAGGAGACATCACACTTCCTGATTTCAAGCTATACTATGAAGTTACAGTCATCAAAACAGTATCATACTGGCATAAAAACAGACAAATAGACCAGTGGAGCACAATCAAGAGCCCAGAAAAAAACCCAAGCATATACAAGTCAACTAATATTTCACAAGGGAGCCAAGAATACTCAATGGAGAAAAGACAGTCTTTTCAATAAATGGGGCTGGGGTAATTGGATATTCCCATGTAAAAGAATGAAACTGGATCCATATCTACACCACTCACAAAAGTTAACTTGAAATGGATTAAAGACTTAAATGTGAGACCTGAAACCATGAAACTCCTGGAAGAAAACACAGGAATAAAGCTCCTAGACATGGGTCTTGGTAATGATTTCTTGGATATGACACCTAAAACACAAGTAACAGAATAAAAAATAAACAGGTGGGACTACATCAAACTAAAAGACTTCTGCACAACAAAAGAAACCATTAGCAAAGTGAAAAGAAAACCTATGGAATGGGAAAAATATTTGCAAACTATATATCTGATAATGGGTTAATATCCAAAATATATAATGAACTCCTATAACTCAATAGCAAGAAAACAAATAACCCAATTAACAAATGGGCAAAAGACCCAAATAGACACTTCTCCGAACAAGATGTACAAAAGGTCAACAGGTATGTAAAAAGATGTTCAACATCACTAGTCATTAGGTTAATGCACATAAAATGACAATGATATCTTACTAGTCAGAATACGTCCCCAACTTGATTCTGCAGATGAGCAAAACCACTCGTTGGGATTACTATTTGGGTACTGCAGGTATGAATTTGGTCTGCCATGATCCGTGTGTTGGCCTGCTGCAAGCCTTTCCCTCCTTCCCTGTCATACTCATATTCCCAGTGGTTGAGCCCTGCAGATTCTCCTGCTATGCCTGTGGTGTGAAATCAAAATAGGGGCCCCCACAATGCTGAGCGAGGGCTGGTTGTCCCCCCAGGTTCTCTTTTCCCACTGGAGGTACTGGAGGCTCGGGTACTATGCTGGCGTGGGGTAGGGGCAATGTGGCCGATGTATAGCCACTTCTCTTACACTTTTTTTTTTTTTTTTTTTTGAGGGGGCAGAGAGAGAGAGAGTGAGCATGAGCAGGAGGTAGGGTCAGAGGGAGAGGGAGAGAAAATCTTAAGCAGGCTCCATGCTCAGCACGGAGCCCGACTTGGGGCTTGATCTCACAATCCTGAGATCATGACCTGAGCTGAAATCAAGAGTCAGATGCTTAACCAACTGAGCCACCCAGGTGTCCCTTCTCTTACCCTTCTAATCCAGTCTGACTTGGTCTCTGTGGTGCAGAGGGGTGCTTCAGCCATACCCCCATGTTCTAGGAATCTTTCAGTGGTGTCTTGCTCTTGAATAGTTATTAGTTGTTCTTGTGTGCAAAGTCAGAAACAACCTATGTTGCCAATCTTGGTGATGTCACTTCCTGTGATTGTGCTTTATTTTTATAATTTCCATTAATTCTCTTTTAATATCCCTATGTTTCTATGAGATTTTCTGTTTTTGCATTTGCTTCAAGAATATTTGTAATTGCTCACTGAAGCATTTTGATGATGGCTGCTTTAAAATCCTTATCAGGTAGGGACACCTGGGTAGCTAGTCGATTAATGGTCTGCCTTCGGCTCAGGTCATGATCCCAGGGTCCTGGGATCGAATCCTGCATCAGGCTCCTTGCTCAGCGGGAAGCCTGCTTCTCCCTCTGCCTGCCGCTCCCCCTGCTTGTGCTCTCTCTCTCTCTCTCTCTCTGACAAATAAATAAATAAATAAAATCTTTAGACAAAATAAAATCCTTATCAGATAAATCCATTATCTGATTTATCCTGGTATTGGCATCTCTTGATTGTCTTTTTGCATTCAAATTGTGATTTTCCTGGCTTTTGGTATGATAAGGAATTTTCATTTGTCTTCTGGACATTTTAGATATTATTTTGGGAGACTCTGGATCATATTTAAATACTCTATTTTAAGGGGGCACCTGGCTGGCTCAGTCAGTAGAGCATGCGACTCTTGATCTCAGGGTCATGAGTTCAAGCCCTGTGTTGGGTGTAGAGCCTACTAAAAAAAATACTCTATTTTAGCAGGCAGTTACCCTATTTAGATGCATAGGTTCTGATCTACTTTTGTGGGCTGTGGTTCTAATGATAATTTAGTTTTCAGAGCCCTTGTAGTACTAGTTCTGTCTGGTTGGTTCACCTGACACCACTGGGCCCCATTGCTGCTGCCCCAGGCCAGAACTCCAGGCCGCATGCTACTGGTGGAGCTCCCTCCAATGTTACTAGGGGAGGGGAGGAAAGGGCCCACCTGAAACCTTCTGCTGAGTTGGGGGTCAGGAGACCACTGGACTTGTGCTGCTTTTGCCTTTGAGCTGAGAGTCAGAAGACACTGAGCCTAGACTATCTTGTCATTGGGTGGGTAATTGGGACATGCCAAACTGCTTTGTTTTTCCTCGAGTCCTGGGAGTCCCTAGCTAGTCCACCTTCATATTTTCATCCTTCAGTATCCAGATTTGATTGTCTACTCTATTATTTCCACATTATTTAGTTGGACTTAAGAGGTAGGAAGAACGGAGAGAATTGGATTTCTGCCATCTTGTCCCAAACCCTGAACTGGTGTTTTAAGATTACTTTGAAATGTGAATGATATAGCCCCATTGACTAGCATTATGTCCCTTTTATCTTTTGAAGGTGTTACTTGTTACTGTTATTTCTTTGTATATTAAGAAACTAAGAGCAGTATTAATGTATCTTCTTCCACCACTTGTTTTTTTTTTAAAGATTTATTTATTTGAGAGAGAGAGAAAAAAAGTGAGTGGGGGAAGGGGCTGAGGGAGAGGGAGAGAGAATCCTCAAGCAGACTGCCCACTAGTGTGGAGCCCTATGTGAGGCTTGAACCCAGGACCCTGAGATCATGACCTGAACTGAAACCAAGAGTCGGACACTTAACCAACTGAGCCACCCGGGTGCCCCCTTCCACCATATGTATTTATACAAAGTTTTTTCACATGGACATAGGAAAAATTTTAGGAGTTATTTTTATATCTTCTTTCATATCTTTATACAAATACTTCAGGAGTAGTTTCTAGGAGAAAGGACTTTACCTAAAAAATTAATTTAAAAGGTATGTGTTTGGTGCTAACAGATCTTCTCATTTAATTTTCAAATGTGTTTATTGGAAATTTTGTAAGTTTTTCAAACTTATTAAAGAAAAAGCTGAAAAATGCCCTGACACAGATAAACTGAAAGATAGCGGCCCTTTCATAATCATATTGACGTGAATCTGCAAGATATAACTAGTTAAAATTAATCACATTGAACCATTTTAATATCATTCATTTTTGTTTTTTTACCAGAATTGTAGTGTATTTTATTTTATCATTTTATTGAGGTGTAACTGACATACAAACATATTAAATATACAACATATTGATTTGATATTTGTATATATTGCAAAATGATCACCACAATAAGTGTAGTGAACATCTATCACCATACATAGTTACAGAATTTTTTTCTTGTGATGAGAACTTTTAAGATCTAATCTCTTAGCAGCTTTGAAATATACAATACAATATTATTAACTATAGTCACCATGATATACATGACATCCCAGGAGTTACTTATTTTATAACAGGAAGTTTCTATCTTTGACTGCCTTCACCCATTTTGCTCAACCCATTTCCCACCTCTGGCAACCTGTGGCAATGATTAATTAATCATTAATCTGTTCTCTGTATATCGGAGTCTTTTTTTTTAATTCCACATATAAGTGAGATCATATGATATTTGTCTTTCTCTTTCTGACTTATTTCCCTTAGCATGAGAAGTATAAAGAGGAAAATAATATCTTGAGGGTCCATTCATGCTACTGAAAATAGCAAGACTCCATTCTTTTTTATGGCTGAATACTGTTCCTCTGTGTGTGTGTGTGTGTGTGTGTACGTGTATAGACGTGTGTATGTGTAAACATGTATAAACCACATTTCCCTTTTTCCTTTAAAGTGTTTTTATTTTATTTTCTATTTTTTTAACATTCAGTGTTTTATTAGTTTCAGGTGTATAATATAGTGATTCAGCAATTCCAAACAATTCCTAGTACTCACTATGAGAAGTACACACCTTAATCCCCATTACATTTTTTTTTAAGATTTTATTTATTTATTAGAGAGACAAGAGAGAGATAGGGGCAGTGAGCATGAGCAGGCATGAGCCAGGAGGAGAGAGAAGCAGGCTCCCCGCTGAGCAGGGAGCCCGATGCGGGGCTCAATCCCAAGACCCCGGGATCATGACCCCAGCCGAAGGCAGACGCCTAACCGACTGAGCCACCCACGCGCCCCTCCCCATTACATTTTTAACCCATTTCCCCCCACCCACCTCCTTCTGGTTAACACTTTGTTCTCTATAATGATAAGTCTGTTTCTTCATTTGTCTTTCTCTCATCTCTGTATTTTTGTCACTTTGCTCATTTGTTTTGTGTCTTAAATTCCACATATTAGTGAAATTATATGGTATTTGTCTTTCTCTGTCTTACTTCACTTAGCATTATACTCTCTACCTCTATCCATGTCATTTCAAATGGAAAGATTCCATTGTTTTTTATGGCTGAATAATATTCCATTGTATATATATACCACAACTTCTTTATCCATTCATTAATGGAGAGACAGTTGGGCTACTTCCATAATTTGGCTATTGTAAATAGTGCTGCTATAAACATGGGGTGCATGTATCTTTTTGAATTAGTGTTTTGCATTCCTTGGATAAATTCCCAGTAGTGCAATTGCTGGATTATAGGGTAGTTCTACTTTTAAATTTTTGAGGAACCTCCATACTATTTTCTGTAGTGGCTATACCAGTTTGCATTCCCACCAACAGTGCAAGAGGGTACCCTTTCTCTGCATCCTTGCCAACATCTGTTGATTCTTGTGTTGTTGACTTTAGTCATTCCAACAGGTGTGAAGTGATATCTTATTGTAGATTTGATTACATTTCTCTGATGATAAGTGGTGTTGAGTATCTTTTCATGTGTCTGCTGGCCATCTGGATGTCTTTGGAGAAATGTCTGTTCATTTCTTTTACCCATTTTTTAATTGGATTATTTGTTTTTTGGGTGTTGAGTTTTATAAGTTCTTTATATATTTTGGGTACTAACCCTTTATCGAATATGTCCTTTGCAAATGTCTTATGCCATTCAGTAGGTTGTCTTTCAGTTTTGTTCATTGTTTCCTTGGCTATAGAGAAGCTTTTTATTTTGATGTAGTCCCAGTAGTTTATTTTTGCTTTTGTTTCCCTTGCCTCAGGAGACATATCTAGAAAGAAGTTGCTAGGGCTGAGGTCAAAGAAGTTACTTCCTGTGTTCTCTTCTAGGCTTTTTATGATTTTAGGTCTCCCATTTAGGTCTTTCATCCATTTTGAATTTATTCTTGTGTATGGTGTAAGAAAATGGTCCAGTTTCATTGTTTTGCATGTTGTTGTCCAGTTTTGCCAACATTATTTGTTGAAGAGAATTTCTTTTTCCTACTGGATATTCTTTCCTGCTTTGTCAGAGATTAATTGGCCTATAGTTGTGGGTTTATTTCTGAAATTCTATTCTGTTCTATTGATCTATGTGTCTACTTTTGTGCCAGTACTGTTTTGATCACTACAGCTTTGTAATATAATGTGAAGTCCAGAATTGTGATGCTTTTTCAAGATTGCTTTGCCTATTCAGGGTCTTTTGTGGTTTCATACAAATTTTAGGATCATTTGTTCTAGTTCTTTGAAAAAAAATGTTGGTATTTTGATAGGGATTGCATTGAATCTGTAGATTGCTTTTTGTAGTATAGACATTTTAACATTATTTGTTCTAATCTATCAGTATGGAATGTCTTTCCATTTCTTTTTGTCATTTTCAATTTCTTTCATTGCTGTTTTACAGTTTTCAGAGTACAGATCTTTTACCTCTTTGGTTAGGTTTATTCCTATGTATCTTACTATTTTTCATACAACTGTAAATGGGATTGGTTTCTTAATTTCTCTTTCTGCTGCTACATTATTGGTGTATAGAAATGGAACAGATATCTGAGGCACCTGGGTGGCTCAGTCGGTTAAGTGTCTAACTCTTGATTTCAGCTCAGGTCATGATCTCAGGGACCTGGGATCAAGCCCCACACTGAGCATGCTTAAGATCCTCTCTCTTTCTCCCTCTGCCCCTCCCCCTGCTTGCGCTCTCTCTCTCTAAAATAAATAAATCTTTAAAGAAGAAAGAAATGCAACAGATATCTGTATATAGATTTAGTATCCTGCAACTTTACTGAATTTCTTTTCAGTTCTAGCAGTTTTGTGGTAGAGTTATTTAGGATTTCTATATACAGTATCATGTCATCTGCAAATAGTGAACGTTTTACTTCTTCCTACCAATTTGGATGCCTTTTATTTTTTTGTTGTTGTCTGACTGCTGTGGCTTGACTTCCAGTAGTATCTTGAATAAAAGTGGAAGAGTGGACATCCTTGACTTGTTGCTGACCTTAGGAGAACATTCTCAGTTCTTCCTCATTTAGTATGATGTTACCTGTGGGTTTTACATAGATGGCCTTTATTATGTTGAGGTATGTTTCCTCTAAACCTATTTCATTGAGAGTTTTTATCATAAATGGATGTTGTACTATGTCAAATGCTTTTTCTGCATCTATTGAAATGATCATATGGTTTATTCTTTCTCTTATTGATGTGATGTAATGTGTTGACTGATTTGCAAATATTAAACCACCCTTACAATCCAGGAGTAAATCCCACTTGATTGTGGTGAATGATTTTTTTTAATGTACTGTTAGATTCGGTTTGCTAGTGTTTTATTGAGGATTTTTGCATCTATATTCATCAAGGATAAAGGATATTGGCCTGTGGTTCTCTTTTTTAGTGGTGTGTTTATCTGGTTTTGGTATCAGGGTAATGCTGGCTTCATAGAATGAATTTGGAAGTTTTCTTTCCTTTTCAATTTTTTGGAACAGTTTGAGAAGAATAGGTATTAACTCTTCCTTAAATGTTTGGTAGAATTCGCCTGTGAAGCCATCTGGTCCTGGACTTTTGTTAGTTGGGAGTTTTTTGATTACTGACTCAATTTCTTTGCTGGTTATCCGTCTGTCCAAATTTTCTATTTCTTCCTGTTTCCATTTTGGGAGTTTATGTGATTCTGTTAATTTATTCATTTCTTCTAGGTTGTCCAATTTGTTGCATATCATTTTTCATAATATTCTCCTATAATTGTTCATATTTCTGTGATGTTGATTATTTCTCCTCTCTTATTTGTGATTTTGTTTATTTGGGTCCATTCTCTTCTTTTTGCTAAGTCTGGCTAGAGGTTTATCAATTTTATTAATTGTTTCAAAGAAACAGCTCTTGGTTTCATTGATCTGTTCTATTTTTTAAAAATTTTTATATAATTTATTTCTGCTCTAATCTTTTTTTTTTTAAGATTGTATTTATTTTCTGACAGAGAGAGAGACAGCGAGAGAGGGAACACAAGCAGGGGGAGTGGGAGAGGGAGAAGCAGACTTCCCACCGAGCAGGGAGCCTGATGCAGGGCTGGATCCCAGGACCCTGGAATCATGATCTGAGCCGAAGGCAGACGCTTAACGACTGAGCCGCCCAGGCGCCCCTATTTCTGCTCTAATCTTTATTCTTTCCTTCTGCTGGTTTAAGGTTTTGTTTGTTGTTTTTTTCTAGCTCCTTTAGATGGAAGGTCAGGTTGTTTATTTGAGAGTTTTCTTGCTTTTTGAGGTACGCCTGTATTGCTATAAACTTCCGTGTTAGAATAGATTTTGCTGCATCCCAGAGGTTCTGGACCATTGTGTTTTCATTTCATTTATTTCTATGTAATTTTTTATTTCTTCTTTTATTTCCTGGTTTAGCCATTCATTGACTAGTTGCATGTTATTTAACCTGCATATATTTAGTCTTTCCAGATTTTTTCTTGTGGTTGACTTCTAGTTTCATAGTGTTGTGGTCAGAAAAGATGCATGGTATGACTTCAATCTTCTTGAATTTGTTGTGGCTTGTTTTGAGAGCTAATATGTGGTCTATTTTGTAGGTTGTTCAGTGTGCACTTGAAAAGAATGTGTATTCTATTGTTTTAGGATAGAATGTTCTGAAAATATATGTTAAATCCATCTTTTCCAGTGTCATTCAAAGCCATCGTTCCCTTGTTGATGTTCTTTTTTTAAAAAAGATTTTATTGGGGCACCTGGGTGGCTCAGTCGTTACGTGTCTGCCTTCGGCTCAGGTCATGATCCCGGAGTCCCAGGATCGAGCCCCGCATCGGGCACCCTGCTCCGTGGGGAGCCTGCTTCTCCCTCTCCCACTCCCTCTGCTTGTGTTCCCTCTCTCGCTGTGTCTCTCTCTGTCAAATAAATACATTTTGAAAAAAAAAAAGATTTTATTTATTTAAGAGAGTGAGAACGAGAGAGAGCATGAGCAGTGGGGAGGGGCAGAGGGAGAGGGAGAGGCAGACTCCCCACTGAGCAGGGAGCCCTACGTGGAGCTCTATCCCAGGACCATGAGATCATGAGCTGAGCCAAAGCCAGATGATTAACTGCCTGAGCCACCCAGGTGCCCCAGTGTTCTGTTTAGATGATCAGCGCATTGATGTAAGTTGGGTGTTAAAGTACCCAACTATTGTATGGTTATTGATTATTTATATTTGTTATTAACTCTTTCTTTTTTTGCTCATATGTTGGGTGCCTAGATATTTAAAATTGTTGTATCTTTTGGTTGGGTATCCCCTTTATGATTATATATTGTCCTCCTTTTTCTCTTGTTAGTCTTTGTTTTAAAGTCTATTTTCTCTGATATAAGTATTGCTCTTCCATCTTTCTGTTGACATACATTTTCATGATAGATGTTTCTCCACTCCTTCATTTTCAATCTGTTGGTGTCTTTAGGTCTAAAGTGAGTCTCTTGTAGGCTGCATATAGGTGGATCTTATTTTTTTATTCATTCTGTCCCCCTATGACTTTTGATTGGAGCATTTAGTCCATTTACCTTCAAAGTAATTATTGAAAATGTATTGTCATTTTATTCTTTGTGGTTGTTTCTGAAGATTTTTTTCTGATCCTTTATTGTTTTTATCTCTTTCATCATTTGGTGATTTTCTTTATTGATATATTGGGTTTTTTTCTCTTTGTTATTTACATATTTATTAGTGGTTTTTGTTATATGGTTACCGTTAGGTTTGTGTATGACATCTTCTGCATGTAGCAGGCTATATTAATTTGATGATCGTTTAAGTTTAGACCCATTCTTTACTCTTCTCCCCACATTTTAGGAATATTTTGTCATGTTTCACATATTTACATATTTTACATGTTTTCCATTTATTTTGTGAATACCTTGACTGAATTTTTACAGAAATACTAATTTTTACTGCTTTAGTTTCCTACCTTTATACTTTCACTTTGAGTCTCCCCTTTCCACTCAGGGAGTCCCCTTAAATATTTTTTACAGAGCTGGTTTAGTGGTCATGAACTCCTTTAGTTTTTATTTGTCCAGGAAACTCTTTATCTCTTCTTCTATTCTGAATAGTAGCCTTGATGGATAGAGTATTCTTGGCTGCGGATTTTTCTCATTCAGCGCTTTGAACCTATCATGCCACTCCCCTCTGGCTTGCAAAGCTTCTGCTGAAAAATCCCCTGCTTATCCTTATGGAGTTTCTCTTTTATGTTACTATCTTCTTTTGCCTTGCTGCTTTAAAACATTTTTTAAATATTTTATCTATTTATTTGATATATATGGGGGGGGGAGGGAGCAGCAGCAGGGGGGTTGCAGAGGGAGATGGAAAAACAGGCTTCCTGCTCCAGGGAGCAGGGGCTCAATCCCAGTACACCAGGATCATGACTTGAGCTGAAGGCAGACGCTTAACCGATGAGCCACCCAGGTGCCCCTTAAATTTTTTTCTTTATCACTATTTTTTTGCCAGTTTAATTAGAATATATCTTGGTATGGATCTCTTTTAGTTGATTTTGTTGGCGTTCTCATGCCTCCTGGATCTGTATATCTGTTACCTTCCCCAGATTAGGGAAGTTTTCAGCTATTATTTCTTCCAATAAATTTTCTATCCCCTTTTCTCTCTCTTCTTCTAGGACTCCTATAATATGAATGTTATTACATTTGGTGGAGTCACTGTGTTTCCTAAGTCTATTTTCATTTCTCATAATTCTTTTTTCTTTCTTGTTCAACTTGATTACTTTCCATTATTCTGTCTTCTAGGTCACTAATTTATTCCTCTACTTCTTCTGTCCTGCTCTTCATTCCATCAAGTGTGCTTCTCATTTCGTTTACTGAGCCTTTTGCTGCTGCTATGTTATTCCTTATTTCTGTGTTAAGGGTCTCACTGATGTCCTCCATTCTTTTCTCAAGTCCAGTGAGTATGTTCGTGATCATTACTTTAAATTCTCTATCAGACATGTTATGTATTTCTGTTTTACTTATGTTTCTGGCTGTGGCCTTGTCCTGTTCTTTCATTTGGGATAAATTTCTCTGTCTTCTCATTTTACCTACATTTCTGTGCCTGTTTCTCTGTTTTAGGAAAGTCAGCTACATCTTCTATTCATGAGGGTAGTGGCCTTATGATGAAGAGATCCTGTAGTGCCTTGCCCAGTAGTGTCCCTTGTTCCCCAGGGCCTGGTGCTTAGAGGAGTGTCTCCAGTGTGTGCTGTGTATGCTCTTATTTTGTCCTAGCCACTTTATCCTTCAGGCCAGTTGTTTGCAGAGGCTCGGTTTGTGTGTTGTGGGCAGTGTTTGGTTCCTTGCTGAATGTGGCATGTTTTAACTAGGTGTGCTCTGGTCTGTTTGTGAAATGAGACCTGATCTCACTGCCACTATAACTGAGGCTCTGCAAAACTCCTGAGTCAGGAAGCATTGTGTGAGCAGGGTTTGGGGCCAATCTTCTGGGGGAGGGACCCTCCAAGGTGGGATTGAGGCAATGGAGACTGGGAATGGGGGTTCCACTAGAATGTGGGGGTTCCACTAGAATGTGGGGCTTGGTATAAGCATGTCAGGTCAGGATTGTCAGAATTGTGCTGGTTCCTGTGGTGGCCCTGTGCTTACACTTAGGTCAGGGGAAGGAAATGGTACTGCCTAGTTCTTTTCTTCCTGGAGGTTTCTCTCTGTGAACCCTGCCTATCTGGGATGTGGTCTAAAATGAACAAATAACCTCCCCACCGTGTACCCCAGGTGCTCTTCATATCACTGTTGCCACACTGTATACTTATAGGTTGTTTGCCTGCCTGCTCTGCAAGAGTAGCACAATGCCCTCTGGGCTGTATCCCAGCCAAGTCCAGTGACCTTTAAAACTCTAGGCTTTATGTCCTGCTGGTGGCTGAAAGTCATGAAATTTGGTCCCTCTTGCTTTCCAAGCCAATTGTTATGGGGATTTGTTTTCCCATGCATTCCCCTGTGTGTTAGTCTATCTAACCCTTTTCTGTGACTACTGCTTCCTTCCCACCCCAGTGGCCATGATCTGATTCTCAACCAAACATGCCTTCACACTTTCTATCTTCTTAAGTGTGGCTTCTTCTCTACCTTTAGTTGTGTAGTTGTTCTTCCAGTCTTCAGGTCCATTTCTGGTGTATTTTGGATGATTTGATAGTTATCTGGTTGTATTCATGGGACAGGCGAGTGTAGGGTCCTCCTACTCTGCCACCATCTTCTAACAAACCACTACCACATTTTTTTAAATCTCATTTTCATTTTTTGTTCTTTCTCCTACCCTGTTCCTATCTCCCCCACTTGGTTTGTCTATGCCCTTTTGAGTCCAACCCATAAACAGGTATATTTTGAGTGAAAATTGTTTGTTAGAAGTTTTATTTGAACACATTAATAATATACCCAAAAACAAACAAGATAAAATTGATCAAGAGCATCCTTCGATAAAAGGTTCCACAGAGGTCCATCAATGACAGTGTTTTTCTTTCATTCCTACTAATGTCAGGAATTGTATGCCAAATAAATACATACTATCTCAGTTTTTCATAACTTTGAAAAACATCTTTATTGAGATATAATTCACATACCATTAAATTAACCAATTTAAAGTGTACAATTTGCTTTTTGTATATTCTCAGACATTATATTTCTTATTTATTTTCCTTAAACTCATTATGTATTGTTTTATAATTGGAGTTTTTCTAGAAGTTTACCATCAGAATGGAATTATTCTAGACATCATAGAATTTCAGATGTTAATTCTCATTTGGGTTAAATACTGGGCTTTGAGAATCATGGAATAATGTTTTCTCTGAGAAATTGAATAGGACTTGCTTTTGTTTTTTTTTTCTAATGACTAGTTTGAATCCTGATGTGGCAGCTGTGAAGGAAAGCATCAATACCCCTGATAACCCCTGTGGAAATGGCAAACAAGATCGGATCAAACAAAGAAGAGCTTCCTGTCCTCGACCAGAGAAGGGGACTAAATTCCAACTTACTGTCCTTCAGGTCAGTGTGTAAATATTATTTGGTTAAGAGTGTGTGTAGAGGTCTGTGTTGACAGGTCGGGGCCATGTTGCTTCAGACATGAGTATAGAGCATTGTGAAATGCTAACGTCTCTTCATTAAAATTTTTTCTGATAAAAATATTATGTACTAGGAAATATAGGCCAAATACCAGGAAGAAAATAAAAATCACTTTTTACCACCTCTCAGAGATAGTTCCTATTAATGTTTTAGTTTTCATCTTTTTTTCCCTGTATGTATTGTGTAGTATTTTACATTATTAAGGTTATAACAGTACTAGTAATAATAGCAAATTTATTGTATTCTTTTGTTAGACACCCTAAATGTTATGCATTTGTTTTATCATTTAATCTTTCAGTATCCCTGTATGATAGATGTTAGTATACTCATCTTTATAAATGAAGGTGCTGAAGATTAGAGAGGTAAAGTAATTTGCCTATGGTCATTGAATTAGCAAGTGATAGATCGGAATCCAGTTCAGACTTTAAAGCTGATATTTCTAACCAATGTGATATACGTTTTGGATGGATGCTTAAACTTACATATATAATTTCCTATTCTTCCTTTTTCTTTTGCTGAACACACACACATGTACACACACACACGTACACATATATATCAATTTTATTAAGTTTTTAATTTTAATTCCAGTATGGTTAACATAGTGTTATATTAGTTTCAGGTGTACAATATGCAGTTGTGTACATAGTGCTCATCATGATAAGGGTACTCTAATCCATATCATCTATTTCACCCATTCCCCCATATACCTCCCCTGTGGTAAACATCAGTTTGTTCTCTATAGTCTGTTTCTTGCTTGTCTCTCTCCTTTTTTTCAATTTTTCATTTGTTTCTTAAATACCACATATAAGTAAAATGTTATGTTACTTGTCTTTCACTGACTTATTGCACTCAGCATTACACTATTGGGCACCACCTATTTTGTTGCAAATGACAAGATTTCATTCTTTTTTATGTCTGAATGATATTCCATTGTATATATATATACCACATCTTCTTTATCCATTCATCAATCGATGGACACTTGAGTTGCTTCCATATCTTGGTTATTGTAAATAGTGCTGCTATTAACAAAGGGGTGTATATATCCCTTTGAATTAGTGTTTATGTATTCTTTATGTAAATACCCAGTAGTATGATGGCTGGATCATGGGGTAGTTCTATTTTGAACTTTTTGAGGAACCTCCATATTGTTTTCCACAGTGGTTACACCAGTTTGCATTCCAAGCAATAGTGCATGAAGGTTCCTTTTTTCCCACATCCTTGTCAAGAACTGTTTTTTCTTGTGTTGTTGATTTTAGCCATTCCAGCAAGCATGAGGTGATAGCTCATTGTAGTTTTGATTTGCATTTCTGTGATGATGAGCATCTTTTCCTGTGTCTATTGGCCATCTTAATGTCTTCTTTGGAGAAATGTCTGTGTCTTCTGACAACTTTGTAATTGGATTGTTTGTTTTTGTTGTGTTGAATTTTATAAATTCTTTTTTCTTTAAGAGATTTTATTTATTTATTTGACAGAGAGACATAGTGAGAGAGGGAACACAAACAGGGGGAATGGGAGAAGCAGGCTCCCCACTGAGCAGGGAGCCCGATGCGGGGCTCGATCCCAGAATGCTGGGATCCTGACCTGAGCTGAGGGCAGACGCTTAATGACTGAGCCACACAGGCGCCCGGAGTTTTATAAATTCTTTATATATTTTGTATACTAGCCCTTTATCAGATATGTAATTTGCAAATATCTTCTCCCATTCCATAGGTTGCCTTTTATTTTATTTTTTTAAAGATTTTATTTATTTATTTTGACAGAGAGAGAGAGAGCACAAGCAGGGGGAGGGGCAGAGGCAGAGGGAGAAGCAGGCTCCCCACTGAGCAGGGAGCCCGAAGCGGGGCTCAATCCCATGACCCCAGGATCGTGACCTGAGCCGAAGGCCGACGCTTAACCAACTGAGCCACCCAGGTGCCCCCATAGGTTGCCTTTTAATTTTGTTAATTGTTTCCTTTGCTGTGTAGAAGCTTTTTATTTTGTTGTAGGCCCAGTAGATCATTTTTGCTTTTGTTTCTCTTTCTTCAGGAGATATAACTAGAAAGAAGTTGCTAGTGCTGATGTCAAGAAGTTACTGCTTGTCTTCTCTTCTAGGATTTTTGCAGTTTTAGGTCTTACATTTAGATCTTTAATACATTTTGGATTTTTTTTGTGTATGTGTAAGAAAGTGGTGGAATTTCATTCTGTTGCATGTTGCTGTCCAGTTTTTCCAGCATCATTTTTTGAATAGACTGTCCTTTACCATTGGATATTGTTTCCTGCTTCGTTGAAGATTAATTGATCCTAAAGTTGCAGGTTTACTTCTGGATTTTCTATTATCTTTCATTGATTTATGTGTTTGCCAGTACCATAGTGTTTTGATTAATGCAGCTTAGTCGTATAACCTGATGTCTAGATTTGTGATGCCTCCAGCTTGCTTTTCCTTTTATTTTTATTTTTTAAAGATTTATGTATTTATTTTTTTTAGAGAGAGAGTGTGAGTGTGAGTGGAGGGAGGGGCACAGGGAGAGGGAGAGAGGAAGAGAAACAGACTACCTGCTGAGCATGGAGCCCAGTGTGAGGCTTGATCTCACAACCCTGAGACCATGACCTGAGCTGAAATCAAGAGTCGGACACTTAACCGACTGAGCCATCCAGGCACCCCTGCTTTTCCTTTTAAACATTGATTTTTGTGTGTGTGTTCATCAGGGATATTGGTCTATAGTTCTCTTTCTAGTGGTGTCTTTATCTGATTTTGGTATCAGGCTAATGCTTGTGTCAGAGTAAATTTGCAAGTTTTCCTTTCTTCTTTATTTTTTGGAAAAGTTTGAGAAGAATAAGTGTAACTCTTCCTTAAACGTTTGGTAGCATTCACTTGTGAAGCCATCTGGACCTGGACTTTTGTTTGTTGGGAGTTTTTTGATTACTGACTCCAATTCTTTGCTGGTTATCTGTTCAAATTTTCTATTCCCTTCTGTTTCAGTTTTGGTAGTTTATATATTTGTAGGAATTTATCCATTTCTTCTAGGTTGCCCAATTTCTGGCATATGCCAGTTTTTCATAATATTCTCTTATGGTTGTTCCTACGTGTGGTGTTGGTTGTTATTTCTCTTTGCTAATTTGTGATTTTATTATTTGAGCCCTTTTTCTTTTTTTCTTGATAAGTCTCAGGAGAGGTTTATCAGTTTTATTAATTTTTTTCATAGAGCCAGCCCTATCTTTCACTGGTCTGTTCTGTTGTTGGTGGGTTTTTTTTTTTTTTCAGTTTCTATATCATTTATTTCTGCTCTAATCTTTATTCTTTCCTTCTGCTGGTTTAAGGTTTTGTTTGTTGTTTTTTTCTAGCTCCTTTAGATGGAAGGTCAGGTTGTTTATTTGAGTTTTCTTGCTTTTTGAGGTACGCCTGTATTGCTATAAACTTCCGTGTTAGAACAGCTTCTGCTGCATCCCTGAGGTTTTGGACCATTGTGTTTTCATTTTCATTTATTTCTATGTAATTTTTTATTTCTTCTTTTATTTCCTGGTTTAGCCATTCATTGACTAGTTACATGTTATTTAACCTGCATATATTTAGTCTTTCCAGATTTTTCTTGTGGTTGACTTCTAGTTTCATAGTGTTGTGGTCAGAAAAGATGCATGGTATGACTTCAATCTTGAATTTGTTGTGGCTTGTTTTGAGAGCTAATATGTGATCTATTTTGTAGGTTGTTCAGTGTGCACTTGAAAAGAATATGTATTCTGCTGTTTTGGGATGGAATCTTCTGAATATATGTGTTAAATCCATCTGTTCCAGTGTGTTATTCAAAGCCAGTGTTTCTTTGTTCTTGATTTTCTGTTTAGATGATATGTCCATTGATGTAAGTAGGGTGTTTAAGTCCCCTGCTATTATTGTATTATTATTGATAAGTTCCTTTATGTTTGTTATTAACTGTTTTATGTATTTTGGTGGTCCCATATTAGGTTCATAAATATTTACAGTTATTATAGCTTCTTGTTGGATTGTCACCTTTATTATTTGTCATGTCCTTTTTTGTGTCTCTTTACATTTTTGGTTTTAATGTCTAGTTTGTCTGATATAAGTAATGCTATTCTGGCTTTTTTTTTTTCACTTTGGAAGTTCCAAGGGTTTTATTTATTATTTTTTTTATTATTATGTTATGTTAATCACTGCACATTACATCATTAGTTTTTGATGTAGTGTTCCATGATTCATTGTTTGCGTATAATACCCAGTGCTCCATGCAGTACGTGCCCTCTTTAGTACCCATCACCGGGCTAACTCATCCCCCCATCCTCCTCCCCTCTAGAACCCTCAGTTTGTTTCTCAGAGTCCATAGTCTCTCATGGTACGTCTCCCCCTCCGATTCCCCCCCTTCATTCTTCCCTTCCTGCTATCTTCTTCTTTTTTTTAACATATAATGTATTATTTGTTTCAGAGGTACAGGTCTGTGATTCAACAGTCTTACACAATTCACAGTGCTCACCATAGGACATACCCTCCCCAATGTATCACCCAACCATCCCATCCCTCCCACCCCTCACCACTCCAGCAGCCCTCAGTTTGTGTCCTGAGATTAAGAATTCCTCATATCAGTGAGGTCATATGATATGACCTGATTGACTTACTTCACTCAGCATAATACCCTCCAGTTCCATCCACGTCATTGCAAATGGCAAGATTTCATTCCTTTTGATGGCTGCATAATATTCCATTGTATATATGCACATCTTCTTTATCCATTCATCTGTCAATGGACATCTTGGCTCTTTTCATAGTTTGGCTATTGTGGACATTGCTGCTATAAACATCGGGGTGCACATACCCCTACATTTGTCTCTTTGGGGTAAATACCCAGTAGTGCAATTGTTGGATCATATGGTAGCTCTATTTTCAACTTTTTGAGGAACCTCCATACTGTTTTCCAGAGTGGCTGCACCAGCTTGCATTCCCACCAACAGTGTAGGAGGGTTCCCCTTTCTCCGCATCCCCGCCAACATCTGTCGTTTCCTGACTTGTTAATTTTAGCCATTCTGACTGGTGTGAGGTGGTATCTCATTGAGGTTTTGATTTGGATATCCCTGATGCCGAGCGATGTTGAACACTTTTTCATGTGTCTGTTGGCCATTTGGATGTCTTCTTTGGAAAAATGTCTGTTCATGTCTTCTGCCTCTTTTGGGCTTCTTGTTATTTGAATGTTATTACATTTGATGGATTCACTGAGTTCCCTAAGTCTATTCTTTTGTTGCATAGTTCTTTTGTCTCTCTTTTGTTCAGCTTGATTCCTTTCTACTACTCTTTCTTCCCAGTCATTAATTCATTGGCCCATTTCTTGATCGGATCATTTGTTCTTTGGGTGTTGAGTTTAATAAGGTCGTTATAGATTTTGGATACTAGCCCTTTATCTGCTATGTCATTTGCAAATATCTTCTCCCATTCTGTCGGTTGTCTTTTGGTTTTGTTGACTGTTTCTTTTGCTGTGCAAAAGCTTTTTATCTTGATGAAGTCCTAATAGTTCATTTTTGCCCTTGCTTCCCTTGCCTTTGGCGATGTTTCTAGGAAGAAGTTGCTGTGGCTGAGGTCGAAGAGGTTGCTGCCTGTGTTCTCCTTAAGGATTTTGATGGACTCCTGTCTCACATTTAGATCTTTCATCCATTTTGAGTCTATTTTTGTGTGTGGTTTAAGGAAATGGTCCAGTTTCATTCTTCTGCATGTGGCTGTCCAATTTTCTCAACACCATTTTTTGAAGAGACTGTCTCTTTTCCATTGGACATTCTTTCCTGCTTTGTCAAAGATGAGTTGACCATAGAGTTGAGGGTCCATTTCTGGGCTCTCTATTCTGTTCCATTGATCTGTGTGTGTGTTTTTGTGCCAGTACCATACTGTCTTGATGATTACAGCTTTGTAATAGAGCTTGAAGTCCAGAATTGTGATGCCACCAGCTTTGCTTTTCTTTTTCAACATTTCCCTGGCTATGCGGGGTCTTTTCTGGTTCCATACAAATTTTAGGAGTATTTGCTCCATTTCTTTGAAAAAAGTGGATGGTATTTTGATAGGGATTGCATTGAATGTGTAGATTGCTCTAGGTAGCATTGACATCTTCACAATATTTGTTCTTCCAATCCATGAGCATGGAACGTTTTTCCATTTCTTTGTGTCTTCCTCAATTTCTTTCATGAGTATTTTATAGTTTTGTGAGTACAGATTCTTTGCCTCTTTGGTTAGATTTATTCCTAGGTATCTTATGGTTTTGGGTGCAATTGTAAATGGGATCGACTCCTTAATTTCTCTTTCTTCTGTCTTGTTGTTGGTGTATAGGAATGCCACTGATTTCTGGCTTTCTTTTGACATCCATTTGCATGATAGATGTTTATCCATCCTGTCACTTTTTTTTTTTAAAGATTTTATTTATTTATTTAACGGAGAGAGAGATAGCGAGAGCAGGAACACAAGCAGAGGAGTGGGAGAGGGAGAAGCAGGCTTCCGGCAGAGCAGGGAGCCCGATGTGGGGATCGATCCCAGGACCTGGGATCATGACCTGAGCCGAAGGCAGACGCTTAACGACTGAGCCACCCAGGCCCCCCCATCCTGTCACTTTTGATCTTCATATGTCTTTAGATGTAAAATCGGTCTCTTGTAGGCAGCATATAGATCGGCATTGTTTTCTTATACATTCTGTTACCTATGTCTTTTCACTGGAGCATTTATTCCAGTTATTATATTGAAAGTAATTATCAATTACATATCTATTAGATATGTATTTATTGCATTTTATTACTTGTTTATGGTTGTTTCTGAAGATTTTCTCTAACCCTTTCTTGTGTTTTTCTCTTTCATGTATTGCTCATTTTTAGTGCTATATTTGAATTTCTTTCTCTTTACCTTTGAATATTAGTGGTTTTGATATATGATGTGATGTTTGATATATGATAAATTTGATATAACATCTACTGCATATTGCAGTCTATGTTAGGTTGATGGTCGTTTAAGTTTGAACCCATTTTTTACTCCTGTCCTCCCCATGTTTTAGGTATATGTTAGTTCATTTTATCCTTTTTTTAGTGAGTTCCTTTACTGATTTTTTACAGAAATACTCATTTTTACCACTTTTCTCTTTTCTACATCTCTACTGTCACTTTTCCGTTTTTTTACTTTTAAAGATTCATTTGTTTATTCATTTTGGAGAGAGAGAGTGCACACGAGTGGGGGGAGGGACAGAAGGAGAGGGAGTCTCTAGCAGACTCCCTAGGGACTCAGTCTCAGAACCCTGAGATCATGACCTGAGCCGAAATCAAGAGTCGGATGCTCAGCTGATCCACTCAGGAGCCCCATATACTGTCACTTTTGCTTTCTCTTTTCTGCTCAGAGTCCTTTTTAATATTTCTTACAGGGTTGGTTTAGTGATCATGAACTGCTTTAGTTTTTGTTTGTCTGTGAAACTGTATCTCTTCTTTTATACAGAATGATAGCTTTGCTGTATAGAGTATTCTTGGCTGCAGATTTTTCCCCTTCAGCACTTTGAATAGATCATGCCACTCCCTTTTGGCTTGCAAAGTTTCTGTTGAAAAATCTCCTGCTAGCCTTATGATTTTTCCTTTGTAAGTTAAGGATTTCTTTAGTCTTACTGCTTTTGAGATTTTTTTCTTTGTTACTACATTTTGCAAATTTAATTACAATATGTCTTGGTGTCAGTCTGCTTTTGTTTATTCTTTGGGGGTTCTCTGTGCCTCTTGGATCTGGATTTTGCTTCCTTCCCCAGATGGGGATGTTTTTTAACTATTATTTCTTGAAATAAATGTTCTTCCCCCACCCCTTTCTCTCTCTTCTTCTTTTGGGCCTCTTGTTATTTGAATGTTATTACATTTGATGGATTCACTGAGTTCTCTAAGTCTATTCTTTTGTTGCATAGTTCTTTTGTCTCTCTTTTGTTCAGCTTGATTTCTTTCTACTACTCTTTCTTCCCAGTCACTAATTCATTTCTCTGCTTCTTCTGTCCTGTTGTTCTTTCCATCAAGTGTGTTTCTCGTTTCATTTATTGGGCCCTTTATCTCTGCTATGTCTTTCCTTATCTCTGTATTAAGGGTCTCACTCATATCTTCCACTCTTCTCAAGTCCAGTGAGTTTCCTTATCATTTTTTGCATTCCCTATCAGGCATATTACTTATGTCTCTGGCTATGGCCTTGTCCAGTTCTTTCATCTGGGATAAGTTTTTGTTTCCTCATTTTTTTCTGGCTCTCTAAGTCTGTTTTTGTGTGTTAAGAAAGTCATCTGTGTCTTCTGCTCTTGAAAGTAGTGACTTTATGAGGTGTCTGAGTGCTGCAGTGGGTTGGGCATCCAACTCTTGGTTTTGGCTCCGGTTTTGATCTCAGGGTTGTGATGTTGAGCCCCATGTCGAGCTCCACATCAGACTCCCTCATTTTAGGAAAAGTCCTCCAAGTCAGTCCAAAATCATTATGAACATATCTCCTGTTTTCCTCCAGCTTTGTGTGAACTTCCATTTTTATGTTGCCTCCTCATAGGTTGCTGTCTCTTTAAGGGCAACAACTCCCAACTATCACTTGCCCTCCTGGCTTGCCCAGTGCTGAGTCAGCTGACCTCCAAAGCTCCAGGTTCTAAGGCCCACTGGTTTTACAAACTCATGGAATTCAACCTCTCTGGTTCTTAAAGCCATGTGTTATGGGATTAGTTTTCTTTGAGTACCTGTTTCTTAGCAATCTTTGTATGCACAGCTAGTCCCTCCTGCAGACAGCCTTCTTTTCCTCTGACCTTCCTAACCTTTGAGGTGATGCTTCTTCCCTATATTTAGTCGTGGAGTTTGTTCTGCCAGTCTTTGGATCATTCTCCAGTTGATTGACTTGGATGTGGATGATACCTAGTTGAAAACATGGGATGGGGTGAGCTCCGGGTCCTCCTATTCCACCATCTTGCCAAGCTCTGACTCTCTCTTCTGCCCATTTTGTAACTGGTTTATTTCTTGTGTTGAGTTGTATAATTTCTATATATATTTTGGATAATAACCCTTTATTGGATATGTTATTTGCAAATATCTTCTCCCATTTAGTAGGTTGTTTTTCAGTTTTGTTGATTGCCTTACAGAAACTTTTATTTTTTTTATTTTTTTATTTTTTTTAAGATTTTATTTATTTATTTATTTATTTTCTCTCTCTTTTTTTTTTATTCTTATGTTAATCCCCATACATTACATCATTAGTTTTAGATGATTTTATTTATTTATTTGACAGAGAGAGACACAGTGAGAGAAGGAACACAAGCAGGGGAGAGTGGGAGAGGGAGAAGCAGGCTTCCTGCTGAGCAGGGAGCCCGATGTGGGACTCGATCCCAGGACCCTGGGACCATGACCTGAGCCAAAGGCAGATGCTTAACAACTGAGCCACCCAGGCACCCCGAAACTTTTATTTTGATATAGTCTCAATAGTTCATTTCTGCTTTTATTTCCCTTGCCTCAGGAGACATATCTAGAATAATGTTGGTACAGCTCATGTCACAGAAATTACTGCTTGTGTTCCCTTCTAGGATTTTTATAGTTTTAGGCCTCTCATTTAATTCTTTCACCCATTTTGAATTTATTTTTGTGTATGGTGTGTGAAAGTAGTCCAGTTTCATTCTTTTACATATAACTCTCCAGTTTTACCAACAGTATTTTTCAAAGAGACTGTCTTTTCCAATTGCATATTCTTGTCTCTTGTGTTGAAGATTAATTGACCATATAATTCTGTGTTTATTTTTGGGCTTTCTTTTTTTTTTTTTTAAAGATTTTATTTATTTGACAGAGAGAGTCACAGTGAGAGAGGGAACACAAGCAGAGGGGGTGGGAGAGGGAGAAGCAGGCTCTCCACCGAGCAGAGAGCCCAACACGGGGCTCGATCCCAGGACACCAGGATCATGACCCGAGCCGAAGGCAGACGCTTAACGACTGAGCCACCCAGGCGCCCCTTGGGCTTTCTATCCTGTTCTGTTCATCTGTGTGTCTGTTTTTGTGCCAGTATCATACTGTTTTGATTACAATGGCTTTGTGGTATAACTTGTGGAATTGTGATACCTCTAGCTTTGCTTTTCTTTTTGAAGATTGTTTTGGCTAATCAGGGATTTTTTGTGGTCACATACAAATTTTAGAATATTTTGCTCTAGTTCTCTGAAAAATGTTGTTACTTTGATAGGGTTTGCATGAAATGTATAGATTGCTTTGCGTAGTATGGTCATTTTAACAGTATTTGTTCTTTCAATCCATGAGCATGGAATATCTTTCCATTTCTTTGTGTCATCTTCATCTTTCATCAGTATTTTATAGTTTTCAGAGTACAGGTCTTTTGCCTCTTTGGTAAGTTTATTCCAAGGTATTTTATCATTTTTGGTGCAATTATAAATGTGATTGCTTTCTTTCTTTTTCTTTCTGGTGATTCATTATTAGCATATTGAAATTCAGCTGATTTCTGTACATTGATTTTGTATCCTACGACCTTAGTAAATTCATTTATTGGTTCTAGTATTTTTTGGGGTTTTTTTTTGTTTTTTTTTTAGGTTTTCTATACATAGTATCATGTAATCTGCAAATAATGAAAGTTTTGCTTCTTCCTTACTGATTTGGATTCCTTTTATTTGATTTTGTCATTTGATTGCTGTGGCTAGGACTTCCAGTACTGTGTTGAATAAAAGTGGTGAGAGTAGACATCCTTGAATTTTTCCTGACCTTGGGGGGAAAGGTTTCAGTTTTTCATCATTGAGCATGATGTTATCTATGGATTTTTCACATACGACCTTTATTACATTGAGGTATGTTCCCTGTAAACCTATTTTATTGAGGGTTTTCATCATGAAAGGATGTTGTGCTTTGTCATATGCTTTTTCTGCATCTCTTGAAATAAATATATGGTTCTTATTCTTTCTTATATTGATGTGTGTATCACATTGATTGATTTGTGAATATTGAACCACCCTTGCATCCCAGGAATAAATTCCACTTGATTGTAGTGAATGATTTTTTAAATGTGTTGTTGGATTCAGTTTGGTAGTATTTTGTTGAGTATTTTTGCATCCATGTTTATCAGGGATATTGGCTTGTAGTTCTTTTTTTTCTTTTTGTAGGTTCTTAATCTGGTTTTGTATCCAGTTAATGCTGGTGTCATAGAATAAATTTTGAAGTTTTCCTTCCTCTTCTATTTTTTGCGATAGTTTGAGAAGTCATATTCTCCCTTTTTAAAAGCTTAGTATATCATGTACATTTTACTGTGTCAGTAATTTTTCAGTAATATAATATTTTCAATTGTTATCTTAGAATGTAGTCCCTTATATAGAGATATAACAATTTAATAATTTCTTCTGTTGTCATTTAGATTGTTGTTTTCTGTCTGTCAGTCTCTCTGTCTGCCAGTCTGTGTCTTCTTTAACTTTTTGTCTTTCTTCTTTTGTCTGTCTGTCTGTGTGTGTCTCTCTGTAGCAAACACTCTTGAACACAGATCTTTATAAACATCCCTGATTCTTTTTTTTTTTAAGATTTTATTTATTTGTTTGACAGACAGAGACGCAGTGAGAGAGGGAACATAAGCAGGGGGAGTGGGAGAGGGAGAAGCAGGCTTCCCATAGAGCAGGGAGCCCAATGCGAGGCTCGATCCTAGGACCCTGGGATCATGACCTGAGCCGAAGGCAGACGCTTAACCAACTGAGCAACCCAGGTGCCCCATTCCTGATTCTTTTTAATGCTTCATTCCTAGAAGTAGAATTAATGGGTGAAAAAGTGACAAACAAAAAACAAACAAAAAAACCAAACTCATTAATACAGAGAATAAAAGTGATTGGCAAAGGGGAAGTTGTTTTGTTGGGAGGGATGCACAGCAAAGGGAATATAGTCAATGACATTGTAATAACGTTGTTTGGTGACAGATGGTGAGTACATTTACCATGGTGAGCACTGATGTATGGAATTGTTAAATCAGTATGTTGGACACCTGAATTCAATATAACTGTGCATGTTAATTATAATTCAATTTAAAATAAATTAATAAAACTAATGAAAATATATGAAGACTTAAAAAATTCTAAAATACAGGGGTGCCTGGGTGGCTCTGTCTGTTAATCGTCTGCCTTTGGCTCGGGTCTTGATCCCAGGGTCCTGGGATCTAGCCCCAGGTCAGGCTCTCTGCTCAGCGGGGAGCCTGCTTCTCCCTCTCCCCTTGCTTATACTTTCTCTCTCTCTCTGTCAAATAACCAAATAAAATCTTTAAAAAAATTTTTTTTAAACACATATTGCTAGATGGGCTGTCCAAAAAGGTTGGACCAGCATACATTTCCAATAGCAGTGCCTTTTCTTTTGTTTAAAGAGCCAATTTGTGGGATTAAGAAAATTTTGGAAATGAATGACTGAACGATCTTTGCATTTTGGAAAAATAGAGTAGCTCTTCTGATTTTTTGTCTTTTTTTGTCTTTCTATAAAAGTTGTATTCCTTTCTCTTTCCCATGGGGATCACATTTCTAATTTATATTTTGCTAATTTTTTTTTAAAGTTTTTTTTTATTATTTACTTATTTGACAGAGAGAGACACAGTGAGAGAGGGAACACAAGCAGGGGGAGTGGGAGAGGGAGAAGCAGGCTTCCCGCAGAGCAGGGAGCCCGATGCGGGGCTCGATCCCAGGACCCTGGGACCATGACCTGAGCCGAAGGCAGACGCTTAACGACTGAGCCACCCAGGCGCCCCTATATTTTGCTCATTTAACTCTTATATTTGCCATTGAATGGGTGTTAAGGCTCTATTTCAATAGGGAAAAACAATATTTTTATATTCTCAACAGTTTAAACTATTTTTGTTTATATTATATTATTATTGAATTATATTGAATGTAAGCTCATCTAGATGTTCCTTAGTTGATTTGCAAAGAGAAGATAATAAATAACTGTGACTCTTAAATTGGTGACATGTTTGTGCCCAGGTGTCAGTATCTGGAGACAATATGGTGGAATGTCAACTGGAGACACACAACAACAAGATGGTCACCTTCAAGTTTGATGTTGATGGTGATGCACCAGAGGATATTGCAGACTATATGGTAAGTATAATAAAACCAAATTATTTTCCCTTTAGCATTCTGTCTCCTTTTCCCCTCATATTCTCCCCTCATTTATTCAGAGCAATTGTTTTTAGAGTACCATTAGTTTTTAAAATTTGCACAGAACTATACTACTTATGATCAAAAGTAAGTCACTGTACCGTCTTTCATTTCGGTATATTTATCTCTAAAATATGAGAGGATTTTATTAAGAGGTTATCTAGGTCAATGATTCTTATCCCTGGCTGCATGTTAAAGTCACCTTAAGAGCTTTTTAGGGGGGCGGAGCAAGATGGCAGAGGAGTAGGAGACCTGGATTTCGTCTCCTCTCAGGAATTCAGCTGGATAGGGATCAAACCATTCTGAACACCTACAAACTCAACAGGAGATCAAAGAAAAGAATAGCAACAACTCTCTCATCAGAAAAGCGACCACTTTCTGGAAGGTAGGACGTGAGGAGAAGTGAATCCGAGGCGATATTCGGGAGGATAGACGGCGGGGGAGGGGCCTCCGATGGCCGCTTCTGGCAAGTGATAGAGCTGTGGAGCACAAAATCGGAACTTTTAAAAGTCTGCTCCGCTGAGGGATGTCACTCTGTTGGCTAAGCGGGGCGTGGAACCCTCCGGGACAGTGTGGTCTCAGGACCCTTGGGGTCACAGAAAGACCGGGGGTACCTGAGTGTGGCAGAGATCCCAGGTAATGGAGCAGGGAAGCCGGCTGCAGAGACGGAGCCCAGGCGCGGGCTCTCAGCTCGGGGTTGCCATAAACCGTGATCCGTGGCACAGTCGGGCCACTGCTCCTCCAGCAGGGACCCAACAAGCGGCAGATCCGGGGAGACTCACCTTCTTCCCCCGGGAGGACCCGTGCGGGAGTGCACCGCAGGGATCTGCTGGGTTTGGAGACTCCACCAGGGGTCAGGTGCCAGAGATAGAAACGCGCGGTCACAGGCCGGGTGAGCACGGAGTGCGGCCGGAGACCGGGGAGACAGGAGTGACTGATGGCTTTTCTCTGGGGGCTCACTGAGGAGCGGGGCCCCGAGTTCTCGGCTCGTCCGGGGCAGAGATTGGGAGGCCACCATTTTCACTCTCCGCCTCCAAAGCTGTACCGAAAGCTTGCAGGGAACAAAAGCTCCGGAGAGCAAACCCGAGCAGATTACTTAGCCAGGAGGGGGCAAGGGCGGGCCAGTTCCGCCTCTGGCAGAGACATTTGGAAACCACGGCAACAGGCCCCTCCCCAGAAGATCAGCGAGAACAGCCAGCCAAGACCAAGTTTACCGATCAATGAGAACGGCAGAACTCCAGCGCTAGGGGAATACTGCACATAGGATTCATGGCTTTTCCCCATGATTCTTTAGTCTTTCAAAGTTAATTTTTTTTTAACTGTCTTTTTTTTTTTTGAATTTTTCTTTTTCCCGTTTTCAACCAACATCTTATCAATCCCTTTTTTAAAAAATCATTTTTATTTTTCATTTTTAGGGTCATATTCTATCCCTTCATAGTAGTTACCTGTATTTTTGGCATATATAGATAAATTGTTCTCTCTTTAAAATTTTGAGATAGTTTCTTCTAACAGATTAAAATATACCCTAAATCTCTAGTATATGGTGTTTTCTATTCCCCTGCCTGATCACATCCTCTCCCTTTTTTTTTCTTTTTTTAAATCCTCTTCTTTGTTTTTTCAAACAACTTCTTATCAATTCCTTTTATAAAATTTTTTATAATTTCCATCTTTACAGTCATATTCCATCCCTTCATCATATCAACCGTTATTTTTGTACATATATAAGTTTTTCTTTCTTTAAAATTTTGGGAGGCACTTTCTTCTAAAAGACCAAAATACACCCCAAATCTAGTGTGTGGCACTGATCTATATACCAGCCTGATCATATTGGATCACATTCTGGTTTTTTGTTGTTGTTGTTGTTTTGTTTTGTTTGTTTTTGTTTGTTTTTATCTTTATCTTTATCTTTTTCTTTTTTTTCTTTTTCTTTTTCTCTCTTTCCATTTTTTTTCCCACTACCTCAGGTCTTTTCTGATTTGTTTAGAGTATATTTTCTGGGGACATTGTTACTCTGCTAGCATTTTGTTCTCTCATTAATCTATTCTCCTCTGCACAAAATGACAAGACAGAAAAAATCACCTCAACAAAAAGAACAGGAGGTAGTACCGACTGCCAGGGACCTACTCAATACGGACATTAGTACGATGTCAGATCTAGAGTTCAGAATCATCACTTTAAAGATACTAGCTGGGCTTGAAAAAAATATGGAAGTTATTAGAGAAACCCTTTCTGGAGAAGTAAAAGAACTAAAATCTAACCAAGTAGAAATCAAAAAGGCTATTAATGAGGTGCAATCAAAAATGGGAGCGCTAACTGCTAGGATAAATGAGGCAGAAGAGAGAATCAGTGATATAGAAGACCAAATGATGGAAAATAAAGAAGCTGAGAAAAAGAGAGATAAACAACTACTGGATCACGAGGGCAGAATTCGAGAGATAAGCGATACCATAAGATGAAACAACATTAGAATAATTGGGATCCCAGAAGAAGAGGAAAGAGAGAGAGGGGCAGAAGGTATAATGGAGCAAATTATAGCAGAGAACTTCCCTAATTTGGGGAAGGAAACAGGCATCAAAATCCAGGAAGCACAGAGAACCCCTCTCAAAATCAATAAAAATAGGTCAACACCCCGACATCTAATAGTAAAACTTACGAGTCTCAGAGACAAAGAGAAAATCCTGAAAGCAGCTCGAGAGAAGAGATATGTAACCTACAATGGTAGAAACATTAGATTGGCAACAGGCCTATCCACAGAGACCTGGCAGGCCAGAAAGGACTGGCAGGATATATTCAGAGCACTAAATGAGAAAAATATGCAGCCAAGAATACTATATCCAGCTAGGCTGTCATTGAAAATTGAAGGAGAGATAAAAAGCTTCCAGGACAAACAAAAACTAAAGGAATTTGCAAACACAAAACCAGCCCTACAGGAAATCTTGAAAGGGGTCCTCTAAGCAAAGAGAGACCCTAAGAGCAACATAGACCAGAAAGGAACACAGACAATATACGGTAACAGTCACCTTACAGGCAATACAATGGCACTAAATTCCTATCTT
>NC_058419.1:80806640-80807844 GCF_002201575.2 Neomonachus schauinslandi
CAATAGTTACCCTGAATGTAAATGGGCTCAATGCCCCAATCAAAAGACACAGGCTATCAGACTGGATTAAAAAATAAGACCCATCGATATGCTGTCTGCAAGAGACTCATTTTAGAACTAAAGACACCCCCAGATTGAAAGTGAGGGGGTGGAAAACCATTTACCCTGCTAATGGACACCAAAAGAAAGCTGGGGTGGCAATCCTTAGATCAGACAAATTAGATTATAAACCAAAGACTATAATAAGAGATGAGGAAGGACATTATATCCTACTTAAAGGATCTATCCAACAAGAAGATCTAACAATTGTAAATATCTATGCCCCTAACATGGGAGCAGCCAATTATATAAGGCAATTAATAACAAAAGCAAAGAAACACATCAACAACAATACAATAATAGTGGGGGACTTTAACACCCCCCTCCCTGAAATGGACAGATCGTCTAAGCAAAAGATCAACAAGGAAATAAAGACTTTAAATGACACACTGGACCAAATGGACTTCACAGACCTATTCAGAACATTCCATCCCAAAGCAACGGAATACACATTCTTCTCTAGTGCCCATGGAACATTCTCCAGAATAGATCACATCCTAGGTCACAAATCAGGTCTCAACTGGTACCAAGATTGGGATCATTCCCTGCCTATTTTCAGACCACAATGCTTTGAAACTAGAACTCAATCACAAGAGGAAAGTTGGAAAGAACTCAAATACATGGAGGCTAAAGAGCATCCTACTGAAGAATGAATGGGTCAACAAGGAAATTAAAGAAGAATTAAAAAAATACATGGAAACCAATGAAAATGAAAACACAACTATTCGGGCGCCTGGGTGGCTCAGTTGGTTAAGCGACTGCCTTCAGCTCAGGTCATGATCCCGGAGTCCCTGGAAGAGTCCCACATCAGACTCCCTGCTCGGCAGGGAGTCTGCTTCTCCCTCTGACCCTCCCCCCTCTCATGTGCTCTCTCTCATTCTCTCTCACACAAATAAATAAATAAAATCTTTAAAAAAAAAAAAAGAAAAAGAAAACATAACTATTCAAAATCTTTGGGATGCAGCAAAGGCAGTCCTAAGAGGAAAGTATATAGCAATACAAGCCTTTCTCAAGAAACAAGAAAGGTCTCAAGTACACAACCTAACCCTACACCTAAAGGAGCTGGAGAAAGAACAGCAAATAAAGCCTAAACCCAGCAGGAGAA
>NC_058419.1:80812844-80952082 GCF_002201575.2 Neomonachus schauinslandi
GAGGAAGACACAAAGAAATGGAAAAACGTTCCATGCTCATGGATTGGTAGAACAAATACTGTGAAGATGTCAATGCTACCTAGAGCAATCTACACATTCAATGCAATCCCCATCAAAATACCATCCACTTTTTTCAAAGAAATGGAGCAAATACTCCTAAAATTTGTATGGAACCAGAAAAGACCCCGCATAGCCAGAGGAATGTTGAAAAAGAAACGCAAAGCCGGCGGCATCACAATTCCGGACTTCCAGCTCTATTACAAAGCTGTCATCATCAAGACAGCATGGTACTGGCACAAAAACACACACACAGATCAATGGAACAGAATAGAGAGCCCAGAAATGGACCCTCAACTCTATGGTCAACTCATCTTTGACAAAGCAGGAAAGAATGTCCAATGGAAAAAAGACAGTCTCTTCAACAAATGGTGTTGGGAAAATTGGATAGCCACATGCAGAAGAATGAAACTGGACCATTTCCTTACACCACACACAAAAATAGACTCCAAATACTTGAAAGACCTCAATGTGAGACAAGAGTCCATCAAAATCCTAAAGGATAACACAGGCAGCAACCTCTTTGACCTCAGCCGAAGCAACTTCTTCCTAGAAACATCGCCAAAGGCAAGGGAAGCAAGGGCAAAAATGAACTATTGGGACTTCATCAAGATAAAAAGCTTTTGCAAAGCAAAGGAAACAGTCAACAAAGCCAGAAGACAACCGACAGAATGGGAGAAGATATTTGCAAATGACATATCAGATAAAGGGCTAGTATCCAAAATCTATAAAGAACTCATCAAACTCAACACCCAAAGAACAAAGAATCCAATCAAGAAATGGGCAAAAGACATGAACAGACATTTTTCCAAAGAAGACATCCAAATGGCCAACAGACATGAAAAAGTGCTGAATATCGCTCGGCATCAGGGAAATCCAAATCAAAACCTCAATGAGATACCACCTCACACCAGTCAGAATGGCTAAAATTAACAAGTCAGGAAATGACAGATGTTGGCGGGGATGCGGAGAAAGGGGAACCCTCCTACACTGTTGGTGGGAATGCAAGCTGGTGCAGCCACTCTGGAAAACAGTATGGAGGTTCCTCAAAAAGTTGAAAATAGAGCTACCATATGATCCAGCAATTGCACTACTGGGTATTTACCCCAAAGATACAAAAGTAGGGATCCGAAAGGGTACGTGCACCCCGATGTTTATAGCAGGAATGTCCACAATAGCCAAACTGTGGAAAGAGCCAAGATGTCCATCGACAGATGAATGGATAAAGAAGATGTGGTATATATATACAATGGAATATTATGCAGTCATTAAAAGGAATGAGATCTTGCCATTTGCAACGACGTGGATGGAACTGGAGGGTATTATGTTGAGCGAAATAAGTCAAACAGAGAAAGACATGTATCATATGATCTCACTGATATGAGGAATTCTTAATTGCAGGAAACAAACTGAGGGTTGCTGGAGTGGGCGGTGGGGTGGGAGGGATGGGGTGACTGGGTGATAGACACTGGGGAGGGTATGTGCTCTGGTAAGCGCTGTGAATTGTGCAAGACTGTTGAATCTCAGATCTGTACCTCTGAAACAAATAATGCAATATATGTTAAGAAAAAAAAAAGAAGAAGAAGAAGGTAGCGGGAGGGGAAGAATGAAGCGGGGGAAATCGGAGGGGTATACGAACCATGAGAGACGATGGACTCTGAAAAACAAACTTAGGGTTCTAGAGGGGAGGGGGGGTGGGAGGATGGGTTAGCCTGGTGGTGGGTATTGAGGAGGGCACGTTCTGCATGTAGCACTGGGTGTTATGCACAAACAATGAATCATGGAACACTTCATCTGAAACTAATGATGTAATGTATGGGGATTAACATAAGAATAAAAAAAATTAAAAAAAAAAGAGCTTTTTAAAAACAAATCCATTGCCTGGGTCCCTAATTAAAACAGAATCTTTGGACATAAGGCCTAATCATCACTAGTTTGTAAAATACCCCAGGTAATTCTAATGTGTTAGCTACTGATATATCATCTTACAAATAGGTGTTTAAGTAATGCTCATCATTTCTTTCAGTTTTCATATTTTCTTTGAATTGAGGCTTAAGTTAGTAGTTTTGCCCTGTTTTTAATGCGGGTAAGTAAGGGTGGAAGGAAGAGTACTTAATGCTTTTGTTTCTGACAGTTTTCTTTAGATATGCATTCCTGGAGAAACAGAATTAAACATTTTAAAAGTTAATAATGTTGTTAGTTCTGCCTCTTGTTTTTGTTTTCAGTAAATATTTTATTGATCTACTAATTGTTACACAGGAAATAAAACTAAAATTCTTTAGTAACAGTTCTTCTTTTTTTAAAATTTACATATATTATTTGTTTCAAAAATACAGGTCTGTGATTCATCCATCTTACACAATTCACAGCGCTCACCATAGCACGTACCCTCCCCAATATCCATCACCCAGCCACCCCATCCCTCCCATCCCCCCTCCACTCCAGTTCTGCCTCTTGTTTAACATAATATTTTTTGAACTCTCCAGTTCTTTATAACCTTTAGAGATGTTTCATTTTGTGATTTAAAAACTTGGTTTTGGACATCCTAGTGGTAATCATAAACATTGCCTCAGTTATGTTCCTCAAATGATAATTTATGGAATGTGAGATGTTTTTAAAATGCTGGCTTTTTCTATGGTAGGTAGTACCAATCTGACAAATGTCAGTGGTCTCAAAATAAGAATAAGTTAATGTTTTATGTGGCATTTTAGTGTGGTCTCTTTTTTTTAAGATTTATTTATTTTAGAGAGCACAGGAGTGCAAGCCGGGGGTGGGGCAGAGGGAGAGAATCTCAAGCAGACTCCCCGCTGAGTGTGGAGCCTGATGCTGGGCTCAGTCTCAAGACCCTGAGATCATGACCTGGGCTGAAACCAAGTGTTGGACGCTCAACTGACTAAGCCACCCAGGTGCCCCAGTGCTGGTTGTTTTTAATTCTGTTGTGGCCTTTGTATCTAAATACTTAATTTTCATTTATTTTTCTTTAAGGTAGTCACCATTGATACAATATTATAATTTTGAGAAACTAAATTTAATAGACTTACTTTTACTTTTGGACAGGTTGAAGATAACTTTGTGCTAGAAAATGAGAAAGAAAAATTCGTAGAAGAATTGAGGGCTATTGTAGGTCAAGCCCAGGAGATCCTTCATGTCCACTCTGCTGCAGATAGACCCATTGGAATTGACTCTATTATTGTGGAATCCAACAATAACCAAGTAAGAGCAGTTATTTAGCAGTTATTTAGTCTTAGCAGTTATTTAGCAGTTATTTAGCAGTTATTTAGTCTTCTCAGATATATATCAAGAACTTCTTTATTTATCTATTCATTTTTAATTCAGACAGGATCATCTGAACAAGTACAGATAAATTCTGCATCCACTCAAACCAGCAGTAAGTATATTTCATAAAATTTACCATGTGGCTTTTGAAGCAAGACATTTGGAAACTTTAATTTACATACCTTCATTGGGAAAGATGTTAGCCAATAAAGGAAATTAAAGAATTGTTAATGTAGGTTTTCCCACACTTGGAAAGGCCTTTTTAGCCCAGATGTAAGAAGTAAAACCATTCTCCAGATTTACTTCAAGTGTTAATTTATTTCTGAGTTGTTGCATGGTATGTTACCAGAAAAGCAGTCACAGTACTGATGACCTTTAACGGCTTTACTGTTTGAAATTAATTGGTAAGTTGATTTTTTTTACCACTGATATGATTTGGACAGGACCTTTCTTAACTAATATCACTATGTTCTAAGTTTGCCTCATGTTTTAATATAGTCATTTATATCTTGATTTCCTTCCACTTAGTGTTATACTTCTACCTGCTGTGATCACTGATAAGTTTTTGTAAATCAGATACTAACTAAACTTCCAGGGACTAAAAATGGGGTCTTCTGTTTTCTTTTCTGATGACTTTATCTCTCCATTCTTTTCAGCTCTGGTCATGGTTATATTTAGAGTATCTGGGAGGGGGCGAAGAGCCATAGACAAATGAGGACCTGTGAAGGAATTATAACAACATGAAGAAGCAACAGGTGGTGTGGGAGTCATGAAATCAGATACCATTACCCTGAAATTTACTTTGTGTTAGGATGCCAAGGTCCTCCTCTGTTCTTTCTCATTAGGAGGAATTTGAGCAGATTTCTGACTGATAAAGTATGGTAAAGTTTATAAAAAAGAATTACTTATTTGAATAAGTTTACAAAGTAGGAATAAAGATGTGGGGACTTTATTTTTAAGTTGTCATATAGTAAAATTTATTTTTTCCTCTTGGTGTATAGTTCTATAAATTTTAATACTCACAGATTTGTGTAAGCATCATCATAATCAGGATGCAGAACAGGAGATATAGGTTTTATTGGAGAAAGTGCTTTCCATTTTTTCCCCAAAATGTGTCCTGCTTCTAATTGCTATTGATACAATGTTTGTTTCATAGATTTAAAAATCCTTCCCTAACAATATCTTGTGCTTAGTTCTTTAGAGTATTTGCCAGCGTTGGGAGGTCTGGTCTTATAAATTACACATATCCTAGTGCTGTTGGAAATGGAGATACAAGACAAATTGGTATTTTAACATGGTTTCCTTAATAGGGTAAATATGTTGACAATTGCTTAGCATATTGATTTTTGCTAATTCTTTCTACAGATGAATCTGCTCCACAGTCATCCCCAGTTGGTCGGTGGCGATTCTGTATCAATCAAACAATAAGAAACCGTGAGGCTCAATCTCCTCCTTCTCTTCAGCAGTCCATGTCTACAGTTCCTGGGCTATCTCTATTTCCTGGTAAGTGTTCATTGTCTGCCAACTTTCTCCAGACTTGGAGGAGTTACAAAATATATACCATATCTTTAATTTGTGTTCACGGGTATTTTATTCTTATGAGAATTTTCATAAGCATTATTGAAGATGTTATTATTAGGGTATAACTTAAGCCATTTTAAAATGTAATATTTTTCAAATATAATATTTATGGAAAAAAATAAAGAAGAAGTTTTTATTCCTTGACAGGTTGAATTCTGTGTATTTTGAGTCTTATTTACAAGACTTATTCACACAGGTTCTTGTTTGTCCCTTGCTCCTCTTGTCCCCTTTGAGTTTGGTTACTAGTCCATGCTTTGTATTTATTAATATGTGCCTAGCTATTCTTTGTTATTGTTCCAGGTCCAAGAACCACAAATAATAAGGAAATATCACAGGACACACTGCCCACTCTAGAAAGTAATCCATGCCAGCGTGTACTTTTTGCCTCCAAATCAGAACTCAAGGATGTAGTTGATGGTAAGATGTCTGAATATGCCAGTGTAGAAACTAAGCAGCCAGCTTTATTTTATCGAGTGGAAGATGACAGGCAGATAATGGCACCAGTTACTAGTAGTCCAAGTTACACTGCTACTTCAGTTCGTGCAGTTCCAGTTGAATGTGAGGGACTCACCAACCAAGCAGGCATATTTCTACCTGTATATCCATGTCACCAAGCTGCCAGTCAGGCTGATGTACTTATGGTCCCTCCTGGCGAGTCAACTCAGATTGCTGGTAACTCTCTTACAACTCTGGCATTTATGTCTGATCAAAAGCCTCAATCCTTAGCAGTGCAGCAGCCAACTATGGATGCAGAGTTTATTTCCCAAGAAGGAGAAACCACAATGAACACTGAAGCAAGTTCTCCTAAGATGGTCATTCCCACTCAGACCCCTGGTCTTGAACTGACTACCCTTCTACCCACTACTATCCTGGAATCAGATGGGGAAAGACCTCCAAAAATGGAGTTTGCAGACAACCGAATTAAAACTCTGGATGAAAAATTAAGAAACTTGCTCTACCAGGAGCATAGCATATCTAGCATCTATCCTGAGAGTCAGAAGGATACCCAAAGCATAGACTCTCCATTTTCTTCCTCTGCTGAAGATACGCTCTCATGTCCAGTGCCAGAAGTCATAGGCATCAGTCACAGTGGAATTCAAGATAGTCCTGCACAGTCCCCTAATTTTCAGCAGACAGGCTCTAAGATTCTGTCCAATGTGGCTGCAAGTCAGCCTGCTAACATATCAGTATTCAAAAGGGACCTGAATGTGATAACTTCTATACCCAGCGAATTATATTTACATGTAAGTATTATTCTTTCTAATCAATTTCTTATCCTTATACTTTTAAAGAAATTCTTCTTTTCTAAAGTTATATCCTCTGAAGTGAAATTGTCTATGTCACAGGATTCTGAGGTCACAGGTATTTAAGAAGGCCATGACTTTGGCTGCAGGTGCCCGGAATTTCTAGATAGAGACGACAGAAGTATCTTTGGTGAGAGAGCCCTCTGGTGAATTAGCTAGGAACTTGCAAGGATGTCGTTTTTGTATTAGTGACAGAACAGGACTGATTTATAGATTGTTTTAGTGGATAGGAAGAACTGACATTTAGATTTCCACTTAAAAGTGCCCGTTACCAATTTCCTTTCTTAAAAGTTTATGGTTTTAGTTTAATCTTGTTTGGTGAGTTTTATTTGAAAAAAAGAACTTATTAATTTTTTAAGTTTTTATTTAAATTCTAGTTCACATCCAGTGTAATATTCGTTCAGGTGTACAATATAGTGATTCAACACTTCCACCCAACACCCTGTGCTCATCACAAGTACCCTTCTCAATCCTTATCGCCTATTTAGCCCCTCCCTCCACCCACTTCCCCTCTGGTAACCATCAGTTTGTTCACTAGAGTTAAGAGTCTGATTCTTGATTTGCCTCTTCCCCTACCCCATGTTTGTTTGTTTTGTTTCTTAAATTCCACATATGAGTGAAATCATATGGTATTTTTTTTTAAGTTATGTAACATAGGAACTTAATTTCCCTTTTCTATTCCTTCAAATCACAGGAGTAATGACTATCGTGTTTATCCACTATTTGGTACTTATCCTTCTTAAGCTTACATGGATCTATTTACATACCTATAACTTTTTTTAAAGATTTTATTTATTTACTTGACAGAGAAAGACACAGTGAGAGAGGGAATATAAGCAGGGGGAGTGGGAGAGGGAGAAGCAGGCTTCCCGCGGAGCAGGGAGCCCAATGCGGAGCTCGATCCCAGGACCCTGGGATCATGACCTGAGTCGAAGGCAGACGCTTAATGACTGAGCCACCCAGGCGTCCCCTACATATCTATAACTTTTTATTTACAAAGATAGGATTGTGCTATATGCATATTGGTCTGCAAATTTATCTTGTCATTTTTACAGTATATCATAGATATATTTCTAAATCTTCACCACTGTATCTCTTTATTATTTACATAAGTAGTATATGTGTGTATATAAAATAAAATCCATCCCACTTCCAAACCTATAGACATAGCTGGTAATGAATCTTTGCAGACATAGGTTTTTTTTTTTTAATTTTTTAAATTTATTTACTTGAGAGAGAGAGAGACAGAGATAGCTAGAGAGAGAAACGAGCTGGGAGGAGAGGGAGAAGCAGGCTCCCCACTGAGCAGGGAGCCTGATGCGGGGCTCCATCCCAGGACCCTGGGATCATGACCTGAGCCGAAGGCAGACGCTTAACCGACTGAGCCACCCAGGCGCCGTTTGCAGACATAGTTTTAATTAATATACAAATATGTGTATAATCATACTTCTCTTTTTTAAAGATTTTATTTATTTATTTGAGAGAGAAAGAGAGCACGAGTAGGGGGAGGGGTAGAGGGACAAGCAGACTCCCTGCTGAATGGGGAGCCCAACTTGGGGCTCGATCCCCCCCCAAGATCATGACCTGAGCTGAAGTCAGATGCTTAACCGACCGAACTACCTAGATGCCCCAGTCATACTTCTTTATTACATATTTACAAAGACATAGATATATATGTTTATATACATCTATTTCTCTACATACATGTGCTGTTCTGCATTTTTTTCAGTTATGAACATTTATCCATGGTGGTACACGTAGTTCCACCTCACTTACGTTTTTTATTTTTTTATTTTTTTAAAGATTTTACTTCTTTATTTGACAGAGACACAGTGAGAAAAGGAACACAAGCAGGGGGAGTGGGAGAGGGAGAAGCAGGCTTCCCGCTGAGCAGGGAGCCTGATGCAGGGCTCGATCCCAGTACCCTGGGATCATGACCTGAGCCGAAGACAGACACTTAACGACTGAGCTACCCAGGCGCCCCTCACTTACGTTTTTTAAACAATGGCGTAATATTCCCTTGAATAGATCTAACTTAAAGATTTGTATTGTTGTTGGGGTGCCTGGGTGGCTCAGATGGTTAAACGTCTGCCTTCGGCTCAGCTCATGATTCCAGGGTCCTGGGATCCAGCCCCACATCGGGCTCCTGACTTAGCGGGGAGTCTGCTTCTTCCTCTCCCTCTGCCTCTCCCACTGCTCATGCTCTCTCTCTCTCTGTATCTCTGTGTCTCAAATGAATAAATAAAATCTTTAAAAAAAAAGATTTGTATTGTTGTAAACTAGTAATTTTAAATTATGTAATTAATACATAAACAGGAAAGCAATTCAGAAGGATAGAAAATGAAAATTATATTAACAACTTCTTATATCCCCTTCTACTCCCCAAACACTGTTAAGTTCCTGGTTTTAATTCTTGAAGTCATTGCCATTAATAACTTGTAAACAATATACTTATTCATCTATTTTTTGATTTAATAATTTTTGGCAATACCTAATAATTTACTGCTATGAAGGGTGAGGAAATTATATATTTTCCCTTTCCTCTTCTTTCCCATACACCTCCCAGTTTTTATTACTTGTATTACTTTTTAATACTGGCAAGGTTTATAACATCTACATTTTTTTCCTGTAACACTGGCTGGGCTTTGTAAGTTGATTCGAAGAATTGAAGGTCAGTAAACAGCATTTATATTATGATTATATGTGTTATCTGATGATCATGTAATAATATTAGAACCATAAAAAATGAAATAAAATTTTCTGTCATTTAAATTTTGTTGCTCAAAGGATAGCCTTTCAAGTGTCAAGGTCAAATGGATTCTTTTGTTTAAGTGTCCATTGGTACTTCTGGATCAAATTTACTTGCCACTCTTTCTGGTGTCCTAGAATTCCTTTTTCTCCCCTCCCTGAAATGCTTCTATGAGTAATATTTTTAAATAAGTTGCATGGGTGACTAATTTGATTTTTTTTAAGTCCAAAATTGCCTTTATTTTGCTTCACACTTGATTAAGTATACATGGTAGGGTCATTTTGAGTTAATTTTTGTATATGGTGTGAAATAAGGGTTCACCTTCATTCTTTTGCATCTGACTATCCAGTTGTTCCAGCACCATTGTTATTCTCTTTGTTGTTATTATCAATGGAATTGTTTTCTTAATTTCCTTTTCAGATTTTTCTTTGCTATTGTATAGAAATACAACTAATTTTTAAGTGTTGATGTTATATCCTTCAATTTTGCTGAGTTTGTGTATCATTTAGGATTTTTTGTATAATATATAAGATCATATCGTCTGTAAAAAGAGATAGTTTATTTCTTCATTTCCTGTTTTTCTTTATTAACTTTTCATTGCATGCTTTCCATCTCTTTGTCCTTTTGCTTTTTTCTCAATTTTTAAGCTGTTTCAGTCTCCTATTCAGCCATTTTTTTGTCAAGGATTCTATTTTTTTTTAAATTTTAATTATTTTTATTTTTATTCATTTTTTTAGAGAGGGGAAGAGAGAAGGGCAGAGGGAGAGGGAGAGAGAGAATCTTTTTTTTTTTTTTTAAAGATTTTATTTATTTGACAGAGAGAGACACAGCGAGAGAGGGAACACAAGCAGAGGGAGTGGGAGAGGGAGAAGCAGGCTTCCCGCTGAGCAGGGAGCCTGATGTGGGGCTCGATCCCAGGACCCTGGGATCATGACCTGAGCCGAAGGCAGATGCTTAATGACTGAGCCACCCAGGTGCCCCGGAGAGAGAGAATCTTAAGCAGGCTCCACACCCAGCACAGAGCCCGATGCGGGGCTCAATCTCACAACCCTGAGATCATGATCTGAGCTGAAATCAAGAGTTGGATGCTTAATCCACTGAGCCACCCAGGTGCCCCAAGGATTATATTTTTAATTTTCAGTAACTGTAGTTCATTTTTCTTATGGTTGTATTGTCTTCACACATCTTTCTGGAGATATTAAGTATTATTCTATGTTATTGATGCTAGTTCCTTGGCTATTCTTCTTCTTACTGAATTTAGTGTTTTCTTTCTTTTTTAGAATTTTTATTTATTTACTTTTTATGTAGGCGTCACACCCAGTGTGGGGCCTCAGCTCATGACCGTGAGATCAAGAGTCACACACTCTACTGACTGAGCCAGCCAGGTGCCCCTAGTGTTTGCTTATAGTGTTGATTTCCCATAAGTGGTGATTCTTAGACTCATCTTTTCTTTTTCCATTGTAAGATTCCTTGTTTGTCTCTCTAAATGCCATATATAATTTTTGTAGCCTTCCTCCAGTAATTGTGGGAAAGGCATGGGACATGCTTCTTGGCTCTGAATATTACAGCTTTTCTTGAAATGCTGCCTAGAGGGTAGCTTAATAGTCTTCAAAGGTGGAAGGGCTTTCCCTTCCTCCTGGATGTTGTCTCCTTCCTACATTGCTGATTGGGCCACGAACATTTTCCTCTCACCACTCTTATTTGGGAGCAGATGGCTCTGCTGTCTTTTGCTTGCTGTGGAGGTAGCGGGGGAAAGAAGAACTGCCTGGTTATTCTTTCTTTGGTACCCCAACCAGTTTACTCTCCCATTCAGTGAGTAAGTCAAGATCTCTTTTTGTGAAGCTCAAATTCTAGTCAGGGAAGATAGACCCTAAATAAATAAATAAAGGAAAGGGCTATGATAGAATGAGTAGGGGATTACTTTATATAAGGGGTCAGGGAGGAACTTGTGTGTGGTGGTAACATTCATAGGTGGAGACCTGCTCAAGGAACCAAAAGAAGTCCAGGAAGTCGGAGAGTGTTATGAGATGATGTTGAGGCAGATAGGAGACAGATTGGGTACAGCTTTGTAAGCATTCTAGCCAACGACTCTTCCTTTTGGTTGGCCAGGGCTCTCTCTCACTGCCTAGATCTGCCACCCAAGTTTGCAGCATTTTGAAATAGTTCCTGCATGTGTCATGGGCTGCTTTTTCCTCCTTTAATTATATATGCCTGTGTCTATGTCTCTTTTTTCTGTCATATCTATGGATTTGGATTGATAAGGTAGGCTAGAACTTGTACTTAACTTACCATCTTGATCAATTATTACTTATTAAAAATTTTCTGTAATTTCAGTGGGACCAATGCAGCATTTTCTAAATTTAATATTATTGAGAAATTTTTTCTCTTCATGAAAGTAGCATTATTACTAGTCCAGAATGAGCTTTTTTTTCCCCAAAATAGGACTTTGGAAAATAAGAACTGATTGTTCAGAATTTTAATAACTGCTGACCTGCCCTGAGTGTTAATGCTTATTCAAGACTTCGGTATACTTAATGCCACTTAGGCTGTCTTCCTGCAGACAAATGCTAAATCCCATTCTTTGAACTTTTTAATACTCATTTAATTCTAGATTAGTAGAGATGATTCTCATGTTTCCCAAAGTTGTGTATTTTTGTATTATTATAGAGGATTTATTTTTAAAGTATTCATTTAGAATGTAACAGTTAATTCTGACATTTTGTTGTCAGAGGGATGGGAGGAGAAGAGGAGAGTGATTTTATAGCCAGCTGTGGCCTGATGTTAACAAGTTTTAGAGCAAGAATTTGAAATAATTTCAAGGCCCGTTGTAAATATCTGTGTGCTTACATAAAGTAAGAAATTTGATTTGGTAATATTTCTCTATAAATCTAAATGCCTAGATATCTTGTTTCTCTATGTTATCATGTGTGTTAGGCATCTTTCACTCTCAAATAATATGAGCATAAATGAAAGTTTCATTTTAAGAGCATAGGGTTTCAGTAACCTCTTTTAGTAAATGAAGTATATGAAGGAATAATTTTCATTTTCATTTTTCAAAGTTGCTATAATGAAAAATATTCTAGGGTGGAAGATTAATATTCTGTTCTGTATTTATCTGAAGTCCAAATAATATTTTTAAAGAAAGAGGAAGGATTAATTCCTGTAAGTTGAATACTTCAGATTCACTCTGATATGCAGACAGACATAGCATTCTGTTTTTGATTACTGATTAGTCCATGCAAGAAACTCCAATGGTATAAACAACTGCTTCATCTTACCTAAATTATCACCATTTTGGTTTTTTTCTCTTTTTGTCTCCATTAGGAGATGTCCCCAGATGCTTCACTTCCAGGAGATCCAGAAGCCTATCCTGCTGCTGTGTCAAGCGGTGGAGCCATTCATCTGCAGACAGGAGGTGGATATTTTGGCCTAAGCTTTACTTGTCCTAGTCTCAAAAATCCTATTAGCAAGAAATCCTGGACTCGCAAATTAAAAAGCTGGGCATACAGGCTACGGCAGTCAACCAGCTTTTTCAAGAGATCAAAAGTCCGTCAAGGTAGTGTGCTTACAGTCAGGGACATAGACTAGGTAACATCACTTTTCATTTACTTCTGTTTTTTTTTTGTTTGTTTGTTTGTTCATATACAAACCTTACCACTTTTTCCACGTAGCCCATGTATGTGACATGTCCCATTAATGTCATTGCCATTTTATTTTTCCTTTTGTAACTAATTTGGTTTTACAGTTATTCATTTCATGTAGATACTAAGTCTCGGGATAAATCTTACAATGTCTGATTTTGAGTTAGGGACTTCTACAGTGTTGCTTATTACATTAACACTTTTTAATTATCTAGCAGGGGTTAAGCTTTTTCTACTTTTCTTCATTTTTTGGTAATGTAAACAGATTTAGTCTTAACAAACAATTTTCTCTTTTCTGCTTACAATTGCACAAAACTTGCAGTGGAAGCAGAAGATATGAGATCAGCAGTTGCTCCTGATCCCATTCCTCTGACGGGAGAGTCCACGGCTGATACTAGGGCTTTGAGTAGATGTAAAGCGATGAGTGGATCATTTCAGCGGGGTCGGTTCCAGGTTTGTGTCTTTGGTTGAATCTTTATCTACAAGGGCATTGTACAAGATAATAGCATTGAAAATCTTGGTATTTATATGATACTTATTTTAAATGGAGATTATTGTCGTATTTAATTTTTTCCCCTAATACACATCCCCTCACCTTTTGTAGACTTCCAGTAAAGGTGAGTCTAAAGAAATGGGGATTTTAGTAGCTGGAAAAGAGCACAGAAATGAGTCATCATTTTTCAGTGGGTGGTTGGGTCACCTTTTTTATAAATCTATTTCTTGTCCTTTAGAATCTCAGCAACTTGAATCATTGAATTTTTTTAAATTGTGGAATTTTGTTTGAGCAATTTGAAGCCAACTCTTTTTACCCAAGGGGCCTAATTGAAAGACTTTGAAATGAGAATTATAGATGGGGTTTTTAAGTTTGGATATTATCGATATGTGTACATCATAGCAGACCATCCACTTATCTGTGCCATATTTTGATATTGAATTTCTTCATGGGTTTACTCTTTGGTTAGACAGAGCCAGCCACTTTTGCCTTTTTGTATCTCAGGTGATTATGGTTCCTCAGCAGCAGTCAGTGAAAGTGACATCTTTTGGAATAGAACACACACCAGCATTCCATAAAATGACAACCCATTCTAGTGAAGAAGCTCTAGCCTTTACGGACAGAGCAAAGTCTCAATTAGTGGAAATGGAACCTGCCACGCACAATCCACCGACTTCACTTTCTTCTCAGAAGTTACGAGCTCTTCATGAAACCTTCAAAGAAGGTAAAAGAATTCCCAAACAAGGTGACAACTTCTCATCTTTCAGCACAGCTTGTGAGACTGATGTATCTTCAATGACCCCAGAAAAAGAGTTGGAAGAGAACTCAGCCACGGGAAGTAGTATGCATTCTGGACTTGAACTGTTGTTTAAAGAGAGAGAGATACTTACTGCTGGGAAACAGCCTAGCTCTGATAGTGAATTTTCAGCCACTCTTTATGGCAGAGGGAAATCAGTGGCAAAGACTGGTACAGAGAGTGATCAGTGCTTACCACTCCGTGAAGAAAAAGCCTGTGCTCAAACACAGAGCTCACTCTTCTATTCACCATCTTCTCCAATGAGCAGTGATGATGAGTCAGAAATAGAGGACGAGGATTTGAAGGTGGAGCTTCAAAGATTACGAGAAAAGTAAGATTGTTTCTCTTTTGTCACAAATCTGGTTGCCTGGAGTTTTATAGAACTAAGTATTTGACTGATAGCTAATTTACAATTGGTGACTTTTTAAAAAAAGATTTACTTATTTATTTACTTACTTACTTGAGGGAGAGAGAGAGAGTGTGTGTGCGCACACAGGGAAGGGGCAGAGGGAGAGGGAGAGAATCTCCAGCAGACTCTGTGCTGAGCATGGAGCCCAACACGGGGCTCAATCTCATGACCCTGAGATCATGACCTGAGCCAAAACCAAGAGTCAGATGCTTAACTGACTGAGCCACCCAGGTGCCCCACAATTGGTGACGTTTTAATGATTGAAAATTTTTGATGATTGAAAACTACAAAGATAGCATCAGATCTCACAGGTCAGGGGCTCAGTCCCATATATGCCAATCATAAGTCCAAGTAGTATTACCTATGCTTCAAAGGTTCCCACAAGCCCTTCCTTGGGTTCAATTAATTTACTAGAGCAGCTTACAGAACTCAGGAAGAACAGTTTACTTACTAGATTATCAGTTTATTATAAAAGGACACAACTGAGGAACAGTCAGATGGCAAGGTACAGGGGAAGGGGCATAGAGCTTCTATGCCCTCTTGGGAGTACCAGCACCTTCATGTTTTTACCAACCTGGAAACTCTCCAAACCCTATAGTAAGGGATTTTTATGGAAATTTCACTATGGTAGGCATGATTGATTTAAATCATTGGCCATTGGTGATTAATTCAGTCTCTAACTCTGTCCTAGAGGTGGAGTGGGAGGGGCTGAAAATCCCACCCTCTAATCACTTGGTTGGTTCTCCTGGCAATCAGCCCCCAACCTTAGGGGCTATTCAAGTCAGTTCATTAATATAAACTCAGGTGTGATTCCAAGGGGCTTATTATAATTAATAAGATTTCTTTCACCTTTATCACTCTAGAGCTACTTTAGGAACTGGAGCTATTTGAGGACAACAGACCAGATATTAAAATAAAAGATCCTCCAATTGCTCTTTATAGCTTAGGAAATTACTAGGGTTTTAGGAGCTGTATTCTAGGAACAGGGATAAAGACCAAATATATATATTTTAATATAAATCATAATATCACAACAGTAAAAAAGCACACAGAACAATCTCTTATTTCTCATGCCCTAATCTCATTTCTCAGAGGCAACCACTGTGAACTGTTTGGTATATATCTTGCCTGTCATTTTTCTGTGCATTACGTATATTTTTTGCCTTTTATGAAAGTGAGGTCATAATATACATGTTATTCTACAATTTTTTTACTTAACACTGTTGCTTATATACACGTTTGCACAAATAATCTTTATTCCACATATTAGAATAGCTAAAGTTTATTTAATCCCTTATTAATGGACATTTCAGCTTTATTCCATGTTTTGCTTATGTAAGCAATGTTGAAGTAAACAACCTTATATTTTTACATACTTATGTGAGTATTTTTTGTAGGATAGATACCTAAAAGTAGAATTTCTGGGTTAAAAGGTATGTATACTTTAAATTGATAGATACTGCTAAAATTGTTGTTCAGGGTGGCTATACCATTTTATACACCAAACAAATATATATGAAAGTGGGGTGCCTGGCTGGCTCGGTCAGTAGAGCATGTGACTCTTGATCTTGGAATCGTGAGTTCCAGCCCCATGTTGGGCATAGAGATTACTTTAAAAAAATATATATATACACATATATATGAAAGTGACTGTTTTCCCACTTCTTAACAACATTGGACTGGATATTATTGATCCTTTTAGTTTTATTCCAATCAGATAAATTAAAAATATTTCTTAAGAAATAACTGTATTCTCCTACTTAATAGTGAAGTTGTACATATCTCATATTGGCTACTTGTATTTCCTTTTTGGAGTCACCTTCTCATATTCTTTCCCCTTTTTCCTATAAGGTTGTTTCTTCTTTTCTTATTGATTTTTTAAAAGATTTTATGTATTTATTTGAGAGAGAGAGAGCGAGCATGACTGGGGGTGGGGGGCAGAGGGAGAGGGAGAAGCAGACTCCCCACTGAGCAGAGAGCCCAATGAGGGCTCGATCCCAGGACCCTGAGATCATGACCTGAGCCGAAGGCAGCCACTTAACCGACTGAGCCACCCAGGCACCCTTTTCATATTGATTTTTAGGAACTATTTATATATTCTGAATATTAACCTTTTACTATATGTTGTAAATATTTTGTTATTTATACTTGCAACATATAATAAAAGATTAGTATTATCAATATATGTGATTTTAAATTGTATTTCATTATCTTTCACTATATTGAAGTTTTAAAATTTGTTCTTGTCAATTTGTTCACTTTTTTCTTAATGTCTGATTAGTTTAATGTTGAGTTTAGAAAGGCATAGCCCATCCTAAAATTGTGAATATTCTGTATTTTCACATTCTTAATCTAAATTCCTTGTTAAACTTTCCTTGTATTGGTGTAGAGTTTCTTGAGTCGTCTGTATGATGCCAGTGCTATTAAAATGCTTTCTGCATGATTTTCATTTAGACACATTCAGGAGGTGGTAAATCTTCAAACCCAGCAGAACAAGGAGCTGCAGGAGCTCTATGAACGCCTTCGGGCAATTAAAGATAGCAAAATCCAATCATCAGAGGTTCCTCTGCCACCTTCGTCACCACGCAGACCGAGATCTTTCAAAAGCAAACTTCGTAGCCGCCCCCAGTCCTTGACACATGTGGACAGTGGCGCAGCTGCTAAAGGTAAATTGGTCTTAAAAGTGATTTTAAAAACCTGGTCAAATAACAGCAAAATAATAAATATAATGATGATATAATTTATTTCTTATTTTTTATAATTTATTTCTTATTACGCTAAGATGCTTTAAAGAAGTACACGTTATCCTGAGATTCTTTTCTACCTTTTTGGTATTAGATATTCTTTTATGAAATAATGGTGAGGATAGATGATAGATTTTGGAGAGCAGATGAGTGTGTTTTATGTTTTCATTTGGAAAACAAACACCTGGAAGCCCAACTTCAATCTCCCAAATAGTTTTTGAAATGTTATCAGTCATTGGGAACTAAAGTTTGTTGAGGAGCTTGTAGCTAACAAAGATAATCTTAAAAATACTGTCATGTTCTATGTGATGTAAGAGATCATTGTTTATTATTTATGAGAATATTAGAAAAATGTACTACTTTGATTTGAAAAAAGAGGATCAGTCTCTTCTTAATAAAGAAGTTGTTAATTGGGTCAGACTTCTTGGTTACATGTGCATAGTCAAGTGGGTGTTGAGGGTGAACAATAAGGATATATGTGAGATCTCAACAGAATTTGTGGTAGACAGAATAATGGCCCCTAAACAAGTCTTTGTGCAAATTCTTGGAACCTCTGACTATGTTTGGTTATATGGCAAAGAGGAATGGAGGTTGTAGATGGAATTAAGTTTGCTAATTAACTGACTTTAAAATAGGGAGATTATCCTGGATTACTCAGGTGGGCCCAAAGTAATCACAAGGGTCCTTTAAAGTGGAAAAGGGAGGCAGAAGAGAGGGTCAGAGAAAAGATGTGAGGAGGGAAGCAGTGTCAGACAGATGCAACATTGCTGGCTTGGAAGGTGGAGGAAGAGGGCCACAAACCAAGGAATTTAGGCTGCCCCTAGAAGCTGGAAAAGGCTGGGGAACAGATCTTCTCTAGAGCCTCCAGAAGGAATGAAGCCCTGCCAGCACATTGATTGTAGTCCAGTGAGACCCATGTTGGACTTCTAACCTACAGTACTATAAGATAATAAATCTGTGTTGTGTTGGTATGGATGTCAGCCACTAATCTGTGGTAATCAGTTATAGCAACAATAGAAAACTAATACAGAACTCAAGAATGGGAATTCTTCTTTGTGATCCTCATAAAGATAGAATTGAAGGGTAAACTTAGATTGAGGGTAACTTTGGGAGTTTAATAGCAAAAGCATGGGAACTTTCAGTCTAATACTCTACCATTAATTGCTATACTTTTTAAAAAAGATTTTATTTATTTATTAGAGAGCAAGCATGAGAGAGAGACAGAGAGAGAGCACAAGCAGGGGTGGGGGGTAGAGAGAGAAGCAGGCTCACTGCCTAGCAGAGAGCCCAACACAGGACTCGATCCCAGGACCCTGGGATCATGACCTGAGCTGAAGGCAGATGCTTAACCAACTGAGCCCCCCAGGCACCCTAATTGCTATACTTTATTTTATTCTGTTTTGTTCTTTTCTTTAAAGATTTTATTTATTTGTCAGAGAGAGAGAGCACACGCAGGGGGAGCGGCAGGCAGAGGGAGAAGCAGGCTCCCCACTGAGCAAGGATCCTGATGCAGGAGTTGATCCCAGGACCCTGGGATCATGACCTGAGCTGAAGGCAGATGCTTAATCTACTGAGCCACCCAGGTGCCCCAATTCTGATTTGTTCTTAAGTGACTTGCTCTTTTTATGTAGTTTCTGTGTCCCCAGAACTTTGACTTGCAGATGGCTTTGGTTTGTTATGATCCAAAGCATTCTTTGACTTTCCAATCCCTGCTTAACTGGCCCTTGTCACATTCCAGAGATAGAAAATTGACTGACCCTGCTCATCTTTTTCATGCCAAGAAATGGGCCAGAGGCCATTGCCTATCCTATTGTTGGGCTCTCCTCCAGTCTGGTTGTTAAGGATTTTTTCTGCGTAGGTGAGCACGGTTCTTTGTCAGGCCACTTTGAAGAATGAAGAGGTAGACCAGACAGAGTGGTGGGCAGCAAAGCAAGGTTTATTGAGTAATAGCAAAGTGATAGTCCAGAGCTCCTGAGGAGGGAGGGGACCCGAGAGGGTTGCCACCAGTTTTTAAGTCTAGGGGTTTTTATGGGCTTGTTGGCGGGCTGTTTTCATCTAATTAAGCCTCCCTGTGCCTGTCATCCAATCAGGTTTTTGTCATATGGGAAAGGGTAGAAGGCTCCTCCCAGAATGGTGTAAAATCCTTTTAAGGGTGCTTTCCTCTTAGGACGGAGGGCCCCTTGTCCCTGCCTGCCTGCCTTCCAACTATCCTTCATCAATATCTGTTGTTGAGCCACTGTAGTGAATTTTTTATTTCAGTTATTATACTTTTAAACTCCAGAATTTCTATTTTTAAGAAAAGCTTCTATCTCTTGATATTCTCTATTTAGTGTGAGACATTGTTATCATACTTTCCTTTAAATTTTTAGGCATAGTTTCCTTAAATTTGAATACAGATTTTGTCTACTAAGACCAAAATCTAGGCCCCCTTCAGGATGTTTTTGTTGACTTTTTTTCTGTATATGTGGCATTCTTTTCTGTTTCTTTGCATGTATCTTATTTTGTGATTAAAAACTGGACATTATAGATAATATATTGTAACAGCTCTGGTATCAGATTCTTCCACCCTCTTCCCCACCAAGGTCTGTTTTATTTTGTTTGTTTATTATTGTTATGGTATTTTCTTGTTGCTACTTGTTTACTGATTTTCCAACACTACTCTGTATTCCCTGCAGTGTATGGCCATTAAGTTCTTTGCAAATTTAAAAAAATTTTGTTTTTATTTTTAAGTCTGGCATGCTGATGGTCACACCTGAACCAGTACATTTAGTGGTGAGCCAATGATTTGTCAGATTTCATTAAATGCTTCATCTGGATGTTTTTGTCAAGGGGATCTCTGTGAGAAGGCACACTTTCAAGCTTCACTTTATAAGACAGCCTTTGAATTTATTTCCTGCTTGCCCAGGAAGTGAAGTTCAGCCAGAATTGAGTGATTGGTACTTTCTCCTTTCTCAGGTCTTTCCTGGCATGCCAGACATTTATATTCCCAGGAATATGTCAGAGGTTTTGAAAGTTTCCTATGGTCATCTAATTGTCCTGGAATTCCTTTTTAATTCTAGGCCAGGCTCTTGTTTGCCCCAACTGAATCACAGCCTTACGCATCCCAGTTGTTGCCAGAACTTTCCTATTGTTTCAGTAATGCCCTGGAGGTAGCTCCCTACCCTCCCCCACTCCACATACGCAGCCTGCCTGGGCTGACCTGAGCTCTGAGTGAAACCAAATATCCACCACACTCTAAGAATAGAGGGTCTTTCTAGGTTGTTGCAAGTTTAGACACAATATTGACTCTGGGGATGGTACTTTTTTTTTTAAAGATTTTATTTATTTATTTGAGAAAGAGAGAGAGCGAGAGCCTGCGCGCACACAGACGAAGAGGAAGAAGCAGCCACGCTGCTAAGCTGGGGGCCTGACATGGAACTCGATTCCTGGACCCTGGGATCCTGACCTGAACCGAAGGCAGAGGAGGCAGACACTTAACTGACTGAGCCACCCAGGCGCCCCTGGGGATGGTGCTTTTAAGGGAACTCAAAAAGAGGTCTAATCTCTATTGTCTGCAGTGCTGCTGGCTTTTGGCCATCACAACACTGAGCTGAGGAAGAAGCTGGGATGGAACTTGCCAAAAGTTAAAATGTCACAGACCTCAGTAGTGTGTCTTGGATAAATGATTCTGACTTCATTCTGTATCTTTGGATAATTGTCAGAGTTCTGAAATGGTTGGTTTGAGTTGTTTTGCCCATATTTTTATTGTTTTAAAGAGCATGTTCACCTAGGCCCTTACTCTGCATTTTTTGAAGTCTTTCTCCTCCCTCTTCTTCTATTATGGCAAACACCTTGTGTTGAATTAGTATTATTTCTTCTTTAACCGTCTGGAGGAATTGTCCAATGAAACCACTTGGGCTCAGAGATTTCTATTTTAGGAAGTTTTTCACTACAAATTCAAATTATTTAATAGGATTATAGGATTATTCAGGTTATTCATTTTATGTTGAGTAAGTTTTGGTAGTTTATGGTTTTTGAAGCTTGGTCCATTTCATCTAAGCTGTTGAATCTCTGTGTTTAGAGTTGTTTATTATTACCTTTTTAATGTCTTGGAAACCTGTAGTGACATCTGGATGTTTTTGCCAAGGAGAATCTCTGTGAGAAGGCACACTTTCAAGCTTCACTTTATAAGACAGCCTTTGAATTTATTTCCTGCTTGCCCAGGAAGTGAAGTTCAGCCAGAATTGAGTGATTGGTACTTTCTCCTTTCTCAGGTCTTTCCTGGCATGCCAGACATTTCTGGATATTTGTAATTTGTGTCGTCTCTTTTTTTTTCCCTTGTCAGTCTTGATAGCAGTTTATCAATTTTATAGATCTTTTCAAAAATATCCAGTGTTTATTTTTATTGGTTTCCTTAATTGTTTTCCTGTTTTAACTTTCATTGATTTCTACTCTTTATTATTTTCTTCCTCCTACACATGCCTTGTTTTTATTTTGCTCTTTTTCTAATTTCTTTAAATGGAAGCTAAGATTATTTTTTAAAGATTTATTTATTTATTTTAGACAGGGAGCGCATGTGAGCACAAGCATGTGCCAACAAGCGGCAGGGGTGTGGGGAGGGAGGACTGAAAGAGACTCCTTAAGCAGAATCCCTGCTGAGCGTGGAGCCCTACTCGGGGCTCAGTCCCAGCACTCTGAGATCATCACTAGAGCTGAAATCACTAGTCTGTTGCTTAACCAACTGAGCCACTCAGGTACCCCGGCAGCTAAGATTATTGTTGTGTGAGACCTTTCATTTTATAATACAAGCTTTTAATGCTATAAATTTTCCTAAAAGTACCATTTTGACTACATCTACTAAGATTTTTAAAAATTAAGCTTTATTTTGGGGGGACAGTTTTAGATTTATAGAGAAATTGTTAAGATAGTACAGAGAGTTTCCAATTTCCATAAGATAGTACTGAGAGTACCCCACACCCAGTTTTCCCAATTACTAGCATCCTACATTCATATGGTATATTTGTCACAACCAATAAACCAATCTTGATACATTATTATTAACTAAAGTCCATATTTCACTCTGATTTCCTTAGTTTTTACCTTTTCTTTTTCCTGTCCCAGGATCCCATCCAGGGTACCAAATTATTTCGTGTTCGTGTCTCCTTAGGCTTTTCTTGGCTCTAACAGTTTCTCAGAACTTCCTTGTTTTTGATGACCCTGAAAGTTTCGAGGAGTACCAGTCAGCTATTGTGTATAATTTTGTTTTTGAACTCTTTTTTACTTACTAGCACCAGAAGATGCTCTAGGCTAATTTTGTATATTTCCTGCCCCAGTCTTAGGAGCCACCATTTCCAAAAGGAATCCTAATTACTTTTATTGGAGAATAGACTAGCCTGCTTCTCCTTCTCCCTCTGCCCCTCCCCTCTGCTCACATGGGTGCGCACATGATCTCTCGCTCACTCGCTCTCTCAAATAAAATCTTAAAAAAATAATCCTATCTAGAAGGTTGATTTTTTTTACTTCTTTTTTTAAATTTAATTTTATTTTATTATGTTATGTTAGTCACCATACAATACATCATTTGTTTTTGATGTAGTGATCCATGATTCATTGTTTTCATATAACACCCAGTGCTCCATGCAGTACGTGCCCTCCTTAATACCCACCACTGGGCTAACCCATCCCCTCACCCCCCTCCCCTCTAAAACCCTCAGTTTGTTTCTCAGAGTCCATAGTCTCTCATGGTTCATCTCTCCCTCCAATTCCCCCCCTTCATTTTTCCCTTCCTTTGCCTAATGTCCTCCGTGCTATTCCTTATGTTCCACACATAAGTGAAACCATATGATAATTGACTTTCTCTGCTTGACTTATTTCACTTAGCATAATCTCCTCCAGTCCCATCCATGTTGATGTAAAAGTTGGGTATTCATCCTTTCTGATGGCTGAGTAATATTCCATTGTATATATGGACCACATCTTCTTTATCCATTCATCTGTTGAAGGGCATCTCAGCTCTTTCCACAGTTTGGCTATTGCGGACATTGCTGCTATGAACATTGGGGTGCATTTGGCCTTTCTTTTCACTACATCTGTGTCTTTGGGGCAAATACCCAGTAGTGCAATTGCTGGGTCATAGGGTAGCTCTATTTTTAATTTTTTGAGGAACCTCCACACTGTTTTCCAAAGTGGCTGTACCAACTTGCATTCCCACCAACAGTGTAAGAAGGTTCCCCTTTCTCCACAACCTCTCCAAAATTTGTTGTTTCTTGCCTTGTCAATTTTTGCCATTCTAACTGGTGTAAGGTGGTATGGTGTAAGGTGGAATATTGATTTTTTTTTAATAGGAAGTAATTGACCCAGTTTTTTAAAAGATTTATTCATTTATTTTAGAGAGAGAGAGCGCGCGCATGATCATGCACTAGTGGGGGGAGGGGCAGAGAGAGAATCTCAAGCAGGCTCCCTGCTGAATGTGGAGCCCTATGTGGGCTCAGTCCCATGACCCATGAGATCATGACCTGAGTCAAAACCAATTATTGGCTGCCCAACCGAGACCAGTTATTTTTACCTTGTGAGTTCTAGCCTATCTTCTTTGGTCTGTTGTTCCAGTGTCAGTTCAGTTGCATTGCCTCTGTGGTACTCTTTGGATCTTTCCCACATGTGGGTCTCCCAGTGGTCAGTCTCAGTCTTTGGCAGTTGTCTTAGTTCATTTCTCATGTCTTTGGTGTACTGCATTTTTCGTTGCTGAGAGAAAAGAGTATGCTCAAGTGTGTCCCCCTCATGGAAGTCTGTGCATAAATTTCTCTAGATTCCTGTGTCTTTTTCCCTTGCTGATCCTATCATGCATCTTTTTGTTGTAATAAACTTAGCTGTGAATACAACTATATGTTGAGTCCTTACACCTTTGATTGAATCACTGAATCTGTGAGTGGTCTTGGGGACCCTGAAACATAATTGCATTTGATAATCTCAGTCCTCAAAATAACTGTAAGGTAGGTAGAAGTTAAAGTCTGTCTCTTATAGGTAAGAAGACTAAAGTTAGTGAGGTTAAACTACTTCCCTAGAACCTCAGTTCATAAGCGAGGGAATCCAAATCTGTTTAACTCCAAACAAAGCCTTGGTTCTTCACTGTTATTCTGCATTGCCTCCTAATACCAGAAATTGTGTCTGCAGTGGGTTGAGAGGAGGCAATGGAGGATTATAGAGGGTGATAGTGGTCTGAGACTGCTACATACAGCTTGTAGTATTTGAGTTGGTCTTGAAGGATAAATGGACAGGATTAAAATTGGTGAAGTGCTGTGGGAAGAGTATTGTTTATAGGTAGAATTGCATGATATAAAGGCATGCAAATGTTAAAATGCAAGATTTATTCCCAAGAAAGAGAATATAACAGTTGGATGAAATGAAGGGTTGATATTAGAATTAGAAGGTTTTTCTTACATACTTTAAAAAAGAACTTTTGGCAACTGCCGTAGCTTGTCTATGCTACAGTCTGGTGTAAGATAATGTATCTGATCTAACACATAATTATATATTTAAGCTTAATAAATGAGATAGTATGTTTGTTTAGGGATAATAAATATCTGTTCTGCAAAGATAACCATGACTACTACCAATGACTTTGCCACCTAAACAAGTTAAAAACCTACTGTTGTTTAGAGGTTAAGAAACCTCTAAAGTGGGAGGGGGGGTTGAACAGAAGAGTGAAATGCTGAAAACAGCATTTAACTGATACTAATCTGGTGGCAATGTGAAGAATGTATTGGCTAGAGCTAGGGAGTGAGTCCATTTAGATCGTTGTAATCATAGCATTCCATGTATGACATGATTAAGAGTTTAGAGAATTGTGGAAGTGAAAATAGGCAAGAGACGTTGTATAGGATGAATTGCCGTGATGTGGTGATGACTGGATATTTGTATATCTTTGGTGAGATCCAAATGTTCAGAGTCTGAGTAGTTTGGAGAAAATATGAAAGATATCATAGAAAGATGACATTTAGGTGAACTGTTATGCCAAGACCACGTTAGGTTTGATTCTAGGTGTATTGAATTGAATAATTTATTGACATCCAAATGGAAAAACACATTTGGGTTCTGAAATTGGATTGAAGAGGGGTCAAGGTTTGAGATAAGAGATGGGAACATTCACAGTCGGGTGGTCACTAAAACTATCTGAATGGGGGCATCACCTTGGGGAAAAAAACAGAAAAAAACAACAAGGACTATACTCTGGTTTTATTCATCAGTAAGAAATGAATATTAAAGAGTATCTTTGAAGTTTTAAGTAATAAGTAATGTTGACGTTTTTTATAACTGTTAAAACATTTGTACAGTACTTCTTTTCATGTAGATATTTTCTAGTTTGTGAACTTTAAGTGGTCTTTTATGGTATATGAGTAACTCTTAAATGAAATCAGTAAATAATTGTCCTTTTCATGTATAAAGTATAGTTAGGCACTGGATAACATTCACATAAACGTTTTTTTCTTCTCATATAGCATGTTGTTCTTGATAACTTCTGGAAGGTATGTGTGTGCATATCTTTCTGTTGCCTACTTAGGAGTCTTGCCCTCGGTTCCTGTTTCATTTCAATACCTGTTTGGTTTGTTAATCATTTCTTCACTTGCTGGCTATTGTGCCACTATCATTACCATCAATTGAGGGTTCGAGATCACTTGTTCCATCAGAGCTGTACACAAGAATCCTGACATTGGGCTTTCCCTTAGTGCAGAAATGTTCTTAAATGAATGACATTCAAACTTAGCTCTATGCAACACATTTTTTTTTTGGAAACTAAGGGGAATGAGCACAGAAATACTCCTTAGGAGAAGCTGGGTGAACAAAAATTTTGGCACTAATGTGTATATGGTTCTGGCTGTTGTCTCCATTTTACTCCTACCTGCTGACGTCTCCATTTTACTCCTACCAACTGACATTTTTTCCTGGGTAAGAAGACATTCTTAAAAGGCTTCAGCTCCAAAGTCTTCCCCAATATTGTTCTGCTATTTGTTCCATCACTGGAGTTGACAGAGAATTAGATGAATGTGCAGAGGGATAACAGGGGAAAAAATGTCTTTATTATAGGCTGACTTGTTGTCTTCGGGTTTTAAGTCTTAGAAAAGGAGGGAATTCCAGCAAAATTGGTATGTCATTTTGGTAACTCATGGTTGCCCAAAAGGTAGTATACATGATTTTTTATAAAACTTTTGTATATGTGAATGTGGTCCAATTAATTCATTAAACTCTTCTTAAGCAATTTTCATTAATATGTTTTCATTTAATATTTAATCCCCTTGAATCTAAGCTTTCAGTAATGCAGAGTTCATTGAGAATCACAGACTTTGTATAAGCACTCATTAAGATTATCATGTTCCGGGCGCCTGGGTGGCTCAGTTGGTTGGGCGACTGCCTTCGGCTCAGGTCATGGTCCTGGAGTCCCGGGATCGAGTCCCGCATCGGGCTCCCTGCTCGGCAGGGAGTCTGCTTCTCCCTCTGACCCTCCTCCCTCTCATGCTCTCTGTCTCTCATTCTCTCTGTCTCAAATAAATAAATAAAATCTTAAAAAAAAAAAAAAAGATTATCATGTTCCTCCTTTTGAAGCAAGTTTCCCACTCATTTCCCAGTGTATTCTATGGGTTGGTATGGTACAGTGGAAAGCACACTGACCTAACTGTCAGGATACCTGGGTTCTAGCCCCAGCATATAACCTCAGCTTCTGGATCCCATTCTTCTCATCCAAAAAATAGAATACTTGTTGAGCCTATATCACAGGTCTGTTATAAGTTTCAAAAATGATAAAGAAAATTACTTTGAAAGTGTTAATATGGAGGCTTCTTGCATCATCTTTGCCAATTTACATATTTTTTCACAATTAAAAAAAGTACCATAACAAATGTACAAGAAATTTTCATATGCTTGTTTAATAAAATTCCTGAAAATGTTATTGTGCTTATATTTCAAAACTGTATTTCCTAAAATTCATTTTAAACCCACTCTATAAGTTCTGGCTTGTAAATCCAAGGAATTGGAACTTTATGAATTTTTTCTATGAGAATGATTTAGTAAATGTGTATAATAGTACTGAATAATTTAAAGACTTAGTGTGATGTTCAGATTAGGAAATTTTTTGCTGTCAGAGACTTCTGTAATTGATTTTTTTCATTTATTTTGGACATCTTATGCTCTACAACTCATGAAGTTCATACACCTTCTGCATTTTGTTTCTGCCATTTGTTTATCATTAACAAACAAAAATATTGGTTAAAAAGTTAAATGAGATTCTAGTTTTCTGATGCTTGTTGAAAGTCAGTATGGTATACTGAAAAGAGAGAGCATCCTTGTCTACGTTTCAGCATTCCAGGCCTGATTCAGCTGATGACTAATTGCAAGAACTCGGGCATATCATTGTACCTTCTCTGGGGCTCATTTGTCCATTATAAAACAAGTGGTTTGGATTAGACTTCTAAGGTTCTTTTCAATTTTAACATTCTATGAGTGTTTTTAAAAACTCTTCTAAGTATCTATTTGAGGAAACTAATGTAAAGATTATAATTGGTACTGTTTTTAGAGATACTGTTTATTATATTTGACTAATAACTTATACCTTATTTGACTTATACCAAGGTGACCATATAATTTGTTATCCAACAAGAGAAAACTTTTGAGAGTTAAAGGCACACTGTTAATAATTACTCCAGGGCAACAGCTTTTAAACCAGGACTGTCCCAGATAAACTTGAATGTCTGGTTACCCTATCTGTACCCCGTATGTGGGGTTCTATCAACTGCATTATTGGCCGAAGAACAGTATTTATCAGTTTTAATTCCTTTTTATGGTTTTTCTGTTTTTTCTTCTAGATCCACTGTGTGTGGAAAGTAATGTAGCATCATGCCAACAATCTCCAGCTAGTAAAAAAGGGATGTTCACAGACGACTTACATAAACTGGTTGATGACTGGACAAAGGAAACAGTAGGAAATTCTCTTATTAAGCCAAGTTTAAACCAACTCAAACAGAGTCAACACAAACTAGAGACAGACAACTGGAACAAAGTATATGAAGTAAGTTGTTTTTACATATTCCTCTTTATTTATGAGAACTAAAACCAGGGGCTCCTGGGTGGCTCAGTCGCTTAAAGGTCTGACTCTTGATCTCAGCTCAGGTCTTGATCTCATGGTTGTGAGCTCAAGCCCCACGCTGGGCTCCACGCTGGGCATGGAGCTTATTTAAAAAAAAAAAAAAAAAAGAACTAAAACCATGAAAATTGATTCACTTAGTCACTATGAGAGAATGGTGTGATTTGACAACATAGAGACTTCTATCCTTGTCTAGATTCATTATGTCTAGGCAAATTATCTTTTAGACCAGGGGTCAGCAAACTTTTTCTGAGAAGGGGCCAGTTAGTAAATACTTTCAAGTCGTGTGGTTGCAACTAGTCAGCTCTGTCATAGGACAAAAGCAGCCATAGACAAAACATAAATGAATGCACATGGCTTTGTTCCATTAAAACTTGACTTGCAAAAAGAAGTGGCATGCTGTAGATTGCTGTCCCTTGTTTTAGACTCTTATACCTGAAAAAAATAACCATCAAGTATCAAAAAGAAAGCATCTAGAGTGATGGTTAATTCAGTCCTGTGGTGCAAGAAGAGTTTGGGTTTTGAGGAAAAGCTACCATATGTTGTATGTCAGTATTCTTAGAACTACTAAGTGATCTTATTTGTTCAGTTTGAAAAATAATTTTAAAGCTCTTTAAGCTATAATATTGTGAAAGATATATTTATGGGATGAGATGCCTAGTTAATTGCATATGGTCTTAGATGTACATGCAGTTGAGATATAGAAAGATGTCCTCAATGCATTCTGGAGTGGGAAGAAGGCAGGCCTATAGAACAATATATACAGTATTTGTTTAAAATTATGTACATTAGATATATGTATATACACACAGAAATAGGAAAAGCCATTAACAATATGCGGGATGGTGGAATTTGGGCCTTATTTACTTTGTACTTCTCTGTGTTTGAATTTTTAAAGTATCACTTTTTCACAATGAGTAAATCTATTAAAATGTGAATCAGGGCTTAGAATCTGAACTCTCATAATTGAAAGAGATATATTTGTGTGTGTGTGTGTGTGTGTTGTATTTGTGTACATGTATGTGTATATTTGTAGTTATTGCATATAGTTTGGTAAAGAGAGTCTGAAAATACAGTTAGTGTTAATGTTGAATCAAAATTTCAAAAGCCTAGATTTCCCAAACTAGGAAGCAGTATATTTCTTGGGGATTCTGTGTATTTATCTTACTCCTGGCACCAATTTATACACAGATAGTATCACCATTGTAAAAATTGGAAGACTTTAGAGGCAGATTTCAAGGCATAAATGCATTGGTGCTGCCAGTGACAGATCCTCTGAGTACTCTGTGAATGGAAACTTTTGTTGACTAGTAGGAGGGTGGTTGTTTGCAGTATAATGGGGGATTTTGGGAGGGAGAGTGAGTAGAAAATGGAGTATGAACAAAAGTGGTGAAGGTCTTTAAACAGAATTGGGTTCCAGCGTCAGCTCAGTCACTTACTAGTTGTGTGACTATAGGCAAGTCATCTGTGCCTCAATTTCCATGTCTTTAAAACAGAGATAATACCACCTGCCTTACAAGATTGCTGTGAGGATTAAATGAGGTAACACCTTTAGAGTGACTAGCACAAAGTAGTTATTTTTGTATTTTGAGTTCAGTTGATTACATCTTTGTGTGGAAAACTGATCTCATAATCTAATGTTCTTGCTTGTTACCGATTTATGGCCTTACTTAGAAAATTTTGTCACAATTATGTCAAACTTATATAAATATATAAATATAAAATTGTAGCTGTAATAAGGACTTCAAAGGAAAAATTAAGATATCATATGTAAGAGATTTGATCTAGTGAAGGGAAGTCAAGCTTTCACTGAGAAAGTGATGATTGAACAGAGATCTGAAGAATGAGTAGGTGTTAACTAGGTGACAAAGGGAGGGAATATAATTCCAAGCAGAAAGAACAGCATATGCAAAAGCCATGTATGGGTAAAGAGATCATGGAGAGACTGAAAGTAAGCCAGTTTGGCTGAAGTGAAGAGAGCAGAGAGGAGTTGGTATGCAGTGAATCTAAGGAGTTTGGGAGGGTCTTAAAAGTGGTGATGATAAGGAACTTTGTTTTATTTTAAGAAAGATGGATAGAAAAAAAAGAAGAAGAAGAAGAAAGAAGAAGAAGAAGAAGAAGAAGAAGAAGAAGAGGAGGAGGAGGAAGAAGAAGTTGGATAGCCATTGAAGCCCTAGGGTTAACATCATATTTGCTTTCTGAAAATATTACTCTGACTTGAAGCAAGAAGAAAGGATTATGGGGGCTAAGGGAAGAAGTTGACAGACCAATTAAGAGTTAGTCACAGTAGTCTAGATAAAGAGAAGTTGAGATAAAGAAAAGTGAATAGATTCCAAGAAATGTTTAAGAGATAAAATGGGGGTGCCTGGGTGGCTCAGCCAGTTAAGCGTCTGACTCTCGATCTCAGCTCAGGTCTTGATCTTGGGGTCGTGATTTCAAGCCCTGCATTGGGCGCCACACTGGGCATGGGGCCTACTTAAAGAGAGAGAGAGAGAAAAGGGACAAGATTTAGTATGGAGTGGCTGTATGGCAAGAGGGAAGGTGTCAAGACTAGGTTTCTGGCTGCCATTACTGGCTATCATTCAAGTGTACCAATCACCAAGATGTGGAATATGAGTAGGCAGTGTGTTTTGGTAGAGGAAAGACCATAGGTCATTTGAATCTCAAATTCCTTTGAAATATGCAGAAGGTTAAGTATAACACGTCATCTCCATTGTCTTTTTTAAAAATAAAAATCACATTATTGTTTGTAAAATAATGTTCATTATACAATTTAATAAATGCAGAAAAGTACAAATCTTAAAATAGCCCTTTCAAATCCCACTACCTAGAAATAATTGTCACTAACTTTAGGTAAACAACATTTCAGATATCTTTCTGTGTCTGTATATGGATACATGGAAATGACTTTATAAAAATGCAATCATACTATATGTGCCCTTTTGAATCAGAAGTATTAAATTTAATTTTACTTTAACAGAACAAAAACACTGATATGAAGAAGGGATTACTGAACTTGAAATAAATGTGTTTTTTCACATCAAGAGATATGGTCATTCATTCTTGAGTCAAGCAAAAGCCTTTTAGTTTCAGTTTATTTGAAAGGCTTTTAGCTTGACTATTCTACCTAGAAGAACTAAGCATTTGAGACTGATACCAAACTCTACTTTAAGTGAGAATTATTTACTTCTGTTAGACTTACTATTACCATATGCATAAGATTTCAGTAATCTCGAGAGATATGCATACTCGCAATAGGACATGATAAGGAGAGTCAGGCAGGAATATATTTTCACAGTACTGCCAAAAACATAATGCTCTTGAGTTTAAACTTCCAAAAATGCAATAGGAATGTTAGACTTTAAGGCAATGAGTAGAAGTGGGTGGGGAGGTGACATTTGTTGAGCACCTACTATATATGCCAGGCTCTTTCCCCTGTGCCACACTAAATCATGCTCCTCTGTCTCCAGAGAATTACGTAGTAAGCTGGTCTGTTGTCTGTGGTGCTGAATGAGAGAATTCATGGGGCTAGGAAGAGAAAATAAAAATAGAAGAGTAGTGCTAACATAAAGAAATGAGACAACACTGAACTGTGAACAGAGATTTAGCAGGGTCCTTGGAGTTAGCTGGAACTCTATTCAAATCCTCACCTCACTGTCAAGTTGCTTAGTGATATTCGGTGTCAGCAATTTTGATCTTCAATTTCTTTATCTGAAAATGCCTACCTTGCAGGGCAGTAATGAAGAGGAAATGAAATAAGGTATGCAACAATGCTTGGCACACAGAAATGTAGCCTCTTATAGTAATAATAGGAAGAGTAAGCCAGAAAGATTAGGAAGGAATATAGATGGGTAAAAGCATTGACCAAATGAACTGATCTTTTGTTTTTACTTTTGTTTTTGTTAGAATACTCCATCTACTATGGGCTACACACCAACATGGATTTCTTCTCTGTCCCAAATCCGTGGAGCTGTCCCAACCTCCTTGCCACAAGGACTCCCACTCCCTTCATTTCCTGGGCCATTATCATCATATGGAATGCCCCATGTTTGTCAGTATAATGCTGTGGGGGGGCCAGGGTACCCAGTACAGTGGGTAGGAATTTCAGGAACACCGCAACAGTCTGTAGTAATTCCTACTCAATCTGGGGGACCATTCCAGCCGGGAATGAATTTACAGGCGTTTCCAGCTTCATCAGTGCAGAATCCATCCGCGATCCCTCCTGGTCCCAAATGAATCAGGGTAGATGATGAAGAAAAGGGAGATTTTTTTCAGAATTATTTTCAGGACACCTAAGATACTAAACGTTCTTCTTCTTGGGTTCTGCCATATTTTCCCTCATTTGAGTTTACTTTCCACTATATTTTTTTTGTTGTTTCATTGTGGTATTTTATATAGCTCATCATTCTGTAGAACTGTGCAGTTTGTACATAGAACACTGCACACAGAAATGTTTTTTCACTTCAAATCCTATCCTCTTTGATACTTGATTTTTTAAAAATACCGTTCAGAATGCTTTAATAAGCTCAGCTGGAGCATTACCATTTCCAGGACACTTTCCATGAATTGCTGAGAAGCCCCCATTTTTTACTGCTGCTATCTGCAGCTGGATGATACTTTAAAATGTATAAAAACTATTTAAATTGATATTCCCCAAACGTGGATGAAGTGAGACCCTCCAACAGCCGGAGTCTTATGGGATTCTTCACATGTTTATGTTAGGTTTACCTTTCACAGAAGGCAGGGTAACTTGCTGCAGGAAACGTTTTGGTATATAAAATTAGAATAACTTTGTCAACCAATATAGACCATGAGCCCTTTTTAATGTGATTTTCTTCCCGTCGTCACAGCAGGAGGAGTGAAGCCTTGTTCTAGGTGAGGCGGAGAGAAAGGAAAAAACAGAACTGTAACAGTTCCTTGATTCTGCAGATACTGTAGCTGCTTTAGGATTTCAATAGTAATTCAAAGCAGCTATCTCCTTGTTTCTCATGTGCACACTACATTGTTTTTGAGCATCTGAGAGGCATTGGTTTGGCTTGCATTCTTTTGCAAGGGATATATTGCAGCTGATATGAGTCTCATTTTGGGGGAATCTTTGTATTCCTAACAAAGAGGATTCAAGTTACACCTCTATTGACCCATTCTTCTGAAGTAAAATGTACTTGACACAGTAGGTTGTAGGTTTTGAGACTTACACATGAAACACTGGCTTTACAGGGTTCTAAGATGTGGGGTATACACTGTCCTGCAGTGAGATAGTAGACCTTCGAAGGACACTATTTAAGTTGCCCTTAGCTTTTTTTGGGGGGGGGTTGCCACTTTTTTAGTTGTTATAATTTCTTGTTAGTATATATAGCATCCTAGATGATTTTAGATCTTAGATGATTTTGGCAGCCTCTTTAGAATCTGAGAGAGATCACTGTCAAGTTGCACTTTACTGGGTTTTATCCAGTTTTAGGAGGTGAGGCAATGTCAAAATATACACTTTTGATTTTCAAGAAGGCTAACTATAGTAATCTTAAAAGGCTGGTCACAGAGTTACCTAATGCTCAGTCTGTGAAACCCAAATGGAATTCTTACATGGAATTAATCAACTACCACATATACATGTTTAAAACTTTCCACTCTGAAAATTTCAAGGTCATTTCTAGTACACATTTACCTGATAATGAGTTCTGTCTACTGGTAAACATTCCAAATTACCACCCAACATTTCTTTTAACAGATTTTCCTCCATGTTCCTCTAAAATTTTTACCCCATGAGCTTGCCAGGTGATGAGAAAAACTTAATAGGTGAACTTTTTTTTTTTTTTTTTTTTGCATAGTCTACTTTGTGACATTCAGTACCCTTTTTCAAAAAAATGTTTCTGGTATTGCTTACCTGAGGATCACACTAACCACCATAAAGATTCTGTCACTATTCTTTGGGGTGTTTAAAGCAGCATTTTCAGAATTGCTGTTAATAAGAGCCACAGTTTCTTTTCATAAAACATACTCTGGTTTGGGTGAGTCTTTCTAAATCTTATGTACAGATTCTTCAAATTTCTTCTACAGTATTGGTTTGCAAGTTGCAGTGATTTTAGGACATTAGTGTAATGCAAATGCTTGCATTGCAGTGTTTTCCATGTGTACAAAAACAATGCACCTAAAATCCGTAATTCTTTAAAACTGCTCGTGTTTCATTATAAGAGTTGGCTTTGTGTAATTACATTAAGACTTACAACCTATAAAGTGAAAATCCTGCAGGTTTTAAGATCCCTTCCTCTCTAGATGTAATCCTTTTAAACAGTGTACCCCAGGATGAAAAAACCTCCATGGATGACATGCACAATTACATTTATTAATGGCTGCTCTACATCAGATGTCCCACATTTGCCACCACCTCTGTTTTATGTATAATTCATCATTCATTTGCCTGCAGACTTTTGCAGTGCCTTGTAATATTTAGAATCTTTTCAGATTTTTTGCTGGAAAGAAAAGTAGTCTTCTAAAGTTTGAAGATGGTGAATAGTGTACTGCTGTCTCCATGCTGACCGCAGTCGTTGGGTTAACATATGTTATGTATACATTACGTATATGTAACATGTATAAGTTTAAAAATACAGAAAAAAGTGAGTTTGTGCAGAAATGAAGAAAACAGTGTTATTCACATCACTGTGGGTTTTTATTTTTTTTTCCCATTACTTAAATGTTTGATTCAGATTATAGTCACTTTGACTGTAAATATTGGCTAGTTTTCTATGTAGGGGTTTTACATTATTTCATAATTTTGCTAATTCATATAATAGTGCTGTTTTCATCCTTGCTGAGGTAATTTTCCTCCCCAGAAACAATTAACTCTTGAGGTGAAGCTCAGAAATTCCCTTCTTACTTAACAAAGAGCCTACTATATAACAAGGGCCTTCTACCCATTTCCAAAAAAACACAAACCTGTCCTTTTCATTTTCCTTTTTGTAGCAGAAAGAGGTTGTACTAAACCATCCTGCTTGTAAAATTTATTTGGGGGATAGTTTGTGTGTCCAACCACCATGTTTACTTCTCAAAGTACAAGTCTGATGAATAGTACTGTATCTCCATATGTGGCAATGTGAGCATTTCATCATGAAGTACATGCTGCTATGTTTGTGAAGTTGGGTGTAACATCATAAGACTATGAAACCAGTATTGGTGTAAATCTAACGAAAATAACCCTATGTATATTTGTAGCAGTCTTGAATCTCTATTTAAGGTAATTTGCTGTAATATAACAAATACCCATTGTTTTTCATCCTTTTCTTGCCAATTTTATATCAAGCATGAATTCTCATGGTTTGGCAGCAGAATTATCTGTGAAAGTTTAAAAGGCACTTTTCCGCTGTGATTTTTGGATTGAGTGTGGAGTGTTATGTACAGTATGATGGGATGTATCATTTTAGAACCCCAGATTTAATTCCAGTCCAATTACTTTTGTTTATCTACCTCGTTTTCAGTGCTGTTTGGGGGTGCAGAAGTAAACACTGCCTGTGAAACTTGCTTTTTTGCCTAGATTCTCAGTATTCTTTCAGGTTATACATCTGGCCTGCCTCCTAGTCCCAGTGCTAACCATGAGTTCGAGATGAGAGGGACCACCACTCTGCCACCAATCTGTGTTTAAGTGATGAGAGCCACGTGCTTCTGCAGAATAAGCTTTGGGGATTTGGGGAAGGAGAGCAGAGAAATAAATCCAGCTGGTGGCAATGTAGGACCTAGTTTTAGGAGTCAGTCCTAAAATAAATGGTAAGAAAGTATCTAAATTAGACAGTCCAGTGCCTGTAACTTTGCATCTTTTATTAAAGATGCATTTCTCATCTGTGTGCCTAAAGGGCTATGGGTTGAAATTGCTTTAACTACCACAGTGACATATTTGCTCAATCCTACAGCAGTGGCCTGTCATTCAGCATATTAGCATACTGCTAGGTATTTGCAGTGGTATTTTCTTACCTTAAAATGGCTGTATGCTTTTAGTTGAATCGTAGTTGGTGGTAACTGTTTATCCAATCTCAAAAGTTTATTGGAGGCATTGACTTTCTTCTTTGCTGTCTTTTCTGAATGATGAAATGATGCATTCCTTTTCTTTTTCCAGAACACTCAGCTACTGTTTGTAAGCCACATGTTCCTTGTTTCACATGTTTACTGTATAACACTACAGCATATTTAATGTTAGCAAATACTGTATTTCAGGCTTCATGCACAAATACATTCCTGAAGTATGTTTGCCATCAGTTTGGGATTCAGTTATTTAATCTTCTGTTTGGTTTAGAGAAACTTGAGATTTGAGGTGGTGTGCAGGCCATTTTCTAGAATAGATTGTTCATTTTTTCATTCTGTAGTGTCCTTGGGACTTTTTTTAATCCCCCCTTTGTTTTGAAGATGAATCAGAGAGGGGGGTGTGTTGTAGAAAAGGCCATTGATTTGATAAATGTAATTTCTGGTGTTCATTTTTTTTAAACCAATCCAGACTGTAAAATTGTGACACTCAAACTTGGTAATATCCTTTACAATTAGTATGAAATTTTGATGGAGCCAAATGCTTTCAGTTCACCATGGAAATAGTCTTTGTATGTGAAGGATGAACACAAACATTGGTCAGGGTCCTTCATAGCCAACATAGGCAGGGGCCTGGAATAGTGGCTAGGTGACACTGACATTATTTTCAACTGAGATAGTTGGAAGACTGTACAAACCAACAGTTTCCATTCTGGAAGGTTTTCTTTTAATTAAAAAAAAAAAACTCAAAAAGGCTAAAAGTCAAGCAAGAAGGGAAGAGAGAAACTGGGCTCTTGAGAAAAAAAAAATGGGTGTAAAATAAACTCCTAAATGCGTGCTTGTCATCCTTCCAGGTTTCTGTTTTTGTTTTTAAGTTGCATTTCTTTTCCACTATAAGCTAAGATTTCAGATTGAGGTTTGTGGTCCAGAACATACCCTCAGCAGAACTAGTGACTGATCGGAAAGTGCAGTTGTTCAAGGTCTGTCATGCTCAATCACTTAAAGCTGTAATTTGTTTGATATGAATATTAAGCATGTAGACCTAGTGCAGCATGGGAGCCACTCAGGAAGTTTATGCAGTTAATAAACTTTCATGCATAATTTACTATGAAGTATGCAGAATTTCAGCCACTTCTTTACTCTTAACATTTAGTTGTATATGTGAACTCTCCTTTCTTAATTGGGGAATGTAGCATTATATAGAATGTTGTTAAACTTAATTTTAATCCTTCTTGACATTAACTTTTTTTTTTTTTTTTTTTTTGTAAACCAAGTGATCTGCCTTTAAGCAGTTGTCTGATTTTGGTTCTTTGAAACTGTGATTTTTATTTCATTTGTACCCAACCATTGTAAGTATTTTGTTTTGTTTCTTGGAAATTTTGTTTTGAAACAGAAAATAAAGGCTGTGTTATAAAATGAGTACGGTATCTTATTAAAATGCTTTCATAGTCACTGCAATCACCTGGCTTAAACTGGTTCTTCATTTATCAAATGTAATTTTTAGCAGATTTAAAAGATTTAGTCCTATAGATTATGCTGACTGAACAAATTAACCAAGCCGTTGCTTACCTCTTGATAATAGCTCTAGCAAATTTTGAGTTTACCTCTTCACCACTCTTATCAATGAGCTATAATTATAACAGTCACTATGATTTTCTGAGTACCTATTGTGTTATCTAGGCTTTTACCTGTGATATTTTTAATTCATAAAACAATCCTATAAACTGAGTCTGTTACTATCTCTACAGAGAAAATTTATGGATCAGAGAGATTAAAGAATTTGCCATGGTTAACACAGCTAGGAAATGGTGAAGCCTGGATCCAAACCCAGGTCTGTCTGACTCCCAAGCTCATAGGAAAAACCCCAGGCCATACAACTATCAGATATACTGTAGGAAAAATAATCCACATACATTTACAATAAGTTTTCATCTATTATTAGGATTAGTAGGTGCTCTTTTTACATGTCTTTCATGAGGTTATATCCAGTGCTTGTTTCATAATTTCAGGAGTAGAAGTATGTGTTTATAGTACAAACAAGGATTCAAAATGTGCCCTTTGCACAAACTTATTAAGGAATTTCCTTTCATAGTGACAATGTTTATGGTACATCTTTAGGAAAAAAGTACATTTGGAAATTTCCCTCCCACCTCTCTCATTTACCACTACAATGACTTGGGAAACTGCCAAATGAGGTCCGATCATTTGGTCACTTGATAACTTAGAAGAATTGTGCATATGTTTACGCAACCAGCCCTGGAGGAAGATAACAGACCTATCAAAAATATCCAAGGTTAGCTGAGGATTTAAAAAATATTTTTTAAAAAATCTATTACCTTTATTTATTGACCCAGTAACTCTGAGGCATTCAATCTTCGATGATTCCCTAAAGGAAGGATACAAGGTACATAGTGGAACAAGCATGGGTTTTGATTCATAGACCTCTCAAACCTCCACTGTCTCATTTGTAAAATGTGGTGGTTGTATTAAATGAGATATGCAAAAGCAGCTACCTCCATCCCTAATTTGCTAATTATGTTTATTGTGAGATCTCTCTGGTGACTTTCACACTAAACTTGTACTTGGGAAATCAGGCTGGTTTGGAAATGGGACCTCATTCTTATTACAGTTAATACAGATAGACTTTTTAGAGTCCAACAGACCCAGAGTTGTATTCTGGCTTCGTGAACTTGGGAAAACTGCTTAACTTTAACACCTCAATTTCCTTTTCTGTAAAATGGATAGCTGCCTCAGTTGGATTGTTTCCAGACTAAATGAAAAAGCATATAAAGGGCTCAGCACTATACCTGTTACGTAGTAGATTTGCTCAAATAATAGTAATGACTACTTAAGGGACCTTACATTATCACTATTTTAAGAGAAGAGGAAACAGGTGACAAAACTGAACCCAACTTGTGAGTCAGTGTGAGATCTGTTGGTGGAAGAGATTAGGTATTGGCCCAAAAGGTCCTAGATGATGTAACAGAGTGAGGTCCAGAGTTGAAAGTGTTTAAGTTGGGGGATAAGACAATATAAAACCCATTTAAAATGTGCACCACTAGATAAAAGAAAGAGATGGCAGAATTGTCTGTGCCTAAAGAGTTTAGAAGGAGCTGAAGTAATAGTAGTAGTTGGGGAAAATAGAGTGGGGTTGGTCTTAAAACAGAAGCTCAACACAGAAATAAAGATGTACAGCATAGGTAATGGTCCAAATAGGAGCAGGACCTTGTGATAGATAGATGAAGAATTGGAAAGGACTAGCTCACATGTGTGTTACAAATGAGGAAATAGCCTCAGGAATTAAACCAGTATTTGTAAGGTTTCTCCATTCCAGCTCAGAGGTTCTCAACCCTGACTGCATATTAAAATTACCTGGGGAGCTACGTAATCTATGTAAAGCACAACAATGTGAATGTACTTAACACTATTGAATTGTACACTTAAAAATGGTTTAAGATGGTAAATTTTGTTGTATGTATTTTACCACAATTTAAAATAATAAATGTGTCTGTGCTCCACCCCTACAACCAGTATTGTTACATCCACATATTAATGTAATTAGGGTTGAGAACCACTGTCATTGTTTACTAATCAAATGACTTCCCTGCCTGCTATTAGCCAGTTGCTGGTTCAAGAAAAACAAGAAATATGGCAGCCTCATTAGACCTTCTAATGAACTATTTCCTATAACCATATGAGCTTATAGCCTCTCAAAGAGGTCCCAAGGTTCTGGGCAATAGAGAAAGCTAAGTGGGCCCCTTGCAGAAACTGAACAGCTAGTTGCTACTTAAGTGGAAGATATCAGAAGATTGAGTCCAATGTGAACTCTCCAGGCAAACTCTTTATGCTTCTCTCCACCCTTCATGATAAGAATGAAGATTAATTAGGTGCGTACTGTGCCAGTTATTATGCTAAGCACTCTACATCATTTAATCTCCACAAGCTTCTGAGGTAAGTATCATTACCATCTCCCTTCTAAGCTCCTCGACTGCTGAAAACTGCTTTCTCCCAGTGTCCAGCTTTATTCCTGGCATGTAGTAGGTACCAAATCTGTTGAATGAATTAATGAGTCCCTATTTCACAGATACAGTAAGGGATCAAGAGGCTAAGTAACTTGTTAAAGTTAGATAGCTAATAAGGAGTTGAACTAGTATTGGAACCCAGATCTTGGCTCCAAAGCACACCCCTTAACTACTATTCTGTGACATCTATCCCCTTCTGCTTTCAGGGCTTTGGCCTATGTTATCTCTACCCTCTCTGGCCTAAAGTTTCTCCTGTATTAGGTATGTTAAGACTCTTGTGTACAAGTAATAGAAATCCAATTTGAACAAGCTTAAACAAAAAGAGGAATTTATTATAAAGATGGTGGTGTCTCACAAAACCCAGGGATAATGCAGATGGACCTTAGGAACAAATATATCAGGTGCTTGAATGCAGCCAGGATTTTTCATCTCTTCTCCAGCTCAATCCCAAATTCTCTGTGAAGGCACATAAAGGATGGCTCCTGCTGCAACCATGAGGATAAGGTAGAGAAGGTGGTAGAAAAGGGGTGCTGGGAAGACAAAACAACAGATCTTTACCTATACTCCTCCTCTTAACTGCCCATAAACACATGCCATTTTCCCCATAGCTACAATTCCAAAAATGCCCATACCTAACAGAATCCACGGATAAATGCAAGTCACATGCAACTTCTGCATCCAGAAGCAATGGCATGGCATCGACATGCCCCTTCCTCATCTACTTCAGTGACAACCTAAATGTGACTCCTCTTGATCCTGCAACCTTTAGTAAACTTAACTGCCACCAATAGATCTAACATGAGAAATACAGAAATAGATTAACCATGATCAAAATTCCCTTTTAGGAAAGGAGAGGGGCACACCATTATCAGCCACCAGGTCCAAGTATGCACCATTTCCACCTGGATAGGAATAAAGGAAATAAATTACGGGCATAGAAAAACTTATGCGAGTCAATTTACTGATACACCCTCTCACTTAACCAGTCTGTACTTGGATCTAGGGCATGTTCTAGAAGAGCAGTGATTCTCAAACTTGAGAGTGCATTACAGTCACCTGGAGGTGAGAGACCTGCAAAAACTTTTCTCAACACAAACACTCCCTTCAAACACCTGTGCCAAGAGACTTGACCAAACTTTAGTATGGCTTCTGGAAGCCTAAGGCTAGTCCCTGAGATGACCCATTTCCCATCTGGAAAGCTCAGGGCTGTCAGAACTTATAGTTTGCTCTAGCCAACACTTAAAGATAGGCCCCGGACCTCCCTTTTTTAGAGCATTTACTAAAAAGGGCTTACAACTGTGAGTTCTTCCCCTGTCCCCTTAAGATGTATATGTATCTCTTAACAACTCAGAAAGATACTTCTTAAAGATCTGAGAGCCATTCCTTTGAAATGTAATCATCAGAAAGGCTAGGGCCTCTATCTCAAAGTCTCTGTAGGATAGCACCCTAACTTCCGTAAGTGCCAGCTAGCAGACCTAGCTGGCCTAATTGCTTTTGCACTCTTACCCACTTTTGGTAATTTTTCACTTCTCTGACTCTCCTTGAGGCCCTGCCCCCTCCTTCTCTGTTCTCCCTCATCCTCACTTTACAACGCCCAGTCACCTCTGCACAAGTGGGAACAGAGCCCAGCTTTTTCCCCTGCTGGCAGTAGTTACTGAATAAAATCCGTTTTCACTGCTCTTTTTTTAATTTCAAGTTTTTATTTAAATTCTAGTTAACATATATGGTAAAACTGGTTTCAGGAGTAGAATTTAGTGATTCATCACTTATATATAACACTCACTGTTCATCACAAGTGCCCTCCTTAATGCCCATCACTCAGTTTTCACTGCTTTAACTAATGTCGAGTTTTGTTTATTTTGACATTACTTAAAACACAGATTGCTGGCCCCACTCACAGAGTTTCTGATTCTGGAGGCCTGAGATGAGGCCTGAGAATTTCTAACAGTTTGTAGGTGAAGCTGATGTGCTGGTCCTGGGACCATACTTTGAAAATCACTGTTCTGACTCGTGGTCCCTACTCACTAGATATGATTTTCTAGTGATACAACTTCCTCAAAACCTCATTTGACTGCCTGTGGATTTCATTTGAGGGGACTCAGAATGCTAATAACAAGTCCAAGAACCTTGTCAAATTATGCTCTTTGAATCTTCAGATCTACTGAAGGGAATAACCTGGCTCATCCTGTTGCAGCTTCTATCTCTTAGCACTCTATCTAATGTTTTAACTTATTCCCCCTGGCATTCTGCTCAAGGTCTGCAGTTCAGAGCTTGGGTAGATAATAATAGGCTGAGTTCAAGGCTATGAGGCATCTTTCTCTTTAAAGATTTTATTTATGAGAGTGAGAGAGAGGGAGAGGGAGAAGCAGACTCCGCACTGAGCGCCGAGCCCAACGCGGGGCTTGATCCCATGACCTGAAATCACAACCTGAGCCAAAATGAAGTCTGGCGCTTAACTGACTGAGCAACCCAGGCGCCCCATCTCTCTCTTCTGATCTGCTGTGGGTATGTTACACCTACCCTCTCTTCCTTGCATTCCAGCTGAATGCATTTACAGAGGGAGGCATCATCACATTTGTGGGGGCTTGGAGAATAAGGAATCTATGGAGGCTTATACAGATAACCTCATTCCAGTTACCCAGATGCCAATTTCCTAATCAGTGAAACGTTTGACATAAGAGTTCTACTGCTCTAAATCAGCAAAGCCCATGAATATCGGACACTCAGCAATTGCAGATCTCTTGATACAGGTAGAGGGGCTGCTCTGTTTTGAGTGCCAAGAGCAATAAGCAACTGCTTAACTGCCAAGTAACACAGAATGCCAACTTGCTGTTAACTGCTGTGGGAGATCTCCAATCTCTGCCAGTTCCATATTTTAGGGTCTGTAAATTGCCACACTCCATTTCTCATATCAGTTCTTGAAAGTTTTTTGGTTTTTATTTTTTGTTTTTTTTGGTCCTAAGTAGTTTCTAACCCAATTCTGTCTGAAAAGTAGTAATAGGATATGGGATTGCCTCACAGAAACCAAGGACCAAGAATGCTTCAGGAATGATAAAGACCCTGGAACTTAAACACAAAGAAGACTCTCTCTCATCTCTGTGCTGAGAATCTGCATTTTTCTTCTCTTTCTGTAGAGCAGTATATTTTACTTCTGTCCCTCTGGTGGTAAAATTGCTGATAGCTTCCAAGTTTTATGCTTAGAGAAAAACTGATCTCTCTGATCCAATTCCAACTTTATAGGAAATGAGATTCTGACTGACCCAGCTTGGATTATTTGTCTACCTTTGACCCATTCAGCTATGGTTATAAGAACATGACAGTTTTTGCTGTAACTGTCAATGGGAGGAGGGTCAATTCTCAGAAAAGGAGGGCTGAGAGACAATCCAATAGGTGTTCACTGTACTAGAAAACCTCTGTTCTTTCCATCTTTCATCCCTTCAAGCCACTGCTCATTTTCAAAGAGTTACCTATGTGCACTGCTTCACCATCTATTTATTCCTTGCCAATCTAGCTTGTTCTATCTGCACTATTCTTTTATGATAAATTCCTTTTTGGAGCTTGAAGCATTTTCAGCTTTTGCATCCTACTAGACTGTTCTCAAACTTCATTCATCTTAACTACTCTTGGGTTCTGCACTTTTGCATTTTAACTCTGCCTGCCATTATCTCCCATCTTTCATTATTTTCCAAGCCAGATCTGGCTACTACTCGCTATTACAAAACAGATCTTGTTTTCTGCCCTCCTCCTGCTAAGAGTGGGCCTTAAAAGGCAGTCAGAAGACTGGTGCTACATCAGAATCAACTTAGAAGCGTGCTGAAAATCGATTTTTCCAAAAGATTATGATTCTGTTACGTCTGAAATTGTAGCCCTTACAGTTATTCTGCAAGAGCTCCCTGACAGATTCACAAAGGTCCTAACTATAGGACACTGTAGCTCTATGAGTAGTGGAAAGGTACAACTTGAAGTTTAATTTGTGTTGGTGCTTATTTCCCTGACCAAAGACATTCTGAAAAAAAAAGTGATCATTTCACTTTGTCTCTGCATTCCGTTGGGCAAATAATGTCAATTTCACCACTCATAAATTGGGGCCAAGAACTCTTCGAAGAATTACGGTGTTAAAAGTTAAGTGGATTACTACAGAAAAGTTGGTTAGCACTTTTACGTTTCATATGTATCCCATCTCATTCATTAAAAGCTACGCATATTATTTTTCCCCCCGGAAAGGAAAACGCTCCCTCCTCGGGAATTTTAGCGTTGTTTAGCTGAACTCAATCCACTCTACTTCCTTTCCCATGATGCATCACTTCTCCCCCCAACTCCTTTTCCTGGTAAATAGCCTGAAGCAACTCGGCGGATGCAGGGAATTGGCGTGCAAATCCTAAACACGTTTCACGCCCCGCCACCTCGGATCCTGTGACCGCAAGGGCAGCAAGGGGTGGTAATCTTGTTCCTCGACTGCATCCTGAGGCCATAGAGAAGACTACAACTCCCAGGATGCCCCTCCTCCCTGCCCCGCTCCCCCTCCCCCAGCTAGAAAGCGTGTACCATAGAGAAGACGAGGCAACATGGCTCCCGGAGGTGGAAGGAAGAGGCTTCACCCCTTTTGAAGCGGTGAAGAGCGGCCGGAGAGGGGGGGAAAAAAAAAAACAGAAGTCACTAGAGCCTGTCATCGCTTTTATCCTCCCAGCCTCTCCTGAGTCCTATCGGCCTCACCCCTTCTCCCCACCCAAATCCACTCTGTGGTCTCCTCCCCACCCCGCCCTCATCCCCTCGCTCGCTCACCCCTCCCCTCGGGAATCCTTTTCCCGCCCCCTCGCCCCCCGCGGAGTGCGCACGCGCCCGCCCCCAGCTTCGCGCCCAGATCGCCGCCTAACCTGCTCGCGCAGCCGCCGTCTCGTCTGCCCACCGACGAAGCATGGGCGTCCAGGGCTTCCAAGAGTTCCTGGAGAAGCGCTGTCCCGGGGCCGTGGTGCCCGTGGACCTCCTCAAACTCGCGCGCACGGTCTCGCGCCAGCAGCAACAGCACCAGCATCGTCAGCTGCCGCCTACGGCAGCGCTAGCGCCCGGGGCTCCACGCGCCGCCAGAGGCTCCGCGCCTCTGCAACCGCCGCTCTCGCCCGCTGCCTTGGGTGCCTACTCCGGGGGCGCAGGGCCGACTCGGCACCATCACCCCGCGCACCACTTCCACCACCACGGCCAGGCGCACCCTGGGCTGCACCCGCCACCGCCGCTGCCGCCGCCCCCTCCGCTGCCCGGGGCCCGGGTGCTTGTGGACGCGGGCTCCGCGCTTCCGCGGCTTTATGGTGGCTACCAGACGGATTGGGTGTGTGGCGGCCAGTGGAACGCCATGCTGGGCTACTTGTCAGCGCTATGCCAGGCTTGTGCCTATCCCGGCGGCGACGGCCTGGAGCTGGTGGTCATGTTCCCCGGGGGCCTGGGAAAGGACCGGCTGGCCGAATGGGGCCGTCGGTGCCAGGCCGAGCGGCAGACAGCGCAACTGATCGTGGGACACGTGGGCAACAAGGGCACCCCTCCTCCACGGGCCTGGTTCCTGCCACCGGCCTGCCTGAGCCACTGCGTGAGGCTAGCACTCATCCGCTTCCGGGTCAAGGTGAGGGAGGGGCCGGATCTTAAATAATATGCCCCACACCTATTCCCTCCCAGCTAAACACCTAACCACCCACCCACTAACCTGTCCCCCATCTACTCACTCACCGCCTAATCAGCTAATCCACTTGCCTAACTATCCTTTATCATTTTATCCATTTACCCACCCTTTCATACCACCCCCTACCGATTCGCTCTCCAACACAACCATATCTCTACCCATGTCATCCCAATAACTCCCTTTTTACCTTCACTCATCCAGTGGCCTATCTCTGGGTTTTAGCCGAATTTCTATTGTGGCCCCATCTTTCTGCTGTCTTCTGCCTCAAGCTGAAATGCCTTTTTCCAAATTTTTCTAGTTGGCAACCCTCTTCCGTATGTCTCTTTCCAACCTGGCAGCAAATCAATTAAACAGATGTTAATCGAATACCTTTCTTCTACAACTTCCTCCCCCCCCCCCCCGTTTTGACCGTGTGCGCTTTTTTTTTTTACCCATCTGTCCATTCAGCCTTTTTCATTTCCACATGCTTCTATCTCCTCCTGCCTTAGCCTAAACAAATAAAAAAAAAAAAACAAAACCCACTGATTCAGTCACTGTTCAACAAGTATTAGACCACTGAGAGTGAGGGGCTTAAGGGACATGTGAGACATGGTTTCCTGCCCTTGGAAAATCAAATATATAAACATGAAAGATTTATTTAATGGTATAAGTGTGTATGTGATTATGCTTTATGGTACAGACTGTAAGTACAGTATCTGTGTGTTGGGGGGATATCTGTGGGCTAAAAGGGTCAGGGGAGGCTTCCTTGAAGAAGATGGATCTCTAGTTCTTCAGGGATGGGTTGGATTTGAATGGGTTCTGGGTTTGGAAGGGCTGCTTTTAAGTGGGAGAAAGAGAATCAGTAGAAGCAAAAAGGAATAGCAAGCATGTGAGGCCCCATGGGCAGTTAAGTCCAATCTGCATGTAGTTGGTCACTGCATATGGGGCCTGGAGAACAGCTTGGCAGCATCCCCAGTTCTTGGCACTGCTCCTATTGCTCTGTTGCTTTCCCATACTCTTAGGTTTCAAGTTCTTACGTGTGGGGAATAGCAAGGCTTGAGAAGTAAAGGAGGTGGGCAGGAAGAAGAAAAAGTAGTACAGGGTTGGGTAGGACAAAACCTCAAAACCATTTTCCAACCAAGGCTCTTGGGTATGTGGTCACAATTGGAAGACAGGACAGGGAATTGTGAGAATCATAAAGAAATGGTCCTGGGTGGAGTAATGTAGAGGAAAAAAAAATCATCTGAGAGACTGAAAGACCTGCATCAAGAAGCTTGCAGTGGTCATAGAGTTTGTGGCTACAGTCCATTCATGCTAGAACTCCTTGTGCACATCATCAAATCTGTGCCTGGGCTGGATAGATTATAGCTGTTTTTAATAACAAAAAATCTAGTAAAGAGCTATATCAAACATACAAAGTAGCAAAAGATAATATGACATTCATTTGTTTGCCTTCCTGACTGAACATCTTCAGTAGATTCTTCATTCATGACGATTCTTTGCCTTTTGTTTTCATTGCTACCACCCAAGCTTTAAGGACTTTTTACCTCAGTGTCATTATTAACCTGGTTGCTGGTGACAGTGACTAACTGATGGAATGCTTAGTATGTGCCAGGTGCTAATCTATGTGCTTTAACAACAAAATTATTTCATTTGATCCTCACAATAACCTGTGAAGCAGTATTATCCCTGTTTTCCAAATGAGGAAACTGAGGCACAGGAGGTTTAGAAAGTTGCCCAAAGTCACCTAGCAATAAATGGCAGAGCTGAGATTCTGGGATTCATGCCCAGGCAGTCTGACTCCAGAGCTCATGATCTTAACAATGGTGCTCTAAGATGAATCTTTCTAAAGTGCCAATGTGATTAGATCCTTCCCATACTCACCTAAAATCTTCCCTGGTTCCTGGGTAAAGACAGGTCGGAGTCATTTATTTATATTCATTTATTGCTTGCTATAGTCTAGGTAGTATGCCTATTGCTGAGGATTCAGAGGTTAAAAAGGGTATTCTCTGTACTTACAGAGGTCAGTTTAGTAAAAGACAAAATCAAGTTGCAGATACTGTGAGCTAATCGCGATCGATGAAAACTATGGCCCCTATAGGGGGCATGGTTAATTCTGAATGAGGATTTGAAAGTTGGGGGAGGCTTCACAGATTTGTGCTGAGCCTTGAAAGAGGGCCGGGAAGGATATAGTTCAGGTAGTGGACAAGGGTGTGGAGACCTAAAATGGCCAGCCATGAGATCTGAATGGATTATGACTGTAGGTTGGCAGGAGAGTTAAACACTGAGGGTGGATTTGTGGTTTCCAGACTTTTTTTTTGTTCATGCACCCCATCGATCAAAAGTTTTGAGAAGCAGCCTTACTATGGCCTACCAAAATTCTCTATCACACATAGTCTTATTTTTAAAATCCCAACAGAGTGAAAATGGTAGAATCTCAGTAGTAGGTATTTGCGTGCTCACTGCGAAATTTCAACTTTGCCATATGTTTGAAGTTTTTTGTAATATGATATTGGGGAAAAAATTCCCAACAGTCCTCTTCAGTCCTGAGAACTACCATTTGGGGACTATATAAATCTTATTCCCTATGCTAGATTGTAAACAAATTCTTTGATCTTTTCATATTATCCATAATCTTTTGTATATTTTGAGTTTAGGATATGTTTTTTTTTCCCCTGAATGAATAGGTCAGTAATTCTAAGAGAGTGGATTGTAGGATTAAAAAGTGTGTAGTGTGGCTCTTAATATAGTGGATTTAAGACTGGCTCCAAAATCACGTATATAAAGTATCTGTAGTTGTTATCAGTGAATGAAGTTCTCTTTCCTGGTTCTGGTTGGTGATTTTTGTTGTTGGAGTGATGGAGAGCTTCCTGGTTTATAGTACAGACTTAAAAGGTATTGGTTAATAACTGATCGTGGTTTGCCTTTATAGAGGAATATTCCACTCTCTTGAAGATAGCAGTTTTTCACTTGGATGATCTGCATGGTTACCATTTCTTTCACCTGAACTGCTAAGTGCTTCAGAACAAAACCCACTACTTTATTTCTCCTCCCTTTGGTTTTGTTCTTCAGCCTAGGCCACAAAATTGGTCTTTATTCCTAATATCATTTTCATTTGTAATTGAGAAAATAAAGGTGGAGGGATTAAATAAAAGATAAATTGTTGGGTTGTCCGTTTAGCTTTAGACAACATAAGACTTCCCATGAAAAGATTCAGTGTATATTATTGGCGTGAACTTTGTCTTTTGGTTTCACTGGTATGTTCTGCAAACCTTTGTAAGTGGTAGTCGTTAATGGCAGGAAAGTTAAGTAAACTAACCAGTTGCTAGCCTGATATCTTCCTAAGGGTCTCAAAAGTAGAGCAGCCAAAAGCAGCCAAAAGTAGTTTGGGAGATGACATGGGGTGGTTCTGGGGATGAATGCTTTGTTTTAATGGTTACTGTATATTAGAAAAAAAAGAGAACACATCAAACCCACCACTTCACAGTTACAATTCTTTAGAATGGGACCAATTAAAGAAAAATGAGTTGATTTAAAGAAAAGTGTTAAGTTGCAATGCTTGGATGTGGCAGAAATCATGTTGGTGGTACACAAACGATCAAAGTTTTGAAAAGTCTGACCAAGAGCTGATGTCATTTTATGCTTCCACAATGGCTGCTATGCTTCTGTATTATTTATTTACCCTCAGTCATAGGCACATCCTGAAAAGTCAGTGACACTTTTTTTTTTTAAGATTTTATTTATTCACTTGAGACACAGAGATACAGAGAGGGAGAGAGAGAGAGCATGAGCAGGGAGAGAGGGAGAGGGAGAAGCAGGCTCCCCGCTGAACCAGGAGACTGATGTGGGGCTCGATCCCAGGACCCTGGGATCATGACCTGAGCCGAAGGCAGACACTTAACCATCTGAGCCACCCAGGCGCTCCAGTCAGTGACACTTCTAGGTGCTCTAATGGTAGGAAAAATGATTATAATAATAACTACTACTACTTCTTGAGCACCAAGTTGTACATAAAGTGCTTTTTAATATCTCATTTATTCCTCACAAGCTTGCAAGAATGCACAGTATTCTTCCCATTTAACAGTTGAATAACTGAGGTACAAAGAGGTGAAATGATTTTTCTTTGGTTTGTACACTGTTAAGTGCTGGATAAAAATTCTTGTTCTGGGTCTGTGTTGCTTAAAGCCCCTTCCACAATTCCACCACACTATTTCCTTTTTTTTGTATATTCTTGTGTTAAGATTGTGCACTTTTATTGGCCAGATAATATGCATAAATACATGAAGAAAAACAATAAGAAGTCAACTTGTTGAGCACTTAGTTTGTGCCAGCATTGCTAAATGTGCAATATTACCAATATAAAGCACATGTGTACGCTAAGTGCCAAGTGAATGAGTCATAGCAGTCTCTTTCTTTTTTGAATTTTCAGTCTCTCCCTCTCTGGTTTCTTGCACTTACAGCATAAACAAGTAACCTTTAAACAACAAAAACTTTGCCTTTACTTTGCTATTCCCTTAAGCCATTATCCTTATCCCATTCTTCCCTTTTAACCATTATTCATGAACAAAGAAGACTGTATTAATTCCCATTCCCTAGCCTATTGCCATTTAATAGCTGATGGCACCATTCTCAGGCTGCCACATCCATTTCCACTCTTATCCGTTTTTGGTCCTCTTTGAGATAATTGACACTATTGAGCCATCCTTTCCTTGAATTGCCTTCCTTCAATTTCATAATGCTCCTCACTCTGGTTCTCTTTATAAGTGTCTAGTTCTTTCTCCTTTCCTAAGTTACTCCTGCTCCTTTGCCTGCTTCCTTAAGCCTTGGTGCTTTTAAGGCTTCTGTCCTAGTCCTATTCTGTATTCATTTCCTGAGCAATCTTATCCATTATTATGGCTTTAAATACTAACTATATTCTGATGATTCCTATAGCTCTTTCTCTACCCCCAAGCTGTCTCATGAGCTTTTGACATACTTTTTCAGCTCTACTGCTCAATGTGTTATAGGTCACTTAACCTTAAAAATACTCAAGATGGAGCTTATTATTTTCCTCCAGAACTTGTTCTATTCCCAGTATTCTCTTTTTGTTTGAACGCTGTCTTTTTTCTCTTTCCAGCCAGAGATGATGGAGTCTTTAATTCTTTACTCTCCTGTCACTTCCCATATCTACTTGGTTACCTGGTCCTGTCACTTCTACCTCAGAAATGTCTCCTGAGTCCAGCCGGTTCCATCCCATTGCCTTATTCCAAGCTGCCATCATTTCTTATCTGAACCATGAAAATAGCTTAACTTTTTCCTTTACCGTTTTCTGGACTATAGTCCCTCTTAGGCCCTATAGCTCAGGGGTTAGAGCACTGGTCTTGTAGTCCCTCTTAAACATTGCTGTCAGGGATACCATCCTGAAGACCAAAGCTGACTTCGTTATGTGCCCAAAGATACCCACTGGCTGCTTTTTGCCTACCCTCCCGAGTCCAGACTTCTCAGCATGGCAGACAGGGCCTTTTACAGTATGATTCCAAATTCTCTCCAGCCTTACTTGGTACTTAGCTCTGCCCACACCTTTTCCAACCATTGGAATGTCCCAACCATCCTGAACTTTTTAGTTTTCCTAGGCTTACAGTGTGCTCACCTAGTGCTTTGCCTATTTTACTCTCACTCTTGCAGAGCAAATTCCTGCATATTGCTCAAAAGTTATCACTATGAATCTTTCCCAGTCAACATCAATAATGTGCTGCCCAAGTGCTTTTTAATGACCTCTCATTTTTTCTCTTTCATAGTATTTTCATATTACATTTAGTTCTTTTTTTTCCATGCAGTACACTACATCCCCAGAACTTACTTACTTTATAACCTGAAGTTTGTATATAATTCTCTTTTAATTGAATTCCAAGAGGGCAGAGATTTGCTTCCAGGGCTTGACACATTGTATACAATAATGGTTGTTGGGAGAGAGAGATTGGTTGGTTGATTGACCATAGAGAGCTGTAAAGGTCAGATGAGGAAGAATTTAAAATTAGTGTTTTATAATGTTATATATTAATTCCATGTAAATCAACTTAAATTCTAAATGGAATTGCAAAACTCTGTTAAGTAAGTTTGGTAGCTGCTTAGCAATATATTTATAGAATAAATTCCCTCTTGGTAATAATAATAGCTACCACATGGGCTGGGTACCTTACATAGGTTCATTATGCCATTTAATCCTCATAACCACCCCTCAGGATATGTATTAATCTCCCTTTTTTATGGCTAAAATAAAAACAGACTCAGCATAGCTACTGGCATGAGGTTGCACTGCTAGAACATGGTTGAGCCAAGATACAAACCTAAATATATTTGACACCAGAATCCTTCATCTTTTAACATATTGTAAAACAGTATAGTTGCATTTTATTTATCTTTATTTTTTTGCATTTTAAATTAAACTTTTTCCAGAACATGTTTCTTACATTTAGTTTGGAGTAGCGTAATGGCTAAGAGCACAGAACTTGGAACCAGATTGCCTGGGTTTAAATTCTTGTTCTTACGTAAACTTAGGAAAGTTAGCCTCTCTGTGCCTCAGTTTCTTCATCTGGAAGAGGAGGGTGGTAATAATACCTGCATCACACACTTTGTTCTGAGTCTTAATGACTTAACATAAGTGTTTATAACATTACGTGGCACACAGTAAATGCTATATAAATGCCAGCAACTATTACTTTGAACAAAGTATCTTGTATGCCAAGTTGGTTGAACATGGATCATTTTACCCTCATGCTTTAAGATTAACATGACATGGCATGCAGGGTCCTTTATGATCTGCCTGCCATTCTCTGGCCTCATTTCACCCCATTTGTCTTATCAGGACAGTGAATGGTTTTCAGTTCAAGTAACATTTTTTGAGCATCTACTTTGTGCCAGACCCTATATGCTAAGTACTATGAACAATGGAATTCATTCAGCAAATATTTATTGGGCTCCTACTGTATGCCAGGCACAGTTCAAGATTGTGAAGATAAAGTAGTGAACAAAATGGATTTGTGATCTTATGAACTTTACCTTCTACTGGAGAGGACAGACAATAAACAAGATAAAAAGAATGTGTAGTGTTTTAGGTGGTATAGTAAGTGCTATGGAGGAAAATGAAGCAGGGAAATGAGATAAGGGAGTGTGGATGTCAGGGGGATAGTCTCTCTCCCTCTCTTTCTCCAGGACCTTGTTGTCTGGTAGGGGAGACAAGTACGAAAATACAGCATGAGCCCTGAGGATCATTTCTCTGACCCTTGTCATAGGCCCAGGGACATGGTCAATGGAAGTGGCAGAACCAAGATATGCATACCAGACACCAGAACCCTTGCCCTTTTACCTATACCATGAAGGAAATTACAAAGGTTATGGCAAGGATGGCAGACTGGTGGCCCATAGGCGCACGCATTTTTTTTAAAAGAACTTCATTGATTTTTATTGACCAGTAGTGTTTATCAGAATCTGAAATCAAACAGCAGGTTTGGACTGAATATTAAGGCATCATCTAGTTGGATGATTTTTCACGAACCTCTGTTATTTAACTTGCATTATATGAATACACTTCTTTTTTAAAAAATAGGAATTTGTTGCCAGTATTTTAAAAATTGTGAAATGTTACAAAAAAGTCTGACTTTCCAACCACTTGTGAAATATCAGATCCTTTGGCAACATTGATTGCATCCTTTTGCTTAGCCACATGGTCTTCATTTATTGGAATCTCTGCCATTCCATGGTGTCTCCGTGACACAGTGACCAAGTGCCTCTTGCCATTCTCTTGCCATTCGTGATTGCGATCTTGTAACAATGGCTCCCAATGATCCCCACCTCCTGGTATTCACACTCTTGTGTTATCTCCCCCCACCCTTGTGTGTGTGCCGGACCTAGTGATTTGTTTCTTTTTATTTTTTTAAAGATTTTATTTATTTATTTGAGATAGAGACAGGGCATGAGTGGGGTGGGGGGAGGGGCAGAAGGAGAAGGGGAAGCCGACTCCCGGCTGAGCAGGGAGCCCAATGTGGGGCTCAATCCCAGGACCCTGGGATCATGATCTGAGTCTAAGGCAGACGGTTAACCGACTAAGCCACCCAGACGCCCCCCTAGTGACTTGTTTCTCATGAACAGACTACAACAAAGTGATCAGATGTCACTTTCAAGATTAGGTTATAAAAAACTGTGACTTCCATCTTGTTTGCACTCTCTTTTTCTCTCTCTGGCTCTTCTTGCTTGATCACTCTGATGAAGCAAGCTGCCATGTTGTGAGCTGCCCTATGGAGAGGCCCACATGACAAGAAACTGAGGGCAGCCTCCAACTAACAGCCAGTGAGGAACTGAGGCCCTCAGTCCAACAACCTGCAAGGAACTGAATCCTGCCAACAGCCAAGTGAGTGAGCTTGGAAGCGGATCCTTCCCCAGTTGAGCCTTGAGATGACTGCATCCCCGGCTAATACCCAGATTGCAGCCTGAGCCAGAGGACCCAGTTAAGCCATGCCCATAGATACTATGAGATAATAAATGTTTTTTTAAGCCACTAAGTTTTGGGGGTAATTTGTTACATAGAAATAGATAATGAAAACACCATTGATTGTTGTACTTTTTTATAGCAGTTTTGATAAGCATGAAATATTTCTTATGCTCCACATCTGTGAAAAGTGACAAAAAAATTATACAAGAAGGTCACATATTTAAAAATCATAATTTTTTTTTAATTCAGTGACAAGGGATTGTTGTGCTCTAGTGAAAAGAGCAAATGAGTTGAAGTCCAAAGACTTGGATTCAGGTCACTAGTTGGATCTTGGGTAATTTATTATTTAATTCTGAAGACCTTCATTTATAAAATGGATAAGGAAGTAATACCATGTTTCCCAGGACAGTCAAAAGAACTACTGGATATAATGTATGTGAAACATACTTGACATATGTGTTACTTCATATTAATTTCAGTCCCTCCTGTGTTTCCATAGTACTCTTTATGTATTTCCATTGGCTTGTACCATAATATATTGTGATTATCTGTTATATGCAGGTGACTTGATGGAAGGGACCATATTTTATTCATCTTTGCATCTCCTTACACAGTATTTGGACACATACCAAGTGTGCAAAAAACATTGGTTGACAGAATGAACGGTTGTTTTGTTAGATAACTAATGAGATTTTAAAAACACTAAAATATGCTTCAAATTCTTAACCAAGGTATCTTTCAACTTTGGGAAACTTCCTTTTGCCAATTTGCGCAAAGGCAGGCATGTCTATAAAGAGGACAATTTCTACAGATAAATCTTCATATAAGGTCACTGTGTAAGGCTTAAATTTGGTCTATTGAACAATTCTTAACACAGCCAAAGCATCTGAACCAGAACTATAAGAGTAGACTAGTCCATCTTCTGGGCACTCTTATATTACAAAGAATACACTTAAGTCTACATACATCTTTGCCCTAAGGCAAGAAGCAATCATGGGGCTTGAGGCATCGTCTTTTCTCTCTCTCTCTCAAATCAAAAAGCTGGCAGTATCAACTGAAGAAGGTCACATATTCCTCTATAAATAAATTATGTGTTGAAATACTGCAGTTTAAGACACATTTTAAAATAAACCATTGTAAGAAATATGACCAGTATAAAAATGAGGAGTGCTGAAACAAAAAGAATTTTTAAGAGGGCTTGGAATTTCAATAGGCTGTGTTTTGGAATACAGACAGAACAAGTGATACTGCTATGAAATGCATTTATATAGTAAATGAAGAATTTGCCAGGGCTTGAAAGTCTTTTGTAGGTGGTGGTTTAAGAAAAGAGTGTCTGTTGAGTACAGCAGAAATTACATCATAAGCATTTGTAAAGATAGGAAATACTGTTGCTCAGGATGTTAAAGATTGGTAGATGAACACTTTTGGGACAAATTGGGTCAAGAAGCTATTTGTGAAGTTTTAGATTGCAGCTGGTTATAAGAGATCTAAACACTACCCAAATAGCTATACACTTAACTATGTGCCTAGCCAGTAGTTCTCAAAGTATGGTCCCTGACCAACAGTACAGTTCCAGGTCACCTGGAAACTTGTTAGAAATGCAGATTCTTAGGCCCTAGTCCAGACCTACTGGATCAGAAACTGGATATGGGGCTTGTCAATCTGTTTTAACAAGCCCTCTAGCTGATTCTGATACACCCTAAAGTTTGAGAACAACTGCACCTAGATATAATTCATGTGATAAGAATTTTGGTGGAATCTAACTCTTTTGGACTTGGAGCCTGTGACAGGTACATTCAGAAATACCTGGGTTTTGTGTGTTGAGGAAACTCCTGAAATTTTTAGTATAGCTTGGTCAAAATTATGACTACAGATAGTGCTTCTGCAGTAGTGTTACTCTTGGGCTCAGAATACTTCAATTTGAAGCAGAAACACTTTATAAGGCCTTAAAGCTTTTCATTGTGTCACTGCTTAGGGATTCAGTTTTTGTGCAGAAATGTTCAAAATGAATCATGTCAGGATCTAGTGGTTAACGTTGTGGTTTACACCAAACACAGTTGAATACTTTGATTTATTAGATGCACGTTATAGAAATCTGACCTATTATATATAGATTGATCGGCTTAGTTGAGGCATGGTACCGAAGATACTGAAAAAAAAAAGACTTATTTGGCATCCACAGGCATTCAGTGCATTAGCAAAGACTGAAATAAAATATTTGACCTGTTTAGTTGATACTGCAACTCATCTAGGCACTCTGAATAAAAGCAGTTTTATTCAAAAATAGCTTCACAAATGCATGGTTGTATTGGCTCATTCCTAGCAAAATTATGCCTTTGGGAAACTCATTTGGCATGTGATAAACTGGCTGACTTTACTGTGCTGAAATTGGTTTCCAAGAAATGAAAGTGATGGCCTGAACTACATCCCCAAAATTGCAGAATTTTCTGTTGCATTCCAGGAAAGGCTCTCTGGTATTATATTTTATGAAAAGGAACTAATATTGTTCAGTTAGCCTTTCTCAATTAATGTTTATGGCGTGAAAGAAGAGCTTCAGTGGAGATACTGAATTACTGTGTGATGGTACTGCAAATGAAGCATGATATCATTGGAATACCAGAATTCTACAAATATCTTGGGAGTTGTTACCCTAAATATAAAAAAAGCACTGTGCAAAATGTCTGTTAAGAAATGCCTACATTTCTAAACAGCTGTTTTCCATTATGAAATAGGATAAAATTAATCATTTCCAATGAAAGGACCAAAGGCTAAATTCTTTACTGCACATCCTAACACAAAAATATAAGACCTGACATTGACCTCTTGGCCACATAAGAAAGGCATCAGACCTCCTGTTCCAAGTTAAAGGAGAATAAATCACACACACAAATGTAATGATGAACTTTTTCTATTTTTGTATCAGGCTTTCTGATTTTTCAGTCCTGAAAATAGGCTTCATCTCTGCAAAATAAACAGACTTTAATTTATTTAATTTATTTCATAACCACTTTTTCAGATCCTGCATGCAAGGTATTTTATATAAGTAATTTCTAAGTCTTTTTTTAATTTAAAGTCAAGTAGCCAACTTATAGTACATCATTAGTTTCAGATGTAATGTTCAGTAATTTATCAGTAGTAATTTCTAAGTCTTAAAATCAGGAATTTGCAAAATCTCGACTTCATAGATGAAGAAGCTAAGTGACTTGCCCATGACTTACCCATCACTGGGATTTAAGCATAGGTCCACTAGATGTTGAAATTCCTGCTGTATCTTCTGATGATAGAAGTTATTCTCAAAGTAGAGTCTCCAGCCCCCAAATGAACCACACCAGATTTTTAAAAATCTAATAGTAATTAATAGCCTAATAGTAATTAAGGTTACTAAAATTGGGTATTTGCAAATTAAAATTAACACCTTTATAGCCTTTACTAAACACTGGATCAGTATTCTGTCTCCAAATTGATGGAGATATTTAATAGCAAAGACTCTACAATGCATGTGTATGTAGATGAGATTCCTACAGTCAGGAGAGAAGGCCACTTTGTTGATGTTGCCTTGAATTGGCTTTGGGTTTTTTTTATTGCTGCTATTCTTACTTTTGAGTTCTATATTTAGCTTCATGACTATCAGTTTGGTCTCTTAATAGTTGTTGGGCTACACAGTGTGTAGTGATGAAAATTTGTTTCAGTAGTAGTTTTGGTCTGCATTTTTTCAGTAGTTAGACTCCAAGGCACAAAGGCCTTGCAGCTAAAATATAAACTGTCTATATTTCTATTGCTAAAGCAGACTTAAACATAATCCACCCCTCCCCTTGACTTTTCTTATAAAGTGAAATGAGACATTAAACTTTTCTTAGAGAGTTGTTTTCCCTTGAGTTTTATAAATAAGTGTTGCTTCCTCTAGAAAGCATTGCCCCATTGACTGGTTAGGTGCCTTTCCTCTATGTTTCCATGGCACCCTATGGTTATAACTTCTTAACATGTATATTGAGTGTCTTACTGTGTGCTCTCTGTATCCTGGCACTTAGAAGGCCCTCAATTCATATTTATTGTACTGAACAGTGAGCTAGCAATTAAAAGCTATAGGCAGTTGTTCAGAATCTCAACTCTTACTTTTTTTAAAGTTCAAATGTGCTTCTTTTCTGAGTAGTTGTTTGGGTATGTTGTTTAAGCTCACCTAAATCATTTTAGTCTTCTGAAAAATTGCAAGGTTAACAGATAACTGAATCAGTTTGAGCCAGGGACTGGAAGTCATTCTGCTTACAGGTGGCAGCAGTCATCACACATGGAAATGGAGCCAGGGTACTCAGCTGTTCTGAGGGGTATTGTGGCTGGAAGACTTCTTCCTTGCCCTGGTCAGGATTTAATTGCCTTCAGTTAACTCTAGATGATATTTTGCTAAAAAATAAATTGCCATGCTGTGTGATATGTCTAGACATCACTGTTTCTTAAACTTGCCTCATTATGACAATCACCTGGGGTTCTTGAAAGTGGCCTAAGTGTCCATTGTTGGATGAATGAATAAAGAAAATGTGGTGTATACATACAGTAGAATACTATTCAGCCTTAAAAAAGGAAATCCTGCCATTTGGGACAACAGGGATGAACCTGGAGGACGTTATACTAAGTGAAATAAGCCAGACACAGAAGGACAAATACTCCAGGATAGAGCTTGTATGAGGAATCTAAAATTGTCTCTCATAGAAGCAGAGAGTAGAATGGTGGTCGCCAGGAACTGTCAGGAGGGAGTATTGGGGAAGTATTAGTCAAAGGGTACAAATTTTGATTATACAAGACAAATGAGTCCTAGAGATCTGCACAGCATAGTGCCCATGATTAACAATACTGTATTGGGTACTTAGAACTTTGCTAAGACAGTAGATCTTATTTTAAGTGCTTTTATCACAAAAAATAAGAGGGCAGGAGGAAACTTTTGGAGGTTATGGATATGTTTATGGCATAGATTGTGGTGATGATTCTTATCTCTAAACTCAAATTGTATACATTAATTATGTACAGCTTTTTGTATGTCAATCATACCTCAATAAAATGGTTTAAAAAATATATTCCCAGCCTAGCCCTAGATCTACTTAATCATACTCCTCAGAGGAGAGGCTTGGAATAAGTATTACCTTCAGCAAATGGAGGTAAAAGGACTACAGGTATACCTCATTTTATTGCCCTTTGCTTTATTGCATTTCAGATACTGCTTTTACAAACTGGGGATTTCTGACAACCCTGCATCAAGTCTGTTGGTGCCATTTTTCCAACAGCATTTGCTCACTTCCTGTTTCTGTGTCACATTTTGGTAATTCTCACAATATTTCAGACTTTATCATTAGTATATTTGCTATAGTGATCGGTAATCAGAGATCTTTGATGATACTATAGTCATTGTTTTGGGGCATCACAAACCTTGCCAATATAAGATGGCAAGCTTAATAAAGGTTGTGTGTGTCCTGACTATTCCACTGACCACCCATTCAGCTTCCCTATTCCCTGAGACATAAGAATACTAAAATTAGGCCAATTAATAACCCTACAATGGCCTCAGGTATTCAAGTGAAAGGACGAGGCACTGCGTCTCACTTTGAATCAGAGGCTATAAATGATTGAGCTTAGTGAGGAAAACATTGAAAGCTGAGATAGGCCAAAAGCTAGGCCTCTTCTGCCCACAAGGTAGCCACATTGTGAACGCAAAGGAAAAGTTCTTGAAGGAAATTAAAAATGCTACTCTACTGAACACATGAATGATAAGTGAAACAGCCTTATTGCTGATATGGAGAAAGTTTGAGTGATCTGGATCAAGCCAGCTCCAACATTCCCTTAAGACAAAGCCTAATCCAGAGCAAGGCCCTAACTCTCCTTAATTCTAGGAAGCTACAGAAGAAAAGTTTGAAGCTAGCAGAGGTTGGTTCGTAACATTTAAGGAAAGAATCCATCTCCAGAACATAAAAATGCATGGTAAAGCAGCAAGTGCTGGTTTGGAAGCTGTGGCAAGTCATCCAGAAGATCTAGGTAAGGTAATTCATGAAGGAGGCTACATTAGACAGGTTTTCAATGTAGGTTAAATAGCCTTCTATTGGAAAAAGATGCCGTCTAGGACTTTCATAGCTAGAGAGGAGAAGTCAATGCCTGGCTTCAAATATACAAAGGACAGGCTAACTTGTTAGGGGCCAATGCAGCTGGTAACTTTAAGGTGAAGCTAGTGCTCATTTACCATTCTGAAAATCCTAGGGCCCTTAAGAATTATGCTAAATATACTCTGCCTGTGCTCTATAAATGGAAACACAAAGCCTGGATGACACCACATCTGTTTACAACATGGTTCACTGAGTATTTTAAGTTGAGACCTACTGCTCAGAAAAAGAATCCTTTCAAAATATGACTGCTCATTGACGGTGCACCTGGTTATCCAAGAACTCTGATGGAGATATACATAAGATAAATGTTGTTTTCATGCTTTCTAACACAGCACCCATTCTGCAGCCCATGAATCAAGGAGTAATTTCAATTTTCAAGTCTTGTTATTTAAGAAATTTTGTAAGGCTATAGCTGCCATAGATAGTGATTCCTCTGATGGATCTGGGCGGAGTAAACTGAAAATCTTCTGGAAAGACTTGACTATTCTAGATGCCATTAAGAACATTAATGATTCATGGGAAGAAGTCAACATATCAACATTATCGAGAGTTCAGAAGAAGTCGATCCCAACCCTCATGGATGATTTTGAGGTGTTCAAGACCAACAGCGGAAGTACTTGCGGACATAGTAGAAATAGCAGGAGAACTGGAATTGGAGGTGGAACCTGAAGGTGTGGCTGAATTGCCCTGATCTCATGATAAAATTAACGGGTGAGGGGTTCCCTTTTATGGATGAGCAAAGAAAGTGGTTTCTTGAGATGGAATGTGCTCCTGGTGAAGATGCTGTGAAGAATGTTGCAATGATAAACAGTTTAGAATATGACATAAACTTAGTTGATAAGCAGTGGCAGGATTTGAGGGACTGACTCCACTTTTGAAAGAGATTTTACTGTGGGTAAAATGCTTTCAAATGGCACCAGGTGCTACAGAGAAATCATTCCTGAAAGGAAGAGTTAATTGATGGGGCAAACTTTATTATTGTCTTAAGAAATTGCCACAGCCACCTCAGCCTTCAGCATCCACCACCCTGATCAGCCAGCAGCCATCAACATCAAGGCAAAACCCTTCACCACCAAAATAATTATGACTTGTAGCTCAGATGATTGTTAATATTTTTTAACAAAGTATTTTTATACTAAGGTATGTACTTTTAGACATAATGCTATTGCACATTTAATAGACTACAGTATAGTGTAAACATAACTTTTATATGCACTGGGAAACCAAAAAATTCATTTGACTTGCCTTATTGAGATACTTGCTTTATTGCAGTGTTCTGGAACTGAACCCACAATATCTCTGAGGCATGCCTGTATTACTTTTCACCATACACCTTTCTGTATTCTTTGATTTCTTTTTTACCTGGAGTATGTTCTTTTATTCAGTTGTAATTTATCTTTTGAATTAAGTATTGCAATTCATGTTATAAAAATTCAAAAGGTACAAAAGGATATATGATAAAATCTCCCCTTCACCCCATCCTTAGTCACTAGATTATTTTCTCCAGAGTTGACTAGTATTATCAGTTAGTTGTGTATTATTCCAAAGTTATTATGCCTATGAGAGCAAATACTTATAAATACTTGCTACACACACACCATAAATATACCTTTCAAAAAATGGTAGCCTACTATACATAATTTGTACTTTGCTTTTTTATTTACTATATCATGCTGATTTTTCCATGTGAGTACATAAGAGTTTTGTCCTTATTTTTTATGGTTCCACCCTATTCCATTGTATGTATATGTTATAACATATAACTAGTCTCTTATTGATGGGCAGTTAATTAGATTTTTTCCAGTTTTCAGCTGTTACAATGCTATAATGAATATTTGTACAGTTGCAGTGCTCTTGCTTATACCTAAGTACTTGTATTGTTCCAAGTACTTTACATATCTAAAAGATAAATCCATAGAAGCAAAATTACTGGGTCAAAAGGTATGTGCATTTTTAATTATGACAAATCTTGCCAAGTTTTTCTCCATAGAGATTGTACCATTTACATACCTACCTTCAATATTTGTGTGTGCCTGTTTCCCTTACCAGTATATTTGGTAATGTTATGGTTGAAATAACCATCTTTCAGTATTGTTTTAATTTTCACTTCTTATCACAAGTGAGTTTGATCATCTTATATGCTTACAGTCAGTTTGTTTTTCCTTTTTTTGTGAACTGTTTTCTTGTGTTGTTAGGTTTTTTTCTTTTCTGTTAGAGAAATTAGCCCTCTATACTATGAGTTGCAACTCTTTTTGCAGTTTGTCATTTGTCCTTTGCGTTTGCTTACATTGGCTTTTCCCAAACAAATGTTTTATTTTTAGTCAAGAGGATTGATCTTCCTCTTTACTGTTCCTGGGTTTTCTCTTATACATAAACACTCCCTACTCTGAAATTATATTTAAAAAATCCTCATGGAATCTTCTATTATTTTTATGGTTATCCTAATTAAAATGTGAGGAATGGATCTATCTTATTCTCAAATAAATGTCCAGTTATCCCAACATAATCTGTAGAATAATCCATATTACCTTTGTAATTTAAAAAGTGAGTTATGGTTTTTGCAACAAATAAATGGCATTTAATAAAGGCAACTGTTACAAATTAAGATACTTAGGAGCCATATCAACCAAATGCAGCATGTGGACCTTATTTGGATCCTGATTTGAACAAACCAACTGTCGAAAGACATTTTTAAGGTAATCTTGGAAAATAGAGTAGGGACTGGATATTAAGATATTAAGAAACTTGTTAACTTCAGTGAAATGATAGTTTTGTTTGTTATTTTTAAGCTCTTCATCTGTTACAGATAAAGAATGAAGTATTATAGGTGATTTGATATCTGGAATTTGCTTGAAAGTATGCCAGAAATGACCAACAATCATATGAAAAGATGCTCAATATCACTAATTATCAGAGAAATGCAAATGAAAACAATGAGATATCACCTCATACTCATTAGGGTGGCTACTATAAAAAAAAGAAAGAAAAGAAGTGTTGGTGAGGTTGTCGAGAAGTTAGAGCCTTGTGCATTGTTGGTGGGAATATAAAATGGAGTAACCTCTATGGAAAACAATATGGAAGTTCTTTTTAAAAATTAAAAATGAAACTACTATGTGATTCAGCAGTTTCACTTCTGAGTATTTACCCAAAAGAACTGAAAACAGGATTTTGAGGAGATATTTTTACATCTGTGTTTATAGCAGTGCTAGTCATAATAGCCAAGAAGTGGAAGCAACCCATAAGTCCATTGATTAATAGAGGAAGAAATTGTGGTATGTACATAGAATGGAATATTAATTCAGCCTTAAAAAGGAAGGAAATCCTGCCACATACTACAATGTGAGTGAACCGCAAGGACATCATGTTAAGCGAAATAAGTTGGTCATAAAAAGACAAATACCGTATGATTCCACTTATATGAGGTATCTAAAGTAGTCAAATTCATAGAAAGTGGAATGGTGGTTGCCAGGAGCTGGGGGAGAGGTGAAAATGGAGAGTTGTTTAATGGGTATAGAGTTTCAGATTTGTAAGATTAAAAAGTTCTGGAGATGTGTTTCATAACAATGTGATTAAACCTAACACTATTGAACTATACACTTTAAAATGGTTAAGATGGGGGCGCCTGGGTGGCTCAGTTGGTTAAGCGACTGCCTTCGGCTCAAGTCATGATCCTGGAGTCCCTGGATCGAGTCCCGCATCGGGCTCCCTGCTCGGCAGGGAGTCTGCTTCTCCCTCTGACCCTCCTCCCTCTCATGCTCTCTGTATCTCATTCTCTCTGTCTCAAATAAATAAATAAAATCTTTAAAAAAAATGGTTAAGATGGTAAGTTTTATGTGGTTTTTTAGTCATGATTTAAAAAGTGCATTTAAAAATGCCAGAACAAAAGGGGTGCATAGTAGATGAAACAAGAATGACTCAACATTGATAATGGTTGAAACAGGATAATGATATCATAGGGGTTCGTTATGGTATTTCCTTTACCTTTGTGTATTTAAAATTTTCCATAATAAGTTTTACAAGTGAGGTTTAGGGAGCATAGGCTTTGTAGACAGAGCTGAATTTGAATTCTAGTTCTGGTTTTTAATATATATAATTTACATAACACCGTAAAGTTTACCATTTTTAAAAAGATTTATTTAGAGAGAGAGAGCACATACATGTGAGTAGTGGGAGGGGCAGAGGGAGAGAAAGAATCCTTAAGCAAACTCCCCACTGAGTGCTCGATCCAGGACCCTGAGGTCATGACCTGGAGCTGAAATCAAGAGTCGGCCGCTCAACCGACTGAGCCACTCAGGCACCCCAAAATTTACCATTTTTAAGTGTATAATTAACTTGTATTCACAGAGTTGTGCAACTATGATCACTGTCTAATTCCAGAACATTTTTAAAACCCCAAAAGGAAATTCAGTACCTTCTAGCAGTCATTCTTCATTTCCCTTTTCCCCCAGTCCCTGGAAACCACTGATCTATTTTTCCCTCTCAATGGATTTTCCTATTCTGGAAAATTCATTTAAAAGGAATCGTGTAATATGTGGCCTTTTTGTCTGGCTTCTTGTACTCTATAGTGTTTTTAAGTTCATTTATGTTAGCATGAATCAGTACTTTATTCCTTTTCATAGCTAAATAATATTCCCTTGTATGGTTATACCACAGTTTAGCCATTTTTTCTGTTGATGGATATTTGGAATGCTCTATGGCCCTAAGCATGGCACCTTGCTTCTCTGAGCCTCAGTTTCCTCATCTGTAAGATGGGACTTATAACACCTACATGATCTGATTGTGATGAAGAGAGGGAAAGTACCATACCTAGCACTATGCCTGGTACAGATGGATGCTCAATGAGTGACTTGTATGAGAGGTATGCTGGAACAAACTCACCAGGGGACAGCATAAAACTATACTCCTACTCTGACCCAATTGGAGTTCATCATAACTCTAGCTGTAAATATGTTGCAGTACAAAGTAAGGATTTTTGGTTCCTTTGCTTCGAAACAAACATACACATGTTGCTTTGCTGTGTGCTTATCAGTGTCCCTCCCTTTGCCGATTTAATGTGTGACATGACTATCTGCTGTGGCTAGTCTCTTTCCATAGCCTAGCAGAAGCTTAATGCATTGAAACTCCTGTCAGACTCCAGAAAACTACCATTATTTTGTAATTTAAATGAAAAAAAAATAGGTCAGTTGAGTTCCACAAAAATACTTAGGTCCATGGGTTCTAGAGCCAAAATCCAGGCCTAGTTCCTTCCGGCCATGCGACCTTAGGAATAGCAATGTAAAAATGGGGATGATAATAATAATAGTTATGGCCTTATGTGATTGAATATTAAATGAGTTAATGAATGCAGAGTACTTGGAACGCTGCTTAGCACAGAGTATGTATTCAGTATCTGTTAACCATTATTATTCATATTATTATACCCCAGGTTTTATGTTGGAGCCAGGAATAGATAAATTACGTCTCTGCAGTCAAGGAAGTTAACGTGGTATAACCAGTATGCAGATTATTTCAGTATGCTCTAAGTGCAGGGATAGAGACATGCATAGGAAGGGCACTTAAGCGTCTACCTCTATTACATGAAAAACAGTGCTCTCCAGGAAGAAGCCTGGTACAGTAGAAATTAGTGCATTCTGGAGTCAGAACAGCCTGGGTTTGAATCCTGTGTACACTCATTCATAATGCAGCTTTAGGGGCAGCCAACCTCTCATAGTCTTAGTTTTCCCGTTTCTAAAGTGGGGTGAAGTTTCTGACCTCTACCTGCTGGAAGTGCCCTATATGGGTGCTCTGTGGTCTAAGATGTTCCTAAGAAAGCAAGCAAGGATTTTTTTTTAAAGATTTGTTTATTTATTTTATATAGACAGTGGTGGGTGCACGTGAGTTGGGGGAGGGAGAGACTCTTTAAGCAGCCTCCCCGCTGAGCACAGAGCCCAACCTGGGGCTTGATCTCACAGCCCATGAGATCATGACCTGAGCCGAAACCAAGAGCCAGAGGCTTAACCAACTGAGCCACCCAGACACCCACGAGCAAGGATTTTTTAAAAGGTGTTAGATTAAAAAAAAAAAAAAAGGAGTTAGATGAACTTAGATTCTGTTATTTAACCTTTCTGTGTCTATTTCTACATATAAGTTTTTTCATCCATATCTACCTTGCTCATGGTTGTTCTGACAATGAGATAATGTATGTAAAGTATATGTGGCATATAGAAGGTGCTGAGCAATAAATAATAGCTTTATTATCTTTCTAACAAAGATATCTTCTGTTATTGTGTGAAGTGGAAACTTAAGTAATATATACCATGTTAATTTCAGTATTCTCTTGAAATGCCTCATACCACAGTTTCATGAAAGGACTGGGCATTTCAATGAATACGTAGATAATGCTGTCTTTATAGTAGGAATAATCAAGTTTGAAGCTGGGAGAGACTTTTTTTTTTTTTTTTTTGTAGGGTATTGTGTTCAGCCATGTGTGATCTTAAATTTCAACTATAAAATTTAGTTACTAACCTTCTGGATTTCTAACCAAATATAGCCAGTTTCTGTTGCATGACATGTTCCTCTCTTCTTCCCTCCTAGGTCTTTCAGAGCCTTGAAGACCACCATTTGGAAGTGGTGGCTTTTTTCAGGGAAAATGGCTTCCATGGCCTTCTTGCCCATGATTCCGAGTATGCTCTCTACAATATTCCTTCTTACTACAGTTCCCATGCTCTGAAGCTGAGCTGGAATGGGAAGAATCTCACTACCAATCAGTTCCTGATGCAGGAGGTGGCCAAGCAGCTGGGCTTGAAGCGGATGAATTTTCCCATATTTGCTGCGCTGCTAGGTAGGTATCCAAAGAACAGACTCCAGTGATTGGTAAAATTTCCTCTTCCAATGTTAAGACACGAAGACCGGAGCAATTTAGCCTATCATAATTGAATTTATCTTTTTAAAGTCCACATGCTAAACACTATGCTGGAGAAAACCCAGGAGGCTTTTGGACTTCTTACTAGAAACTCAGCATGTTTGTCTTAGGAATTTAATACAGGACATCCTTGAAAATTATTTCGATTTTTGTTTTTTTGTTTTTGTTTTTTTTAAGATTTTATTTATTTATTTGAGACAGAGAGAATGAGAGAGAGAGAGCACATGAGAGGGGGAAGGGTCAGAGGGAGAAGCAGGCTCCCCGCCGAGCAGGGAGCCCGATGCGGGACTCGATCCAGGGACTCCAGGATCATGACCTGAGCCGAAAGCAGTTGCTTAACCAACTGAGCCACCCAGGCGCCCTATTTCGATTTTTGTAAAACTTTTTTTGTTACATTCCATAACTATTTATGCAGAGTACTGTCTTAGGCCAAATGTTTTACTAGCCCTAGATAGCTTTGGTTCCCCATTCAGAGCATTAGCATTTCTTTCCTACTGTCTCAGTTTAGATGAAGAACACAAATTGTTATATGTGGTTTTTTTTTTTCTGTTGTGTGAACATTTTATTATGAAAATATCCAAGCACACAGCAAAATTGAAAGAATTTGGTAGTGAAAATCCTATATATCATATATCTACCACCTGTATTCTGCCATTAACATTTTCCTATACTTGCTTTATCATATATCTGTCCATTCTAGCCATTCATCAATTTATCTTTTAAAGATGAATTTAAAAGTAAATTGCAGAGAGCTGGTTATGGTTTTTTAAAGATTTATTTATTTGTTTGAGAGAGAGAGAAAACGCGAGTGGGGGAGGGGCAGCGGGAGATGGAGAGAGAATCTTAAAGCAGACTTCTGCTAAACGCGGAGTCACTCGGGGCTTGATCCCAGGACCCTGAGATCATGACCTGAGCTGAAACCAAGAGTTGGATGCTTAACTGACTGAGCCACCCAAGCACCCCGAGAGTTTATTATGTTTTCAGTTGGCTTTCCAAGTACTGACAGCATGAAGGTTAATATGTTGTCTCAGGTGTAACCTCTGCTTATAATCCCAAAGGATTTGAGTTTGGCTCATCTAATGGAGTCAGCACAAGTTTTAGAATTAGGCCTATGACAAATTACTGAAGTTACACCTCCCTGGTTTCATCTGTGAAATGGAATAGTATATCTCATTGTGTTACTGACAAAACTAAATGAAATGAGATATATAAAATGCCCAGCACTTACTAGGCAGTCAGTAATTGTGGCTGCTATTATAAAAGGCAGAATGACTAGGTGATAGATAATAGGATGGGCTTTGGAGCCTGCTTTTTATCCTGGTGGGGGCACTTATTAACCAAGCTACTTTGGCTAAGTCACCAAATTTGTTTGAGCCTCAGTTTCCCTATCTGTAAAATGGGGATAATAATACTACTAGGCATGGTTATTTCAATAATAAAACATATAATGCATGTGATACATAGTAGGTAATCAACACATAGATACTATAGATATTACATTGAGAATCTACACCTATGTGAATTATTTGATTATTTTCTTCCCCAAAAGCCCTTTCATGGCCTGGAGGTTCTATGAAAACATTTGCACAGTCAATAAATGACAAATGTACTTTATAGGTAACCACATTCTCCCAGATGAGGACCTGGCTGCTTTTCACTGGAGCCTCTTGGGACCAGAACATCCCCTTGCATCACTTAAGGTAAAGTGCCCCATTTCCTGCCTATACATCCATGCCTAGGGGATATCAGGTTTTTTACATTGGAATTTTGATAGAATAATTACCTTTCATTAGGCTTGAAATATTTCAAATACAAAAATTATAATTATCAATACCCTTAATATCTCTTTTAATTAAGTTTTTATTTTAATTCCAGTATAGTTAACATATAGTATTATATTACTTTGAGGTATACAGTATAGTGATTCAACAATTCCATGCATCAAGCACTCATCAAGACAAGGGCACTCCTTAATCACCATCACCTATTTAACCCATCCCCACACCCATCCCCGTCTCTGGTAACCATCAGTTCTCTACAGTTAAGAGTCTGTTTCTTGATTTGTCTCTCTCTTTTTTTCCGCTTTGTTCATTTTTTTCTTAAATTCCACATATGAGTGAAATCATATGGTATTTGTCTTTCTCTGACTGAATTATTTCACTTAGCATTATATTCTCTAGATCCATCCATGTCATTGCAAATGGCAAGATTTCATTCTTTTTTATTGGTGAATAATATTCCATTGTATATATGTACTACTTCTTCTTTATCCATTCATCTATCAGTGGACACTTGGGCTGCTTCCATGTCTGGGCTATTGAAAATAATGCTGCCATAAACATAGGGGTGCATGTATCCCTTTGAATTAGTGCTTTTGTATTCTTTGTGTAAATACCCAGTAGTGCCATTACTGGATTGTAAGGCAGTTCTATTTTTAACTTTTTGAGGAAACTCCAGGCTCTTTTCCACAGTGCCTACACCACTTTGTATTCCCACCAACAGGGCATGAGGGTTACTTTTTCTCCACATCCTCGCCAGCACTTGTTGTTTTTTGTGTTTCTGATTTTAGCCATTCTGACAGGTGTGAGGTGGTGTCTCACTGTGGTTTTGATTTGCATTTCCCTGATAATGAGTGATGTTGAGCATCTTTTCATGTGTCTGTTGACCATCTGTATGTCTTCTTTGGAGATGTGTCTGTTCATATCTTCTGCCCATTTTTTAATTGGATTATTTGTTTTTTGGGTGTTGAGTTATATCAGTTCTTTGTATATTTTGGATACTAACCCTTTATTGTATATGTCATTTGCAGATACCTTCTTCCATTCAGTAGGTTGCCTTTTTATTCTGTTGATTGTTTCCTTTGCTGCACAGAAGCTTTTTATTTTGTAGTCCCTATAGTTTATTTTTCCCTTTGTTTCCTTTGCTTCAGGAGTCATATCTAGAAAAATGTTGTTATAGCCATTGTCAAAGAGATTACTGCCTGTGCCCTCTTCAAGGACTTTTATGGTTTCAGGTTTCACATTTAAGTCTTTAATCCATCCTGAGTTTATTTTTGTGTGTGGTGTAAGAAAGTGGACCAGTTTCATTCTTTTTCATGTAGCTGTCCAATTTTCCCAGCACCATTTGTTATAAAGACAATACCCTTAACATCTTAAGGATTCATACAAACCTATGAAGTGAGATACTAATACTCCAGTAAATGAAATAATGAGCAAAAGACTGAAGCAGCTCACAAAAGAAGAAATACAGTGGCCAATAGTATGACTAGATAGATGTTAAATCTCCCTAGTGATCACACATGCAAAATTTTTTTTAAAAGATCTTTTTTTTAAGATTTTATTCATTTATTTGACAGAGAGACACAGCAAGAGAGGGAACACAAGCAGGGGAGTGGGAGAGGGAGAAGCAGGCTTCCCGCCGAGCAGGGAGCCTGATGCGGGGCTTGATCCCGACCCGAGCCGAAGGCGGACGCTTAACGACTGAGCCACCCAGGTGCCCCCACACATGTAAATTAAATTATTTTTTTTAACCTAACAGTTCGGCAAATACTGAAAAATTAGTCTGCCTACTCCTGTCGAGTCTATGTTGAGACTGATACTCTCATTCGTTTCTGGTGGTAGTGTAAGTTGGTGAATATATAACTTTAATTCTTTCACTCTGCTAGTTCATACTTTTTCTTCTCTCCTCAAGCCTCTAGTACTCCCTCCTCCTTGCTCACTGTCAGCTCATGAGCTGGCTTCCTATTTCACTTAGTAAATGGAAGCATTTGAAACAGAACTTTACTGGCTCCTAGCCTTTCATCTTCTCACCTATGTGCATCTATGTGCCCACATTTTCTGCCTGCCTTGTGTTAACTGTGGAGTACCTGTCCATGTTCCTATCTAAGGCCAACCCTTCTACTTACATGCCAGATCACATCCCCTCTTGCTAACTGAAAGGCATCACTTTTGCAGTTCTTACTTCTTTCTCCTGCATCATCAATTTTCTCTCTTCATTGGATTTTTCTGATCAGATTTATAAGCATGCATCCATATTAAAAAATAAAGCAAATCCTGCTCTTGACCTTACTCCCTCTACCCAAGCTATTGTTCCATATTTCCTCTTCTCTTATAGCCCACATTTCTTCCTTCCCTTATAGCAAAGCCCTCTATAGAGTCTTCTGCACTTGAGCTGTTTATTATCCCTTTTCCCTATTCTCTCTGCAGTCTGTTTTGAAATTGTTTTTGATGAGGTCCAGATGTTCATAATTCTTGATGTTAATAAATCTAATGGCCAGTTCTCAGTTTTCATCTTACTTGACCAACAGCAGCATTTGACCCAGTGGCTCACTCCCTCTTTCTTAGAACATGTTCTTCACTTGGCTTTAAGGACACCACTCTCTTCTAGTTTCCTTCCTACCTTCACTGGGTGCAGCTACTGTTTCCTTTGTTGCTTCTTTGTCTTCTTTTCTACTTCTTATCTTTGGAGTGTCTCCGAATTCTGTCCTTGGTCCCTTCTGTCAGTTCTCCCTACACATTCTGCCTTAGTGATTGATATCATCCAGTCTCATGACTAAGTATCACCAGTCCATTGATGACTCCTAAATCTGTGTCTCTAGTTTTGACATCCCTCTTGAACTCCAGATTGTAATATCTAACAGCCTACTAAACATCTTAAGGAAGTGTATCTAAATGGAAACTCGTGATCTTTCCCCTAAATCTGTTCCTCCCAGAGCCTTCCCCCTTTTTATTAAAGGCAATCCCATCCTTCTAGTTGTTCAGGCTAAAAACCATAGAGTCATCCTTGACTTCTCTCTCTCTTTCTCACACCCTACATTTCCTCTGCCAGCAAATACCATCAGTTCTCCCTCCAGTATATGTCCACTTCTCACCATTTTCATTGCTACTACACTGGTCAAGCCACCATTATTTCTTGCTTGGATTATTATAACAGCTTATTAACTGTTGGTCTTCTGTTTGCACTCTCCTCCCCTCCCCAAAACCTACCCTCAGTACAACAGTGAGAGTGGATCTTTTAAAAACTGATTCAGATCATGTTGCTTCTCTATTCAAAACCCGCCAGTGGCTCTTCATGTCACTCACTCAATCTTGACCATGGCCTACAAAGTCCTGTACTGACTGACGTCTGTTATAGTTATGATGTCATCTTTTCTTTTGTTTGTAGAACCTTTGTACTTATTATTTCCTCTACTTGGGATGCTTTTTCCTCCCACATAGCTTTGTACCTCCCTCTTAGAGGTTTTCTCAAATGTCATTTTCTCAGTGAGGCCTTTCCTGACCATCTTATTTAATATTACTTGCTTGTGCAGATGCATGCACACACTTGAATTCCCAAGGCCATCCTCTGCTTAGATTTTCTCCATAGCACTTATCTACATCTGGCACAGTATACATTTTACTTGTTTATTTTATTTGACTCCCCTCACCCTATCCTGACACACCTACCCCACAATTTAAGCTTCCATGGGGGCAGCGATCTTTCTCTATCTTGTTCACTGCTGTATTCTTGATGCCTGTGACAGTACCTAGTTAGTACACAGAAGGCGGTAAATACTTGTTAAAGGAATGAATGGTACAGCCTTTTGCCCAAACAATTTTATACAAAAAGTCTTTAAGAAGTTTATACCCTTTGACTGAGTAATTACAATTTTAGGAACCTTGTAATTAAATAATTGGAAAGTGAACAACAAATCATACCTACATTTTATCATGGCATGAAAAAAATACCTGTATTTAAAAAATTTTCAAGCATCATAAAAGTAGAGAAAATAATAGCATAGGCAGTCACTATTGTAACATCTTCTAGCTCCAACAGTTATCAAGATGTAGCCACACTTGCTGGGTTTTGTTATTGTTGTTTCTGTTGCTAATGTGTTTTAAAATAAATTCTGGACCTCAAGTCATTTTACTCCCACATTCTTCGATATGCATCTCTAAAACATATAGGCATTTTCATGCATGAGCACAATGCCATTGTTACTTTTAACAAAATTAATGATAATTTCTTGGCATCATTTTAATATCTGGTCCATTTTAGGATCTTCCTGATTGTCCCGAAAAGGCTTTTTTGTGGTTAGTTCAAATTAGGATCCAAACATGGTCCACAAATTAAAACCTTACCTTTAATAGCAAAAAATTGGAAGCAGCCAAATGGTCTTATGAAAGAAAACTGATGAATTATGACAATGTCATCAACTAGTGGCTCTCTCTGTAGTAGGATTTATAAATGATATGATGTTATCTTTCTTTATACTGTTTGATCTTTTCCAAGTGTTCTATACTGAGAATTACAGGGGACAATATTTTCAAAGAAAAGATTTTACCTATCTCTCAGTGCATTTACTGAATTTAAATTCTCTTACACCTACCTCACTCTTTCTCTTAGTGATCCATCACCACCGATGTCAGTGTACCTTGCTTATCTTAAATCTCCTAGGTCCGAGCTCATCAGCTGGTCCTTCCTCCCTGTGATGTGGTGATCAAGGCTGTTTCGGAGTATGTTAGTTCCATCAAAGACCCCTCAAACCTGGATGTCGTTGGAAAGGATGTTTTCAAACAGTCTCAGGTGAGCTAGCCTTCTCCTTCTCAAGAGTCGCCAGTTTTCTTACCTTCACTAGTACCACCAGCAGACCTGATTTTTTTTGTCTGTGCTACCTACCTTCTCTCCTCGTAGCTGCTTGTTCTCTCCGTGCTTACAGACCAGAGCTCCACAGTTTCCTTTGAAAACATTACTAGGCCTGGACTGAAAGGGTTCTTTAGCTTTTTCCCACTGATTATCAATGTTATATAAGCTCATTCTGGAAAATTTAGAAAACAAAGTCACTTAAAATGTCATTACTCACAAACAGCTTGCTGTAGTTATCACTCTAGAATATGTCCTTCTACTCTTTTATTTACTTCAACGTATATTTTAATATAAAGAAGGTCTTGCTTAGTGAAGTTAATGGGTAATGAAAAAGATTACTTAAAGTTGGTCCACATAAAACAAAAATCAATACATCATTGTTAATAGTGAAAAATGGGCTCTGCTGGGAATTTGTCTTGTGAAATAAAATTAAAAGTTAGGAAAATAAGTTAGTTTTATTTCTAATAATTTAATTTATACTTGCACTATGGGTTTTTCAGTTTATTTTTAAAATTAACATAAAGTAAAACTGACTTTTGTATATGTGTGTATATAGTTCTGTGAATTTTTAGCACATGTACAGATTATGTAACCACCATCACAATCAGGATCAGAACAGCTGAACCACCCCAGAAATCTCTCATGCTGTCCCTTTGTAATCACACGCAAACATCGTTGTCTCTGGCAACTACCAGTCTGTTCTCTGTCACTACAGTTGTATCGTTTAGAGAATAACATATGAATGGAATCATACAGTATGTAATCTTTTAAGAATAGCATTTTTCATTCAACATAATGCCTTTGGGAATCTTCTAAGTTGTTTCATATTGCATCTATCAATAATTCATTCCTTTTTGTTGCCAAGTAGTATACATTGTGTGGATATACCACAGTATGTTTATTTTTTCACCTCTGGAAGATATTTGACTTGTTTCCAGTTTTTGGTGGTTTGAATAGAGTTGCTATAAACATTTGTGTACGGGGCTTTTTCTTATGAACATAAGTTTTCATTTCCTTGGTGTAAATACCTAGGAGTGGGATTTCTGGGTCATATGGTAAGTATATGTTTAACTTTAACTTTGTAAGACCCTGCCAAACCATTTTCCAGTGTGGCTGTTCCATTCCTCGCTAGCACTTGTTATTGTCAGTATTTTTTTATAGCCATTCTAAAAGGGATATAGTGGTAGCTCTTCATAATTTTAATTTGCATTTCTCAAATGAGTAATGATGAACATTTTTTTCTTGTGCGTATTTGCCATTCATATACCCTCTTTGGTGAATAGTCTATTCGTGAACAGTCTTTTGTCCATTTTTACTTGAGTTGTTTATTTACTCACTGTTGATTTTTGAGAGTTCTTTGTATATTCTTGCTTAAAGTCCTTTGTCAGATATCTGGTTTGTGCAAATATTTTCTCCCAGCCTATAGTTTATCTTTACATTCTTTTAACAGTGTCTTTTGCAAAGGAAAAGTTTTAAATTTTCATCTCTTATGGATCATGCTTTTGGTGTCACGTATAAAAATCCTTTGCCTAACTGCAGGCATGCTAATATTGTCCTGTTTTCTTGTAAAAATTATATACTTTTATATTTTACATTTAGAACAAATCATCCATTTTGAGTTCATTTTGTATAAAATGTGTCAGGTATTTTGGTTTATATTTTGCATATTGATGTCCAGTTTTTCAACAGTTTGTTGAAAAGACTGTCTTCTCTCCATTGAATTGCTGTTTGTGTGGGCCTATTTCTGGACACTATTCTGTTCAGTTGACCCATATGTCTATCTATGTGCAAATAGGACTCTGAATACTTTATGGTAAGTCAAAATAAGGTAGTGATCCCTACAATTTTCTTTTTCTTTTTCAAAATTATTTTGTCTGTTCTAGTTCCTTTGTCTCTCCGTATATATACATTTTAGAATAATCTTTTCTATATCTACAAAAAATAATCCTGCTGGGATTTTAATGGGAATTCCTTATATTAAATATACAGTTGACCCTTTAACAACATAGGGGTTAGGGAAACCAACCCCCCCCCCATGCAGTAAAAAATCCACATATAATTTTTAATTCCCAAAAAACGTAGCTACTAATAGCCTATTATTGACTGAATGCCTTACTGATAACATAAATTGTCGATTAACGCATATTTTGTATGTTACATGTATTGTATACTGTATTCTTATAATCAAGTAAGCTAGAGAAAAGAAAATGTTATTAAGAAAATTACAAGGAAGAGAAAATACATTTAAAGTACTGTATTGTATTTATGAAAAAAATTCACATATAAGTGGACCCACACAGCTCAAACCTAACACGTGTTGTTCAAGGGTCAACCGTATAGATGAATTTGAGTTTTCAAATCCAGTAATACAATATATCTCTCCATTTACTTAGTTCATCTTTGATTTTTTTCGTCAGCATTATATAGTTTTCAGCATACAACCCCATACATTTTTTCTTTTTTATTATTTTTTAAATTTGAATTCAATTAATTAACATATAATGTATTACTTGTTTCAGGGGTACAGGTCTGTGATTCATCAGTCTTATATAATACCCAGTGGTCATTACAACACATACCCTCCCAATGTCCATTACCCCGGTACCCCATCCCCCACCCCCTTCCCCTCCAGCAACCCACAGTTTGTTTCCCAAGATTAAAAGTCTCTTATGGTTTGTCTCCCTCTCTGGTTTTGTCTTGTTTCATTTTTAACTCATGATCCTCTGCCTTCTTTCTTCAATTCCACGAATCAGTAAGATCATATGATAATTGTCTTTCTCTGATTGACTTATTTCACTTAGCATAATACCCTCTAGTTCCATCCATGTCATTGCAAATGGTAAGATTTAAATTTTTTGATGGCTGCATAATATTCCATTGTATGTGTATGTGTGTGTGTATATATATGTATATACACACCACATCTTCTTTATCCATTCATCTGTTGATGAACATCTGGGCTCTTTCCATAGTTTGGCTATTGTGGACATTGCTGCTATAAACATTGGGGTGCACGTGCCCCTTCGGATCACTATATTTGTATCTTTGGGGTAAATACCCAGTAGTGCAATTGCTGGGCCGTAGGGTAGCTCTATTTTCAACTTTTTGAGGAACCTCCATACTGTTTTCCAGAGTGGCTGCACCAGCTTGCATTCCCACCAACAGTGTAGGAGAGTTCCCCTTTCTCTGCATCCTCCCCAACATATGTCATTTCCTGATTTGTTAATTTTAGCCATTCTGACTGGTGTGAGGTGGTATCTCATTGAGGTTTTGATTTGGATATCCCTGATGCCGAGCAATGTTGAGCACTTTTTCATGTGTCTGTTGGCCATCTGGATGTCTTCTTTGGAAAAATGTCTGTTCCTGTCTTCTGCCCATTTCTTGATTGGATTCTTTGTTCTTTGGGTGTTGAGTTTGATAAGTTCTTTATAGGTTTTGGATACTGGCCCTTTATCTGATATGTCATTTGCAAATATCTTCTCCCATTCTGTCGGTTGTCTTTTGGTTTTGTTGACTGTTTCCTTGCTGTGCAAAAGCTTTTTATCTTGATGAAGTCCCAATAGTTCATTTTTGCCTTTGTTTCCCTTGTCTTTGGAGATGTGTCCAGCAAGAAGTTGCTGTGGCTAAGGTCGAAGAGGTTGCTGCCTGTGTTCTCCTATAGGATTTTGATGGATTCCTCTCACATTGAGATCTTTCATCCATTTTGAATTTATTTTTGTGTATGGTATAAGCAAGTGGTCCGGTTTCATTCTTCTTTATGTTGCTGTCCAGTTTCCCCAACACCATTTGTGGAAGAGACTGTCTTTTTCCCATTGATATTCTTTCCTGCTTTGTCAAAGATTAGTTGACCATAGAGTTGAGGGTCCATTTCTGGGTTCTCTATTCTGTTCCATTGATCTAGGGGTCTGTTTTTATGTCAGTACCATACTGTTTTGATGACTACAGCTTTGTAATAGAGCTTGAAGTCCGGAATTGTGATGCTACCAGCTTTGGTTTTCTTTTTCAACATTCCTTTGGCTATTTGGGGTATTTTCTAATTCCATACAAATTTTAGGATTATTCCAGTTTTGTGTAAAAAGTTGTTGGTATTTTGATAGGGATTGCACTGAATGTGTAGATTGCTCTAGGTAGCATAGACATTTTAATGATGTTTATTTGTTAAATATATATATTTATATATATATAATATATTTAAACATATATATATATATCCGTTAAATATATAAATATTTGCTAAATTCCAGTATGAGTTCTAGCAATTTTGGGGTGGAGTCTTTTGGGTTTTCCACATAGAGGATCATGTCATCTGCAAAGAGTGAGAGTTTAACTTCTTTGCCAAATCGGATGTCTTTTATTTCTTTGTGTTGTCTGATTGCTGAGGCTAGGACAAGTCCCATACGTTTTTTAACATTTATTTATTCTATATTTGAGGCCCCTTTTTAAAGGATATTGTTTTGTTCATTTCAATTTCTAATTGTTCACTGCTACTGTATAAAAATATGATTGATTTTTGTGTGTTGACCTTGTATCCTACAACCTTTCTAAACTCACAAGGAGTTTTTTGGTAGATTTCTTGGTATTTTCTGTGTAGATGATCATACTGTCTGTGAATAAGGACAGTTTTATTTCTTTTCTAGTTCGTATGCCTTTTTTTTTTCCTTACTGCACCATCTAGGATTTTCAAACAATGGTGAATAGGAGTGATGAGAGAGGATCTTGTTCGCAATCTTTGGGAAGAGCATTCAGTCAGCATTAAGAATTACATTAGCTATCAGTTTTGTAGATGTACATTATCAGGTTGAGGAAGTTATGTTCCTAGTTTACAAAGAGTTCTTATCATTAAAGGATGGTGTATTTTGTCAAATGTATTTTTTTGCATCTGCTGATAGGATCATGTGCTTTTTCTTCTTAGTCCATTGATTTTTTAATATTGAACCATCTTTGCATTCCCAGGATGTGGTCAAGGTATATTCTTCCTTTTTTATATTATTGGATTTGAATTACTAGTATTTCATTGGACATTTTTTCATTTATTTTCTTGGGAAGTATTGGTCTGTAGTTTTTTTTGTGCTGTCTTTGTCTGGTTTGGTATTAGGGTAATGCTGGACTCAAAATGAGTTGGCAAGTGTTCTGTTTTTATTTGGAAGAGATTGTGTAGAATTGGTTTTTCCTCTTTAATTGTTTGGTAGAATTTGCCAGTGATTTCTTGCAGAGATTACTTTGAATTTATGCTGTTTAGAGTTTTCTAAGCTTCTTGAATATCTAAGTATGTCTTTCACTAAATTTGAGAAGTTTTCAAGATAGTTTTTTCAAATAGTTTTTCTGTTCCATCTTTTCCTTTCCTTCCATGAGTAGGATGACACCAGTGTTAGACCTTTTGGTATTATCCTGTAGATCCTTGAGGCTCTGTATTTTCCAATAAAATTATGATTTTGTCAATGATTTTCACACTCGATAATTTCTTTTGATTTATCATCAATTTCATTGACTCTTTCCTTGATCATCTGTATTCTGTTATAGAGCCCATCCAATGAGGTTTTTTAAAACTTTGGTTATGGTATTGTTTAGTTCTAAAATTTCCGTTTGGTTCTTCTTTACATATTATCTTTTTTTGCAGAGACTTTCCATCTTTCTCTTTGTTTCATAAGTGTTCCCCTTACTTCCAAGCACTTTTATAAAGCTGCTTTAACGTCTTTGTCAGATAATTCCAGTGTGTTTGTCATCTCAGCATTGAGATTCTTGATCTTGTTTCAGTATAATAGGGAATGTTGACAGTTTTGTTTTAGGAGGCAATTGACCCATTTAGGTTCAGACCACAAGTTCTTAGCATCCTTCTGTGGGCTGTGGTTTCATTGTCAGTGCAATTTTCAAAGTCTTTGCAAACTTATTTGGCTCGATCCCATGTATATGCCACCCAGTCAGTATCCAATCTGGGACTTGTTTGGTTGTATATCTCTTCAGTTCTCAGAGTCTGTGGTCTGCTGTTTAGTGTCAGATCCACACATTCTGCTGCTCCCTCTCTGCCATCTCTTCAGTACTTCCTGGTTAATTGGGCCACCCTTTCTCAGTGTCTGGGTCCAAGCAGCAGAAGGATAGAAAGAGAGGAAAAGCATCAAAGGCTTACCCTACCCTACTGAGACCATTGCTTCTGTGATTGGAAAAGAAGTTTACTGTTATTCCCCTGTTGCCACTGCTGCCACCATAGGTTTGTTTCAGTCTGGCACACATGATAACAGAAAAAAGGAAAAGAAAAAAAATTGGAGTGTTTCCATATACTTTCTTGAGTTTTCAAGAACCCCTTGCCCATTCTTCAAGCCAGAACTAAACTAAGGTTTCCCATGGCGCTCTCTGTCCACATCAATGTATGCTTCCAGATGTTAGGCTGTATTCTGTCCACACCAAGGGATACTGGAAGAAAAAGAAATGCTAAACTCACCCTTGATTCTGTGGTACTTTGAATTCTGGTCTTCATCCCCAGTCCTCCTGCTACTGTTTACTTTTCAGAGTCTTCAAATAGCTGCTCCTCAGTTTTATAACTACCTTCCAGTGGGAATAAGGTAGTGTGTTTACTCCATCAACACTTCATTTTGGGAGCATAAGTTTTCCTAACTAGTTATGTGATAGCACAGTCTAGCATCTATTACTTTACATCTAACTTTCTAGCGTAATTATAAAAAGGGTTGTTTTTCATAAAAAATGTACTTGGGGCTTTATTTTCTCAAAGAGCTTAGTTTCTTTCGATATTCAAATCATTGTTTTTCCAAGTGCCTTTCCTAACATCATCTTTCATAATTCTTTCTTCCACTTCCACAATTCTTTCTTCCAGACACTTCATTTTCCATGACTTCTAGCATGATGTACACAGTCCTCCATTATTTCCCTTGACTTAAGGAAATCCTAACCTTTATGATAGATTTTGCTCATTCACTTTGTTGATTTCCATTGTACCTTCAGCTGTTTGCATCAGACAATTAGGAAAACACTCACAAAGGAAGAAATTGACATAGTGGGTAGGGAAAGATGCTAGTGTTAAGTCGGAGATACTGTTTGGATAGAGAATAAACTTTCCTTCCCTTTTTTATTGTGGTAAAATATATATAACATAAAATTTACCATCTTAATCATTTTAAATGTATAGTTCAGTGGTATTAAATACATTCATAATGTTGTGTACCCATAACCATCATCTATCTCCATAACTCTTCATCTTGTAAAACTGAAACTCTATACCCATTATATGATAACTTCCCATTTTCCCCTCCCTCCAGCCCTTGGCAAACACAATTCTATTTTCTTTCCCTATGACTTTTTTTTTTTTAAAGATTTTATTTATTTATTTGAGAGAGAGAATGAGAGAGAGCACATGAGAGGGGGGAGGATCAGAGGGAGAAGCAGACTCCCCGCTGAGCAGGGAGCCCGATGCGGGACTCGATCCCGGGACTCCAGGATCATGACCCGAGCCGAAGGCAGTCGCTCAACCAACTGAGCCACCCAGGCGCCCTCCCTATGACTTTTTAAAAGATTTTTATTTATTTATTTGACAGAGAGAGAGAACACAAGCAGAGGGAACAGCAGAGGGAGAGGGAGAAGCAGGCTCCCTGCTGAGCAGGGAGCCCAATGTGGGGCTCAATCCCAGGACCCTGAGATCATGACCTGAGCTGAAGGCAGATGCTTAACGGACTGAGCCACCCAGGCACCCCTCTTTCCCTATGATTTTGACCACTTTGGGTACCTCATCTAAATGGAATTATACAGTATTTGTCTTTCTGTGACTGACTTATTTAACTTAGCATAATGCCCTCAAGGTTCATCCTTGTTGTAGCACGTGCCAGAATTTCTTTCCTTTTTAAAACCAAATAATATTCCATCATATGTTGACAGAGGAAAAATTTTAAAAGTGTTCATCTGAGTGGTGAATATTTTTAATGTTACAGCTTTTGCTTGCCTTTATAGCTTTATGATCTTTGGACTCTGGATAATGACTATTCTTAGTAACAAAGATCCCCCTTTTCACTAAACAATAAGAACAAAAAATTTTAAAAATAGGGTCTTTGCTATGAAATCCACCCTAAATGTTTTATAGTGTTTCCTAGGCACCTTTGTATGTATGTTTTGATGTGGTAGTGATCTCAGTGTAAAAATTTTTAACCTGCTTTTTTCACTTAACATTACGTCTTAAACCAGTTTTCATTGTTGTTGTATAATTTTCATAAACATCATTTTTAGCAGTTGTAGAATTATGAGAGCTCTTCTAAACAAACATACAAAAACTGCTAGGTAATAACATCAAAGGACAGTGTTCTACTCTGCTACCTATGGCCTCTGGGGATCTATAAAAGAAAAGGGTAGGACATTATTAAATATGATCATATATTAAATACTGAATATACTTCCACAGACAAGGTCCCATGCTAGACACTAAAATATAAATGTGAATAAACCCTTCTCTGTTCTTGGAGAACTTTAGGTTAAATGGGAGGCAGAAGCAAATAAGCACAACAAAGAAAAACGACAATAAATGTGTCACAGAAGGGAAGGTTTCATAGAAGTCATACCCTTCAAGGAAGAGTAAATGTTTGTCAGGGCACAGAACAGTGGTACATTGAGGGAAGCACACATAACTCAGTATTTCAGGGGATTAGGTCATAGATCTTTACTCACTGATGTTAAATAGTTTACAAGTTAAGTGCAGAAAGCAAGTTGAAAAACAGTATAATAATATGATTCCATATATATGACAAAAGCAAAACCATATTGGTATACCTACATAATGTGTATATGACAGGACATAGATCAAATTGATAACACTGGTCCCTTCTGTGGAGGGGAATAAGTACAGAGCTATAGATATTAAGGAAGACTGTGTATGCCTTATATCTTTTAGGAGATTGTTAGGTGTGTAATTAAATATAATATGGAAATAATAGTGAATGTATAACTAATGGAACCTTGATACAGTGGAATATTATTTAACCAATAAGTCAGTAATTTGCATATATTCTTGAGATTTGGAATACTTGTTCAGTCAATTATATACTCAATAGATTTTTGAAAAAGCAGAGTGATTTTATTTCTAAGTGAGGCTGGAGGACCTTGTGGTCTTGATTTCTCTGTTTGTGTGCCTGAATGTATACAAATAAAGACATCTGGAATGCTATATAGATCCCAGACAGTTCACAATTACAGGTTGTGAGAGAAAAGATTATAAATGTTTAAAATTTTACTTTTTTGGATTACATATTTTAATAATTTTTTATATATTTCTATAAGAAATGTTTCTTGCAGTTAGATGATTTTTTTTGTATAAAGTACTCATCATTGGGGTTGTATGGTGAATTGGGCACTCTCATGCATTGATGATGAGAATATAACTTGAGACATGGGTTTTGGAAAGAGATTTACTGTCATGTGTCAGAAGTCTATGAATTTTAGACTTAAAGACACCTGCAGATTGAAAGAAAGGGGATGGAGAACCATCTATCACGCTAATGGACATCAAAAGAAAGCCGGAGTAGCTATATTCTATCAGACAAACTAGGTTTTAAAACAAAGACTAACAAGAGATGAAGAAGGGCATTATATCATAATTAAGGGGTCTATTCATCAAGAAGATCTACCAATTATAAATATTTATGCTCCCAACATGGGAGCACCAAATATACAAATCAATTAATAATAAACATAAACCCATTGACAATAATACAGTAATAGCAGGAGACTTTAACACCCCACTTACAGCAATGGACAGATTATCTAAGCAGAAAAATCAACAAGGAAACGATGGCTTTGAATGACACCCTGGACCAGATGGACTTAACAGATACATTCAGAACATTTCATCCTAAAGCAGCAGAATACACATTCCTTTCAAGTGCACATGGAACATTCTCCAGAATGATTCACATACTGGGTCAAAAATCAGCCCTCAACAAGTACAAAAAGACTGAGATCATAACGTGCATGTTTTTAGACCACAACATTATGAAACTTGAAGTCAACCACAAGAAAAAATTTGGAAAGACCGCAAATACAAGGAGGTTAAAGAACATCCTACTGAAGAATGAATGGGTTAACCAGGAATTAAAGAAGAAATTTAAAAATACATGGAAGCAAATTAAAACGGAAACAGGACAGTCCAAAACCTTTGGGATGCAGCAGAGGCAGTATTAAGAGGGAAGTACATTGCTATACAGTCCTACCTCAAGAAGCAAGAAAAGTCTCAAATACACAACCTAACCTTACACCTAAAGGAACTGGAGAAAGAACAGCAAATAAAGCCTGAATTCAGGAGAAAAAGGGAAATAATAAAGACTAGAGCAGAAATAACTATATAGAAACCAAACCAAACCAAAACAAAAAACCCATAGAACGGATTAACAAAACTAAGAGCTAGTTCTCTGGAAGAATTAACAAAATTGATAAACCCCTAACCAGACTTATCAAAAAGAAAAGAGAAAGGACACAAGTAAATAAAATAATGATTGAAAGAGGAGAGATCACAACCAACACCACAGAAACACAGTTATAAAACAGACATATAGATCAGTGGAACAGAATAGAAAACCCAGAAATGGACCCTCAACTCTATGGTCAGCTAATCTTTGACAAAGCAGAAAAGAATATCCAGTGGAAAAAAGACAGTCTCTTCAACAAATGGTGTTGGGAAAACTGGATAGCAACATACACGAGTATGAAACTGGATCACTTTCTCACACCATACACAAAAATAAATTCAAAATGGATGAAAGACCTCAGTGTGAGACAGGAATCCATCAAAATCCTAGAGAACACAGGCAGAAACCTCTTTGACCTTGGCAGAGGCAACTTCTTCCTAGACACATCTCCAGAAGCAAGGGAAACAAAACCAAAAATGAACTATTGGGACTTATTCAAGATAAAAACTTCTGCACAGTGAAGGAAACAACCAACAAAACTAAAAGGCAACCTATGGAATAGGAGAAGATATTTGCCAACGACATATCTGATAAAGGGTTAGTATCCAATGAGATACTAATGAAAACTTATTAAACTCAACACCCCCCAAAGAAAATAATCCAGTAAAGAAATGGGAAGAAGACATGTATAGACGCTTTTCCAAAGAAGGCATCCAGATGGCCAACAGACACAAGAAAAGATGCTCAACATCACTCATCATCAGGGAAATACAAATCAAAACCACAGTGAGATACCACCTGACACCTGTCAAAATGGCTAAGATTAACAACACAAGAAACAACAGGTGTTGGTGAGGATGTGGAGAAGGGGGAACCCTCTTGCACTATTGGTGGGAATGCAAACTGGTCCAGCTACTACTCTGGAGAACAGTTTGGAGGTTCCTCAAAAACTTAAAAATAGAACTACCCTGCCATCCAGCAATTGCACTACTAGGTATTTACCCAAAGAATACAAAAGTACAGATTCAAAGGGGTATATGCTGTTTATAGCAGCATTATCAACAGTAGCCAAACTATAGAAAGAGCCCAAATGTCTTTAGGCTGATGAATGGATAAAGAAGATGTGACGTATGTATGTGTGTATGTATATATATACACACACACACACTAGAATATTACTCAGCCATCAAAAGGAATGAAATCTTGACATTTGTGACCAAGTGGATAGAACTAGATTGTATTATGCTAAGTGAAATGTCAGTCAGAGAAAGACAATTACCATATGATCTCACTCACATGTGGAATTTAAGAAAAAAACAGGATCATTGGGGAAGGGGGAAAAGAAAACAGAGAGAGGAAAACAAGCCATGAGACTTTTTAAAAAAGATATAATTTATTTATTTTAGAGAGTGAGTGAGTAGGGGGAGGGCAGATGGGGAAGGAGAGGGACAAACAGACTCTCCATTGAGTGTGGAGCCCAGTGTGGGGCTTGATCTCATGACCCCGAGATTATGACCTTAGCCAAAGCCAAGAGTCAGATGCTCAACTGACTGAGCCACCCAGATGCTCCTAAACCATAAGGGGCTCTTAACTGTAGAGAACAAACTGGGGGTTGATGGAGTGAGGCATGTGGGGGATGGGCTAGATGGGTATGGGTATTAAAGAGGGCACTTTGGGGGCACCTGGGTGGCTCCGTCGTTAAGCGTCTGCCTTCGGCTCAGGTCATGATACCAGGGTCCTGGGATCGAGCCCTGCATCGGGCTCCCTGCTCTGTGGGAAACCTGCTTCTCCCTCTCCCACTCCCCCTGCTTGTGTTCCCTCTCTCTCTCTGTCTCTCTCTGTCAAATAAATAAATAAAGGCTTTTTAAAAAAATAAAGAGGGCACTTTTGATGAGCACTGGGTGTTGTATGTAAGTGATGAATCACTGAATTCTCTAGAAACCAATGTTGCATGGTATGTTAACTAAAATTTAAATTTAGGGCGCCTGGGTGGCTCAGTTGGTTAAGCGACTGCCTTCGGCTCAGGTCATGATCCTGGAGTCCCGGGATCGAGTCCCGCATCGGGCTACCTGCTCAGCAGAGGGTCTGCTTCTCCCTCTCCCGCTCCCCCCTCTTGTGCTCTTTCTCTCTCTCACTCTCTCTCTCAAATAAATAAATAAAATCTTTTAAAAATAAATAAATAAAAAATAAATAAAATAAAATTTAAATTTAAAAATTGTGTCTATGAAAATGACCATATCCGGGCGCCTGGGTGGCTCAGTTGGTTAAGCGACTGCCTTCGGCTCAGGTCATGATCCTGGAGTCCCGGGATCGAGTCCCACATCGGGCTCCCTGCTCGACGGGGAGTCTGCTTCTCCCTCTGACCCTCCTCCCTCTCATGCTCTCTGTCTCTCATTCTCTCTCTCTCAAATAAATAAAAAAAAAAAAATCTTTAAAAAAAAAAAAAGAAAGAAAGAAAATGACCATATCCTTTGACCTAATATTTCCACTTCTAAGAATATTCCCTATGAAATAATCCAAGAAAGTTATGTAAAATTATGCTTATCAAAGCATTTTTATAATGATAAAGTAGAAATGACTTTAATAGTTTATATTCCATTTGATGAAATATTAGGAAGTTCATAAAATTATATTTAATAGGACTTTAAAATTACATTGGAAAAGGTTTGATAAGGAAAAGCTCCTTTTCAGTCAGCCCTAACCCCTCAGAGATGACCAGTATTTTTACTTCTTTTGCCATAGATTAGTTTTGCTTCTACTTGAACTTTATATGTACTCTTTTGTGTCTCTCTTCTTTCACTCAGTATAAGGTGTTTGAGGTTTATCTATGTTGCGCTTTGTTCTTTTTATAACTGTATAGTATTCCATTGTAGGAATCGACCACAATTTACCCGTTCTTCTCTTGGTATACATTGGAGTTATTTGAGTTTGGGGCTATTATGAATAAAGTTGTTGTTAGCATTCTCATTCCTATCTTTTTGTGGACATATGTACTCATTTCTCCTGGGTAAATACTTGGAAGTAGGATTGCTGTGCCTTACGGTAAATACATGTTTAACTTTATAAGAAACTGCCGATCTGTTTCCCAAATTATACCAATATACACTCCCACCAGCAATGCACTGCAGTTCCAGTTATTCCATATCCTTACCAGTGCCTGATGCTTATAATCTTTCATTTTAACCATTCTGGTGGATATATAGCGGTGACACATTGTGGTTTTTGTATATGTTTAAGTGCTTTTTATTTTAGTGTTCATACCGTTTGAACCAATGATTCCACTTTGGGGACATTTTCTTAGGAACATAATCTGCAATCCAGAAAAAATTTATATGTACATACATGTTCTTTGCTGCATAACTTATAATAGCCGAATGTGAGAAATATCCTAAGTATCAAATATTAGGGAAGTAGTTACATTTATGCTTAAGAAATATGGTCATTCAAAATTATAATACAAGAAGGATATGAAATTATATAGTATCAACTATAGAAACTATGTATATTAAAATAGACCGTATGTCAACAAAAGTTTATTTTAAAATACTGGAAGAAGGGGCTTCTGAGTGGCTTAGTCGGTTAAGTGTCTGACTCTTGATTTCAGCTCAGGTCATGATCTCAGGGTCCTGGGCTTGAGCTCCGTGTCAGGCTCCCTGCTCAGTATGGAATCTGCTTGAGGATTCTCTCTCTCCTTCTGCCCCTCACCCTACTCACATGCTTGTGCTCTCTCTCTCTCTCTTTCCCCCGCTCTCTCTCTCAAATAAATAAATAAATAAATAAATAAATCTTTTAAAAAAATTTTAAAAATAAAATACTGGAAGAAAACAGACCAAAATATCTTTGGGTGATGGTAATATGTAATTTTTCCCCATCCTTATCTATTCTTTCTAATGATCATATGACCATTTTAGAGTAGCACAAAATGTAAATAAACTTTATTTATTTATTATTTTTAAGTTTTTTTTTTTTTTTTACATTTTATAATGCTTTCTCTCTACCTAATCTTTTCTGCAACATGAAAAATTGCTCTCTTGGGTTTCTTAAAATATGTTATTTCTGCTACTGTTTTGACTCTTCAATTATAAATTGCATGCAAAATACACTCTCATGTTGTTTCTTCTCCTGAACATCTGATGTTCCAATGTCCAGTCCAGGACAGAAGATAAAATAGAGCGATTCAAGAAAGCAGTTGAATACTATTCAGTCACAACCAAACTCTCTTCGCTGCCAGTGGGTCCCTCCTCCTTTCTAGGTAAGGATTCCATCTGATGCAGAGCTCCTCTATCCAAACGGGAAACCCAGTCCCTCATGGGAACTCCTGGGCCAGAGTGAAATGACTTGTTGTATTGCACTCTTGTAGAAGTCATTCCTGTTTGGTGGATACTCTCTTTTTGATTTTCATGTCAGAAGAGTGGTTTCAAACTTGTAGGTGGGGTCCAATGCCATTTCCTTAGCTTGGGCTTCTTCTGGCACTAACCTCCATTACAGCCTGGTGTATGTAAAATAGCCCTGTCTCTGGGTTCAGGCCTGAGTTTGAATTCCACCTCTGCTGCTTAATAGCTGTGTGATCTTAACTAGTCACATATGCATGTATGTTATGTGGCTTATGATACCTATTTTATAGGATTTTTTAAAAAATAATTTCTGTAAGGTTCTTGGCATGGTACATAGCTGGTGTTCAATAAATTATAACTTATCTATTAATAATTTTTCAAGCAATGTGGGGTTAGCAGAATGTAATATGGTAGAATTATTTGGATTGACTAAAGTATAGCCCTTTCTCTTGGCTTCAGGTTTTCGGAATAATCGGCTTGGAAATCCTCCCCTTCCACGAAATCAGATGGGCACTATTTCTGCTGGAAAGCCAATGGTAATATCTTTCAAGAGTCTCAAGACCATGTGTTAGCATTAGACTCAGGTTGCTTCCTGATTTTTATACTCTGAGTTAAGAAGTTAAGGTAATTCAATGTTATCAGAATATCAAGGCTGTATATACCTATGTCACATTCTCAACTCGAGGCTGGCAGACTATGTAAAGAAAACATCCACATTAGTAACCACTAGGGCATTGTGAAGGTAGATTAGCTAATGTTGGAGAGTGGTTCTAGGAGACATGGATTGGTTCATTGTCCTGCCTCTGGAGGATTCTGTCCATATATCACTGTTAGAATAATTTCTTATTATTCTCAGTAGGTTCTTTATATCCCAGTAATCCCTGCTACTGGCATTACCCACTGTGTCACAACTTCTGAGGGAACCATTTTGGAGCCTATTCAAATGTTAAATAGCTTTTCTGTCTGTTTTATCCTTTAGTTTTCTAACCATGTGCCACCGAAAATGAAATATCCACCATCATTCCCAATGGGACCCAACGCCTCTCTTCTCTTCTCTCCCCATGCTTTGGGGGAACCCCATGCTTTTTCTGAGGATCCCATGCTGCAGGACAGCCCCTTTGCCAATTGGGCTGTCTCTTACGACTCCTCTGCATCCCAGTTTCCCAATTACCTGACTTCCAAAGCCTCACCTCCTTTGGGACCAGACTCTTCTCACTCCTCTTCCTCTGATGGTGAGGAACCAAATGGAACCAGCTCTGAGTAAGTATCTGAATAGGCACTCAAGGGAACAGACTTCTGGTGCATCTGTATTTTTTTTGCTGGTAACCTTGGTTGGGTGTGGGGAAGTATATGTTTCTGGCTTTTCTCTCTAGCTCTTTACTCTTAAATGAAGTAGGAAAACTCTATGCTTAACTATTTCATACTCATACGGACTCTGTACAGTTGGTAATTTTCAGATACCCAGACCCCTGAAGTAAAAGGATGCATAGCAGCTGGTTAGGGAAGCCCTAGGTGTGGGTGTGCTACATTTCATGGCTGTCATTTCTCAATTTTTGAGAGGGATGGATTGAATGTAGAAAAAAATGAAAAGAATTTACAGAGTTGAAGTATTAGAACAGTTGAGTAGGCAGTTATATTGCTTAAGACAGGGTTCTGAGGATTAAAACAGTGGTATTTTATACTAGCTTATTTGTTCTTAGATTATTTCTCCAAGCAGATTCATCCTGGGAAACAGAGCTACTTTGAGGTTTCAGTTATTAGTTTCTTAGAATGTAAGCTGACTCTAGACATGGCCTCTTATAAGGTGTAGAGGAAATATATCAGGTCCAATACTTAGTGTCTTGACTTCCAGAGGGTTTGTAAGAATCCTTAGGATCAGAACAGAAATCTTCAGTTGGAATTTCTTTTTTTTTTTTTTCTTTGAGTATACTCATATGTTTATATCTTTGGGGTTTTTTCCAACTGAATTATTTTATTATGTTATGTTAGTCACCATACAGTACATCATCAGTTTTTGATGTAGTGTTCAATGATTCGTTATTTGCATATAACACCCAGTGCTCATTACAACACGTGCCCTCCTTTATCCCTTCTACATGGTCTTTTGAAATTTTTAGTCACATCACAGAAACACTTCAGCAGCAGCCTGGATGGGAGGATCCAAATGGTGACAGAGGGTCCTGGGTACAGCCCATCGATGCTGGAGTTGCAGATACCAACCTGGGTGATGGAGAGCCCCACATCCCATCCCTGCTGTCTATGTCTACAAGGAACCACATGGACATCACCATTCCGCCCTTACCTCCAGTAGCTCCCGAAGTCTTGCGGGTTGCTGAGCACAGACACCGAAGGGGTCTTATGTACCCATATATCTATCATGTCCTCACTAAGGTAAGAGAGCACATCAGCACCTGCCTCCCTGCTTTTAACATTGTACTTCACACTTCCTAGAACCATAAGTGATCAGAGAAAATTCTAATTGTTATCTGAAGGGAGATAAAAGGAAACCAAGTATACTGGGGCCCCTCATTGCATTAAGGGCCTCAGGTGAAGGGAGACCAGCAGGAGATAGAACTTTATAATAAATGAGGCCCCAAGGGGCACCTGGGTGGCTCAGTCGTTAAGCGTCTGCCTTCGGCTCAGGTCATGATCCCAGAGTCCTGGGATCAAGCCCCGCATCAGGCTCACTGGTCAGCAGGAAGCCTGCTTCTCCCTCTCCCACTCCCCCTGCTTGTGTTCCCTCTCTCGCTGTGTCTCTCTCTGTCAAATAAATAAAATCTTTAAAAAAAAAAAAAAATGAGGCCCCAAGAAGAGAACTATAATTGTGAGATTTCTTTTTTTTTTTTTAAGATTTTATTTATTTATGTGACAGAGAGAGACAGCGAGAGAGGGAACACAAGCAGGAGTGGGACAGGGAGAAGCAGGCTTCCCCACTGAGCAGGGAGCCTGATGCGGGGCTCGATCCCAGGACCCTGGTATTATAACCTGTGCCGAAGGCAGACGCTTAAGGACTGAGCCACCCAGGCGCCCCTAATTGTGAGATTTCAAAGAAGATCATGCACCATGTTGGTAGACTGTGGTCTAGGGCTGGACACAGTCTAAGAAGAGGCTTTATGCCCTTGTTCTTTACCTCTTCCTGTACTTCTCCAGAGCTGTTTCCTTCCTCCAGTCTTACCATACAAATCTATCCCCCAGCAAAATGTCTAAGATGTGACTTTCCCCATTTAGTCAGCTACATTCAGTCATAGCAGAGACTCTATAGATGGAGCATAGCTTTTAAGCTGGCTGTGGTCATTTGGGCTTATTACAGCTTCTTTTTATTCTGAAACTGTTAAATACAAGTAGAAAATTTGTATTTTCTGGCTACAGAGGCTAAAGTTCATTACTGATTCTTCTCAGCTCAATTCCAAACCTTGAGGTAACTCATTTTGTTCTTTGTCCTGGACCATTTTTTTTTGTTAGGGTGAGATTAAGATCCCCGTATGTATTGAGGATGAGTGTAACATGGAGCTGCCTCCAGCTGCTCTCCTGTTCCGGTCAGCACGTCAGTATGTTTATGGGGTCCTTTTCAGTCTGGCAGAAACACAGCGGAAAATGGAACGCCTGGCCATACGGCGGCGGCTACCTGTGGAAGGTGAGTTTAGTTCTAGCTTCAGCAGCTCTCTCAAAGCTTGGTATGGAACAAAAATGTCTGTGCAAGCACCTCATGCTTTTGGCTGTGGAGCAGTCTTTGAGAAAATACATAATTTGCCAGAATACATATTGGTATGGGTAATGCATGAACTTAAGCCTCAGTTCTTTAATCATTAAGCATTCAGAGTAACTACTACTTGTAAGAACCATGCTGGACTTTGAGAATGTAGAGGTATATCTGACATAGTTTTTCCTCCTCAGTAAGGTTTTGTTTTGGATTTGATCCCTTAGAGAGTTGGAGCCATTGAGATGTTTTAAGCTGCAGAGTGACATGGTCAAATTAGTGTGTTCAAAAGAACCCTCTAGATTTCTGCTTCTGGGAAGATGGAGTATATACTTTTCCTTATTCCTCCTGCTAAATACAACTAAAAGCCCAGGACATTATATATATAACAAGCACAAGACATTCTAAAAGGTGAAGAGAAGAAGGCAGACTGGCTAAGGACTTTGGGATCCAAGGAATAATGCAGTGGTGAGTTCCCTGGGTTTTCTTATTGCTGCATATATCCTAAACTAGGTGTGGGACAAGCCAGCAGCCCAGAAACACCCAACAGGTACAGACCAGTAAAAGCCCCAAGAAATGCCTTCTCACGCTAGTCAAAGGCCCCAAAAGAAACAACCTAGCAACACAGAAAATTTTTAGATAATAACCACTCTACTCTAGCCAAATACCACAAAAAAACTGTGGCCCACCCTCACCCCTACTAGCAAAGGCCAGATAAATAACCTAGATTTCTATCCTTGCCAGACTGTAACAAGGGAGAGAGAGGAGCTGAGTGGGGAGCCAGGACTTTCAGTCCCACTGGGCAGTGATGAGACAGCATCTCCCTTCACTCACCGGAGTGGTGTCAGAAAATACCTGCTAAAACACAAGATTAAAATAAGATCCTTTTAAAATATTAAAGATCCTTTTAAAAGATTGAAAGAAGAGTCTTTTAAAATAACATCCCAAATGTCCAGGTTTCAACTGAAAATCCTTCATCATACTAAGAACCAAAAAGATTTCAAACTGAGCTCTCAAACCAAGGAAGAAAGTCAATAGGTGCCATCGTTGAGATGACACAGATGTTTGAATTACCTGACAAGGATTTCAAAGCAGCCATCATAAAAATGCTTTGACAAAGAATTCTGAACATGCATGATACAAATTAAAAATAGAAAGTCTTAGCAAAGAAACAGAAGATAGAAGAAATGGAAATTAAGAACTAAAAAATTCAAAAACAAATAAAATACTCAATAGGTGGGTTAAACAGCAAATTGGAGACAACAGAAGGAATAATCAGTGAATGTGGAGACAGGACAGTAGAAATTACCCAATCTGAATAATAGAAAATAGGCTGAAAAAATGGACAGGGATCAGTGAAACCAGAACAAAAGATCTAATATTTGTGTCATCACAGTTCCAGAAGGAGAGGAGGAAGAGGGTGGGACAGCAGATGTATTCAAATAAATAATGGCTCGAATATTACCAAATTTGGGAAAAAACAAGCCTACAGATTCAGGAAGCTGAGTGAATTATAAACAGTATAAACCCAAAGAAATCCATGTGAAGATATATTGTGGCGAAACTTTTGAAAGCTCAAGGCAGAAAAATTATTGAAAGCAGCCAGAGAAAAGCAATGCTTTACCTATTGTGGCAAAATAATATGAATAACAGCTGATCCCTCATCAGAAGCCAGAGTCCAGAAGGAAGTTGCACAACATTTTCAAGAGCTGAAAGGGAAGAAACAAGTTAGAATTCTGTATCAAACAAAAACATCCTCCAGGAATGAAGGAGAAATCAACATATTTTCAGATGATGGAAAACTAGGATAATTTTTCACAAGCAGAGCTACAGTAAAAGAAGGGCTAAAGGTATTCCTGTACACAAAAAGGAAATGATAAAAGGAGGAATCTTGGGAGGAGCTTGGGAATATGACAGAGTAGGAGGACCCTGAGCTCACCCAGTCCCATGTTTCCAACTAGATATCATCCACATCCAAGTCAATAAACTAGAGAGCGATCTGAAGACTGGCAGAACAAACTCCACAAACAGTAGACAGATCTGCTCATACTTACTTCCGAGTATATTGGGGGACTTCCACAACACGGAGCTGGCAGGTGCCATTTTCCATCCCCACCTGTCAGCATAAGTACAGAGACACCTGCTGGAGGTGGGGCTGCACAGACACTTGGCACCTAACTCACTAGCAGTGCTCCATGCTCACGAGTTCTCCTGAGGACTTATCTACTCCAAGCTTGCTGGCCTTGGCCCTGGGCTCAGGGCAGTTTTTTTAAAAGATTTATTTATTTTAGAGAGAGACACTCAGAGAGAGAAAGCACAAGAAAGAGGGGCAGAGGGAGAGGGAAAGAGAATCCCAAGCAGACTACGTGTTGAGCACAGAGCCTGATTTGGGGCTTGATCCCACCACCTGAGCTGAAACCAAGAGTTGGGCGCTTGCGGGGTGCCTGGGTGGCTCAGTCGGTTAAGCATCTGCTATCAGCTGAAGTCATAATCCCAGGGTCCTGGAATCGAGCCCCGCATCAGGCTGTCTGCTCGGCAGGGAGCCTGCTTCTCCCTCTCTCTGCCTGCCACTCCACTTGCTTGTACTCTCTCTCTGTCAAATGAATAAATACAATCTTTAAAAAAAAAAGGGGGGGGGGGGCGCCTGGATGGCTCAGTCTGTTAAGCGTCTGCCTTTGGCTCAGATCATGACCGAGCCCCTCATCAGGCTCCCTGCTCAGTGGGGCACCTGCTTCTCCCTCTCCCCCTCCCCCTGCTTGTGCTCTCTCTCTCTCTCTCTGTCAAATAAATAAAATCTTTAAACATAAAAAAAATAAAATAAAGAGTAAAAAAGTAATAAAATATTAAAAAATAAAAAGAGGGGCGCCTGGGTGGCTCAGTCATTAAGCGTCTGCCTTCGGCTCGGGTTTACGATCCCAGGGTCCTGGGATCAAGCCCCGCATCGGGCCCCGCTCAGCGGGAAGCCTGCTTCTCCCTCTCCCACTCCGCCTGCTTGTGTTCCTGCTCTCGCTATCTCCCTGTCAAATAAATAAATAAAATCTTAAAAAAATAAATAAATAAATAAAATAAAGAGAGTTGGGCATTTAACCGACTATACCACCTAAGTACCCCAGGGCAAGTTTTGTTAAAGCCAAGCAGGTACCCCACCTAGCTACCAGGTGCACAGCATGCATGTCTGTCATACTGTGCTTAGCTGTGCACCCCTAGCCACCCTTGTGTACACATGCCCCCAGCCACCAGCATGTACCATACTGAGCAGCAGTCCTCCGGGCACCTTTGTGCATGTACCCAGCTGAGCACCCACAGGCACCATCTCCCACCATGCCCAGCTGTGCACCCCCAGCTGCTCTTGTGTGCCTGGCCACCCAGTGTGCAGCCTCCAGCCACTGCAGCACTAAAGGAGATCTGGCATAGGACTAGTGGCCCAGTGCACATTTTGCTAATACAACTGCCCTGTTTGCATTCCCTGGTAGGCATGCCCCACTCCCCCAGAGCTAGCCTGCCTGGGTCCCACTACCACCATAGAGAGCAAGCACAACCCACAACAGGCAGAGAGTCAGTGCTGATGACTACATAGAAAGGTAAAAGGACTCATAAACAATAGGAAGGCAAAAGCAACATGCATAGGATACTCTCCTGAAGTGCCAGGTTCTGGTGAACAGGGGGTTAACACTCCAGGACCTCTTCTTCATAAAGTCAATACTTTCAAGAGCAGAAGATGCAACTGACTTTCTTAACACAGAGAAATTGACAAAGAGAGGCAGACAAAATGAGAAAACAGAGAAATTTATCCCAAATGAAAGAAAGGATAAGGCCACAGCCAGAGATCTAAGCAAAACAGATATAAGTAACATGCTGGATAAAGACATTAAAGCAATGATCATAAAAATACTCACTGAACTTGAGAAAAGAGCAGAAGACATGAGTGAGATATTTAACACAGAGATAGGGAATAACATAGCAAAGATAAAGGGTGCAATCAATGACATGAGAAACACACTTGATGGAATGAACAGCAGGATAGAAGAAGCAGAGGAACATGTACATGGAAACAAATGAAAATGAATTAGTGACCTAGGAGACAGAGTAATGGAAAGTAATCAAGCTGAATAAAGGAGAGAGAAAAGAATTATGCAAAATGAGAATAGACTTAGGGAAGTCATTGACTCCATTAAATGTAATAACATTTATATTACAGGAGTCTCAGAAGAGAGAGAGGTGGTCAGAAAATTTATTTGAAGAAATAACAGCTGAAAACTTCCCTAATCTGGGGAAGGAAACAGATACTCAGGTACAGGAGGCACAGAGAACCCCCAACAGAATCAACAAAAGCTGACCAACAGCAAGACATATTGTAATTAAATTTATAAAATATGGTGATAAAGAAAAAATTCTAAAAGTAGCAAGATAAAACAAGTCATTAACTTACAAGGGAAGAGTCATAAGGCTAGCAGGAGATTTTGCAACAGAAACTTTGCAAGCCAGGAGGGAATGGCGTGATATATTCAAAGAGCTGAATGGGAGAAATCAGCAGCCAAGAATACTCTATCCAGCAAGGCTATCATTCAGAATAGAAGGAGACATAAAGAATTCCCCAGACAAACAAACCTAAAGGAGTTCATGACCACTAAACCAGCCCTACAAGAAATATTAAAAGGGGCACTTTGAGTGGAAAGGAGAGACCAAAAGTGACAATATAGAGGTAGGAAACACAAAAACAGTAAAAATGAATATTTCTGTAAAAAATCAATCAAGGAACTCACAAAAAGGGACATACAATATAATAACATATACCTAAAATGTGGGAAGGAGAGGAGAAAACAATGGTTCAAACATAAACGACCATCAACTTAATATAGACTGCTTTATGCAGAAGAGGTTATGTACAAACCTAATAGCAATCATATGTAAAAAACCACTAATAAATATGCAAAAAATTAAGAGAAAGAAATCAAATATAGCACTAAAGAAAATCAGCAAAACATGAAAGACAGAAAGACAGGAAAGAATCAGAGAAAATCTTTAGAAACATGCAGAAAACATAATAAAATGGCAATAAATACATATTTATTAATAATTACTTTGAATGTAAATGGAATAAATGTTCCAATCAAAAGACATAGGGTGGCAGAATGGGTTAAAAAAAAAGACCCATCTGTATGCTACCTACAAGAGACACATTTTAGACCTAAAGACACCTGCACATTTAAAGTGAGAAGATGGAGAAATGTCTATCATGCAAATGGATGTAAAAACAAAGCCAGAGTACCAATACGTGTATCAGGCAAAATAGACATTAAAAGAAAGACTGCAACAAGGGACAAAGGAGGGCACTATATAATAATAAAGGGGACAGTACAACAAAAAGATGTAACAATTGTGAATATTTAGGCACCTAAGAGCACCTAAATACATAAAACAGTTAATAACAAACATAAAGCAACTAATTGATAATAATACAATAATAGTAGTGGAGTTTAACACCCCAATTATGTCAACGGATAGATCATCTAAACAGAACATCAACAAGGAAAAAATGGCGTTGAATGACACACTGGAACAGATGAATTTATTTTTTATTTATTTATTTTTTTTTAAAGATTTTATTTATTTATTTGACAGAGAGAGAGACAGCGAGAGAGGGAACACAAGCAGGGGGAGGGGGAGAGGGAGAAGCAGGCTTCCCCGCGGTGCAGGGAGCCCGATGCGGGGCTCGATCCCAGGACCCTGGGATCACGACCTGAGCCGAAGGCAGACGCTTAATGACTGAGCCACCCAGGTGCCCACTGGAACAGATTAATTTAAAAGATGTATTCAGAACATTCCATCCTGAAACAACAGAATAGACATTCTTTTTAAGTGCAAAAAGAACATTCTCCAGAATAGATCACATATTAGGCCACAGTACAAGTCTCAAAAAGTTCAAGAAGATAAAAATCATACCTTGCATGTTTTCTGACCACAGCAGAAAGCTATGAAAACTATGAAACTAGAAGTCAACCATAAAAAAAAAAAAATCTGGAAAGACCACAAATACATGGAGGTTAAATAACATGCTACTAAACAATGACTGGCTCAACCAGGAAATCAAAGAAGAAGCAAAATGTACACAGAAACAAATAAAAATGAAAACACAATGGTCCAAAACCTCTGGTATGCAGCAAAAGCAGTACTAAGAGGCAAGTTTATAGCAATACAGGTCTGCCTCAAAATACAAGAAAAATCTCAAATAACCTAACCTTACACCTAAAGGAGCTAGAAGAAGAAGAGAAAACAAAACCTAAAACTAGCAGAAGGAAAGAAATAATAAACATTAGAGCAGAAATAAATGATACACAAAGTAAAAAACATTAGAACCAATCAATGAAACCAGGAGGTGGTTCCTTGCAAAAATCAGTAAAATTGATAAATCTCTAGCTAGACCTTCAAGAAAAAAAGAGAAGGGACTCAAATAAATAAGATCACAAATGAGAGAGGAGAAATAACAACCAGTACCACAGATATACATACAAACAATCGTAAGAGAATATTATGAAAAACTATATGCAACAAATTGGACAGCCTAGAAGAAATGGGTAAATTCTTAGAAACATATAAACCACCAAAACAGAAACAGGAAGAAATAGGAAATTTGAACAAACCAATAACCAGCAAAGAAATTGATTCAGTAATGGAAAAACTCCCAAAAACAGAAGTCCAGGTCCAGGTGGCTTCATAGGCGAATTCTACCAAACACTTAAAGAAGAGTTAATACCTATTCTTCTCAAACTATTCCAGAAAATAGAAAAGGAAAGAAAATTTCCAAATTCATTCTATGACTCCAACATTACCCTTATACCAAAACTAGTTAAAGACACCACTAGAAAAGAGAACTACAGACCAATATCTCTCATGAATATAGATATAAAAATCCTCAACAAAATACTAGCACACCAAGTCCAACAACATTAAAAAAATCATTCAACATGATACAGCACATCAGTAGGAGAAAGGACAAGAACCACATGATCATTTCAATAGATGCTGAAAAAGCATTTAACAAAGTACAACATCCATTTATGGTAAAAACCCTCAACAAAATAGGTTTAGAGGAAATGTACCTCAATATAATAAAGGCCATCTATGAAAAACCCACAGGAAACATCATCCTTAATAGGGATGAACTGAGAGCTTTTCCCCTAAGGTCAATAACAAGACAAGGATGTCCACTCTCACCACTTTTATTTAACATAGTACTGGAATTTCTAGCCGCAGCAATCAGACAACAAAAAGAAATAAAAGGAATCCAGATTGGTAAGAAAGAAGTAAAACTCTATTTGTAGATGACATGATACTGTATGTAGGAAAACCTAAAGACCACCAAAAAACAGCTAGAACTGATAAAGAAATTCAGTAAAGTCACAGGAATCAAAATCAATGTACAGAAATCTGTTGCATTTTATACACCAATAATGAAGCAGCAGAAAGAGAAATTTTAAAAATTCCATTTGTAATTGCACCCAAAATAATGATACATAGGAATAAAGTTAACCAAAGAGGTGAAAGATCTTTGCTGTCAAAACTATAAAACACTGATTAACTAAATTGAAGATGTCATACAGAGATAGAAAGACATTCCAGGCTCCTGGATTGAAAAAACAAATATTGTTAAAATGTTCTGTACTACCCAAAGCAGTCTACATATTTAATGCAATCCCTATCCAAATACAACAGCATTTTTCACAGAGCTAGAACAAACAATCCTAAAATGTGTATGTAATCACCAAAGAACCCAAATAGCCAAAGCAACCTTGAAAAAGAAAAGCAAAGCTGGAGGCATCACAATTCCAGACTTCAAGTTATATTACAAAGCTGTAGTAAATCAAAATAGTATGGTACTGGCACAAAAATAGACACATAGATCAATGGAACAGAATAGAAAATGCAGAAATAAACCCACAATTATGTGGTCAATTAGTCTTCGACAGAGCAGGAAAGAATATCCAGTAGGAAAAAGACAGTCTCTTCAAACAAGTGCTGCTGGGAAAACTGGACAGCGACATTGAAAAGAATGGTCCACTTACAGCATACACAAAATAAATTCAAAATGGATTAAAGACCTAAATGTGAGATGTGAAGTCATGAAAATCCTAGAAGAGAACACAGGCAGTAACTTCTTTGACATTAGCTATAGTAACTTTTTTCTAGATAGGTTTCCCAAGGCAAGGGAAACAAAAGCAAAAAGAAACTATTGGGACTGCATCAACATAAAAAGCTTCTGTACACAAAGGAAAAATCAAGAAAACCAAAAGGCAACCTCCAGAATGGGAGAAGATATTTGCAAATTACATATCCACTAAAGGCTAGTATCCAAAATATATAAAGGACTTATAAAACTCAAAGCAATAACCCAATAAAAAAATGGGCAGAAGACATGAACAGACATTTCTCCAAAGAAGACATCTAGGTAGCCAACAGGTACATGAAAAGATGCTCAACATCACTCATCAGAGAAATGCATATCAAAACTACAATGAGATAATACCTCACACCTGTCAGAACGGCTAAAATCAAAAACACAAGAAACAACAGGTGTTGGTGAGGATGTAGAGAAAGGGGAACCCTCTTGCAGTGTTGGTGAGAATGCAAAGTTGTACAGCCACTGTGCAAAACAGTGTGGAGGTTCCTCAAAAATTTAAGCCTGGAACTACTTTATGATCCAGTAATTGCACTACTGGGTATTTACCCAAACAGAGACAGTAATTCAAAGGGATACATGCACCCCTGTGTTTATAGCAGTATTATTTATAATAGCCACGATATGGAAGCAGCCCAAGTGTCCATCAATTGATGGGTGGATAAAGATGTGGTATGTGTATGGAATATAATGGAATATTGTATTAGAATATATAATGGAATGTTATTAAGCCCTAATAATAATGAAATCTTGCCATTTGCAGTAATATTGGTGGAGGTAGAGGGTATAATGCTCAGCAAAATAAGTCAGAGAAAGACAAATACCATATGATTTCACTCAAGTGTGGAATTTAAGAAACAAAACAAACAAGCAAAGGAAAAAAAATGAGAGATAATCAAAGCAAGAAACAGACTTTTAATCATAGGGAACAAACTCATGGTTACCGGATGGTAGGGAGTAGGGGGATGGGGAAGGAAATTAAGGAGTACACATGTCATAATGAGCACAGGGTGGTGTCTGAAAGTGTTGAATCACTGTATTATACACCTGAAACTAATAACACTGTATGTTAGATAACTAGAATTAAAGCAAAAACTTAAGGAATCTTGCAACATCAGGAAGGAAGGAAAGACAATGGAGAGAACAAATATGTAGGTAAAAACAATAGACTTTGCTTTTCTTGAGTTTTCTAAATTATGTTTCACAGTTGAAGCAAAAGTGTCACTGCTTAATTTGGTTCTTGGTGTCTATAGGGAAAATATGTAAGACAATTCTAAGTGGGGAAGATTAAAGGGATGTAACCGGTGAGGTTTCTATACTTGAACCGGTAAAAGTCAACACCAGTAGACTGTGGTAACTTATGTGTACATAATGCAATGCCTAGAAAATACACTAGAAAAGGTGTACACAGAAATACTCAAAAACACTATAGATAAATCAACATGAAATTCTAAAATAAGTTCATGTAACCCATAGGAAGGGAAGAGGAAGAAAGCAGAGATATGAAAAACAGAGAGAACAAACCAAAAAAAATGATAGACTTAAGCCCTAACATATCAATAATTACATTAAATGTAGTGGTCTAATTACACCAATTAAAATACAGTCATTGACAGACTAGATAAAAATCATGACCCAATTATATGTTGTCTCCAAAAATTCACTTCAAAGATAAATGATATGTATGTTGAAAGTAGAATGATGGAAAATTATATACCATGAAAACATTAATCAAAAGAAATTAGGAATGGCTGTATTAATACCACATAAAGTAGACTTAAGAGTAAAGCAAATTGCCAGGGAGAGAGAGGGATATTATATACTGGTAAAAGGGTCAATATACCAAGAAGACTAGCAATCCTAAATGTGTATCACCAAACCATGGAGCCACAAAATATGTGATGGAAGAACTGAGAAACTGGGTGCCTGGGTGGCTCAGTCATTAAGCGTCTGCCTTCCGCTCAGGTCATGATCCCAGGGTCCTGTGATCGAGCCCCACATTGGGCTCCCTGTTCAGCGGGAAGCCTGCTTCTCCCACTCCCCCTGCTTGTGTTCCCTCTCTCGCTCTCTCTATCAAATAAATAAAATACTGAAAAAACCAAACAAACAAAAAAGAACTGAGAAACTTAGAAAGAGACAAATCCACAATTATAATCAGAGACTTCAACTCCCCTTTCAATAATGAGTAGAACAACTAGACAGAAAATCATCAGGAATATAGAACTCAACAATACCATCAATGAATAGGATCTAATTGACTCTTAATAGAACATGCAAGAGGGGCACCTGGGTGGCTCAGTCGTTAAGTGTCTGCCTTCGGCTCAGGTCATGATCCCAGGATCCTGGGATCATGCCCTGCATCGGGCTCCCTGCTTGGCGGGAAGCCTGCTTCTCCCTCTCCCACTCCCCCTGCTTGTGTTCCCTCTCTCGCTGTGTCTCTCTCTGTCAAATAAATAAAAAATCTTTAAAAAAAAAATAGTACATGCAACAAGAGCAAAGTATATGTTCTTTTCACATGCCCACAGAACATATACATGATAGATCATATCCTGGACCATAAAACAAACTCAATAAATTTAAGAGAATTAAAATTATACAGAGTATATTCTCAGACCACTATGGAATCAAACTAGAAATCAACAACAGAAAGATAATAGGAAAATCAATAAATACTTGGAAAATAACAAAGCACTGCACTTTTATACAATCCATGGGTCAAAGAGCAAGTCTCAAGAGAAAGAAAGAAATACATGGAACTAAATGAAAATAAAAATACAGTATATTAGAATCTGAAATGGAGCTAAATTGCTGAGAAGGAAATTTATAGTACTAAATGCTCAAATTAGAAAAGGGGAAACATTTCTAATCTGTCGTCTGAATTTTCACCTCAAGAAACAAGAAGAGGTGAAAGCTAAACCTGCAGCAAACCAAAGTGAAGAATTAATAATAAAGAGCAAAAATCAGTGAAATTGAAAACAGAAAAATAACAGAGTAATTAGTGAAACAAAAACCTGGTTCTTTGCAAAGAACAATAAAATTGACAAACTTCTAGAAAGTCTGCAAAGAAGAAAATAGGGAATACACAGATTACTAATATCAACAATGAGGCAGGGAATAACACCATAGTACCTACAGATATCCAAAGGATTATATGGGAATACTGTAAACAACTCCACACATAAATTTGACAACTTAAACAAAATGGGTCAATTTCTCAAAATTACAAACTACCACAACACACCTAATATGAAATAGATAACTTGAATAGCCCTGTAAATATTAATTAAATTTTCCCAAAAAAGAAATCTGACTGAATTGGTTTCACTGGAGAATTCTACCAGATTTTTAACAAATTATTTTCAAACCCATATGTTGTACAACTGAAACTAATATAACATTGTATGTCAATTATATTTCAATAATAAATTTTTAAAAAATTTTAATGTAATCTCTACACCCAACATGGGGCTCAAACTCATGACCCTTCAGTCAAGAGTTGGATGCTCTACTGACTGAGCCAACCAGGCACCCCTCAATAATAATTTTTTAAAAAACAAATACATAGAGTCTGTCTCAAATCTTTTAATTTCCAACAATGCTTTACACGGGCACTTATTGTGGACAATAGATCTTTAAATTAAAAAAAAAGAATTGCCGGGGCGCCTGGGTGGCTCAGTTGGTTAAGCGACTGCCTTCGGCTCAGGTCATGATCCCAGAGTCCCAGGATCGAGTCCCACATTGGGCTCCCTGCTCAGCGGGGAGTCTGCTTCTCCCTCTGACCCTACCCCCTCTTGGGCTCTCTCTCTCACTCTCTCTCTCTCTCAAATAAATAAATTCTTTAAAAAAAAAAAAAAAAGAATTGCCATCAATTCTACACAAATCTTTTTCAGAAAATAGGAGAGAACACTTCCCAATTCACTCAATGAAGCCAGTATTACCCCAATACTAAAACCAGATAAAGAGAGTATATAAAAACAGTACTTCATACCAGTATCCTTCATCAATATCAATGTGAAAGTTCTTAACAAGATATTCATCAGTAGAATTCAACAATATATAAAAAGAATTACACACCATTGCCCAGTAGGGTTTATTCCATCTTGCAAGACTGTTTCAATATTTGAAAAATCAGTCTATGTAATCTATCATATAAACAGGATAAAAAAGAAAATTAATATGGTCATCTCAATGGATGTGGAAAAATATTTAACAAAATTCAACAATTCATGATAAACTCTCAGAAAACTAGGAATAGAGAATTCCTTCAGCTATATAAAGATATAGTTCCTTCAACTATATGAAGATATAAAGATGTTCTTTATCAACGAGATAAAGAACATCTACAAAAACCTTACAGCTAACATTACAGTTCATGGTGAAAGACTGAATGTTTTTCTCCTAAAATCAGGAGCAAGGCTAGTTATGCCCTCACTGCTGCTCTTCAGCATAGTGTTGAACTTCTAGCCAGCATAGAACGGCAAGAAAATGATATAGAAGACATACAGATTGGAAAGGAAGAAATAAAACTGTCCCTAGTTGTAGATGACATAGTCTATGTAGAAAATCACAATCTACAACAAAATTCCTAGAACTAATAAGTGAGTTCATCTAGGTTGTAGGATACACAATAAATATACAGAAATTAATTGTATTATATTTCTGTATACTATGAATATGAGGAACCAAATTAAAAAAATAAAATACCATTTATAATTCCTCCAAAGAAAATGAAATACTTAGGCATAAATATAACAAATGATGTTCAAGATCTGTATGCTGAAAATTATAAAATGCTGATGAAAGAAATCAGTGAACAACTACATAAATGGAGAGACATAGATCTCCATGCATTGGAAGACTCAACATAGTAAAATGTCAATTCTCTCCAAATTGATATGCAGGTTTAACACAATTCCTATCCAAATCCCAGCAGGATTCTTTGTAGATATATACAAGATTATTCTGATATTTATATGAAAAGACAAAGGAACTAGAACAGTTAAAACAGTTTTGAAAAGGAATAAGTTGGGAGCAATCACTCTGCCTTGATTTACAAGACTTACTGCGTAGCTACAAAAATTAAGACTGTGTGGTATAGGTAGTGGTATAGACACATAGAGCAGTGGAACAGAATAGGGAACCCATAAATAGCCCCATGCAAGTAGAACCAACTGATTTTTGACAAAGCTGCAGAAGTACTTCATTAGAGGAAGGGTAGTCCTTTTAACAAATGGTACTAGATGAATTGGACATCCATAGGTGAACAAGTACCACACATCTAGATTACTGTCTAAAATATATAAAGAACTCTGAAAACTAAGCATTATGAAAACAGTCCAATTAGAAGATCAGCAAAAGAATACAGACATTTCACTGAAGAAATTATACATGTGGCAAATAAAGACATGTAAAGATATTTAACATCATTAACCATTAAAGAATTACAAATTAAAACCACAACGAGATATAACTACATACCTATCAGAATGGCTAAAATGAATAATGGTGTTAATACAGCATGCTGGATTGGATGTGGAGGAACTAGATCACCCATAAATTGCTGGTAGGAATGTAAAATGGTACCACTGCTCTAGAAAATAATTTGGCATTTCCTTTCAAAACTCAAAATAGACTTACTGTGCAACCCAGCACTTAAACCTTGGGACATTTATCCCAGAGAAATTAAGACTTATTTCATGCAGGAACTAATAAACAAATATTCATGGAAGATTTTATTCATAATGGCCCCAAACTGGAAACAACCCAGATGTCCTTCAAAAGATGAATGGTTAAATTGTGGTACATCCATACCATGGAATACTACTTGGCAAAAAAAGTATTGATATGTGCAACAACATGGAAGGATCCTAAGGGCATTATGCCAAGTGCAAATGCCAATCTCAGAAGGTTGTATACTATATAGTTGATTCCATTTATATAACATTCTCAAATTGACAAAATTGTAGGGATGGAGAACAGATTAGTGGTTGCCAGGGATTAGGGATGGTGCTGTGGGGCATTGGGTGTGACCATAAAAGGGGTAGCATAAAGTAGATCTTTGTGGTAATTGAATAGTTCTGTATCTTGATTGCAGTAGTGGTTCTACAAATCTACCGGCGACATAGAACTATACACACAATTATACCAATGCCAACTTCCTAGCTTTGATATATTTTTTTAAAGATTTTATTTATTTATTTGACAGAGACACAGCGAGAGAGGGAACACAAGCAGGGGGAGTGGAAGAGGGAGAAGCAGGCTTCCTGCCGAGCAGGGAGCCCGATGCGGGGCTCAATCCCAGGACCCTGGGATCACGACCTAAGCTGAAGGGAGATACTTAATGACTGAGCCACCCAGGCGCCCCCCTAGCTTTGATATTACAGTTGTTTTAGATACAACCTTTGGGGGAACCTGGGTAAAGGGTACAAAGGACCTCTCTCAACTATCTTTGCAACTCCTTGTAAATCAATTATTTCAAATTAAAAATTTTGTTAAAAAGAGCACTGTCACAGTTGTGGAGCATGCATATGAAGTAGACCAGACAGGATGAAGTCAGGGACAGCAGTCTGGAAGCTCTTGTCAGGTGATGAGATCTGAACCTCTGCAATATTTGTTGTGATGAAGAAAAGGGAACAGATATAAAGGATAATAAAGTAATAGAATCAGCAGGACCTTGGAAATAACCAGATGTGTAGGAGGTGAACGAGAATGCAGACTGTGGGATGACTTCCAGGTTTCTAGCTTGGGTAATTGAGTAGATGCTTGACGTCTTAAGTAAAAGAGGCCATAGCTTAAGAGCCTGAGGTATACCAGAAGTAGACAGAAGCCATGTTTTCCTCATCTGTTAAACCTTCAAAAATCTAAAAGATGTTGGTTTTTGGAGAATTTTGTGAAATTTTTAGAAATCTTTTGGAGTGTCCCATAGTCTGTTATGAAGCCAGATATTTATGTAATTCTTCCTTGGACTTCTTTCCTTACTAGCCTGGTACATTTACTTAAATGAGTTTCTGTGTAATTAACTGTGTGACTTTGAGCCTTTATTTCTTCATCTGAAAAATGAACACTATATTTTATGATAAAATACATGTACTTCTCTCTCAGGATTAGAGTTCTGAGTTCTGAGAAGTAAATGAGATTTACATTTATATGTAAAGTTCTTAACATATCAAGCATCTGATAAGTGTTTACTACTCCTTCTGTTACTACTGCTAACAATAAAAATTACAACAAAAAATAAAAAAGTTGTTGAAATGTGACAGATCCTGTCAACTGTGGCCAGTTGCAGAAATGCTCAGACATTCTCTAGAGCCTGTTTTTCCTCAATTTCTGCTTTCCAGTTCCTTCAGTGATCCTCAAAGAGTGGTCTGCCTATAAAGGGAAGTCACCTCAAACCCCTGAGCTGGTGTCTGCACTGACATTTCGGGAATGGACTTGCCCAAACCTCAAGAAGCTCTGGCTAGGCAAAGCAGTCGAGGACAAGAACAGAAGGATGCGGGCCTTCCTGGCCTGTATGAAGTCAGATACACCCAGTATGCTCAATCCAGCTAATGTCCCAACCCATCTGCTGCTCATGTGCTGTGTACTCCGGTAAGACATGTGACAGGGAGGTGGCCAGTTCATTTCTCTTTTACTTTTTTCACATTTCCTTTAAGAATGTGTTTTAATGGTGTTTTGGGTTGGGGAGGTTTTTGTTTTATGTTTAGCTTAGAATTCAGAAACACTGAAATTGATTGCTACAACAGTCTCCTCACTTTATGATCCTCTGTCAACATCAGTTCACGCATGATCTTCGTGAACTTTTATATTTGGTTTTATATTTGGTTTTTGTCCCCTTCAGTCTTTATTTGTGATCTAATTCCCTTCTCTTCCTGTAGTTATCCACTCTTGGATATTTGGTGTGTGTCCTTCCAAGCCATTTTCCATGTATTTATTTAGACATAAGTGTATCCTTGCAGAGTCTATAGTGTTATTTGTATGTGTAGATTTTTTTCTCTTTTTTAACATGGAAGGTGCTCTACATCTCATTCTATTTCTTATTTTTTTCACTCTGTTATTTTTGAGATCTATCCATATTCATACATGGTTCATTCCTCATGACTGCTGGATTATGTTCCATCAGATAGTAATGTCACACAATATTTATTGTTTTCCAGTTCTTGAGTGTTACAAACAGTGCTGCAGGAAATATCTTCATAGATGTCTTTGTTTCTTTGTATTCCTGTGTCAGTTTATCTGAAGTATATGCTCAGGAGTAGAATTCCTGGATCCTATAAGATATGCATATAGGGGGGCGCCTGGGTGTCTCAGTTGGTTAGGTGTCTGCCTTCGGCTCGGGTCGTGATCATGGGGTCCTGGAGTCGAGCCCCACATGGGGCTCCCTGTTCAGTGGAGAGCCTGCTTCTCTCTCTCCCTCTGCCTCTCTCCCCCAACCCCTGCTCATGTGCTCGCTCGCTCTCTCTCTCAAATAAATAATAAAATCTAAAATAAAAAAAGATATGTATATATATTTTTTTGCCACATATTGCCAAGTTGCTCTAGATCATTTCTGTACTAATATATAGTCCTGTGAACAACACGTAAGGGTTTCTCTTTCTTCATAGTATTGCCAGTACTGATACCACATAACTTCTTAATTTTTGCCAGTCCAGTGAACTTCAAGTAGTATCTTTTTTTAAAGATTTTATTTACTTATTTATTTGTTTGTTTGTTTGTTTGTTTAAGAGAGGGGTGGGGGAAGGACAGAGGGAGAATCTGAAGCAGACTCTGCACTAAGCGCAGAGCCCACCAGGGGGCTGGACGGGGGCTAGATCTCACAACCACGAGATCGTGACCTGAGCCAAAACCAAGAGTCAGACGCTTAACCCACTGAACCACCCAGGCGCCCCTCAAGTTGTACCTTTTACTTTACATTTCTTTGACTATAGATGAGGTGAGCTTCTGCTTTATACATATTAACCATTTGTTTTCTCATTCTCTGCAGTGCCTATTTATTTTACCTTGCAAGTTTTCTCTTAGGTTACTTGTCTTTCTTGCCGATCACAGAAGTTTCTTGTCAAATGTGTGTATATGCATACGTATATAGCAAATATCATTTCTGTATCTGTGTGTGTATATCAAATATATTTTCCAGTCACAGTTTAAAAACTATGTACAATATTTTATTGAACACAGAAGTGTTTCATTTTCACCAGCTTTTTTATTGTTGTAACTTCATACACACAGAAAAGTTGGAAGAACAGTATGATGAATACCCATATGACCACCACTTAGATTCTATAATTAATATTTTGCTACACTTGCTTTATCCTATATAACTGTCCATCTGTCCACCTCTAGCCAGCCATTTATCCATCCTTTTGGATGCATTTCCAAATAAGTTGCAGACATCAGTATACTTCACCCCAACCAAGAAATATTTAAGTTTGGTTTTGTCACACCCTTCAACTTGTACCCTTGTGGTGTGTGCTTTTGAGCTCTTATTTAATAAATTCTTCCCTACCCTTGTGTCATAAAGATACTTTTCTACATTTTTTAATAGTTTTATAATGTTGCCTTCCATGTCAGGTCTTTAATATAGTGCGTATTTATTCTGTATATTCTGTAAGAAAGGTGATTTCATTTTCTTTACATAATAAGCTAGTTTTCCCGACTGCATTTATTAAATGATCTCTTCTTTCTCCATTGATGTATATTACCACCTTTCTTATGTACCAAATTCCTATATATTCATGAGTACATTGCTGGATTCGTTTTTTTTCCATTGCCTATTTGATCTCTGGCCAGGATCACATTGTTTCAATTATTATAGGTTTTTAATTTGCCTTAATATCAGGTAGGGCAAATCTCCACTCTGTACTTTTCTTGTGTCAGACGTGTACTAACTGTTTCTGAACCATGTGATCTTTATTCTTCCACATATAATTTAGAATTAGTCCAGTTTCCACAAAATTTTGTTGGGATTTTTTGGTCAATGAATTGAGTTAATAGATTAATTTGGGGAGAGTTGACATCTTTATCATGTTAAGTGCTCCCATCCAGAGATCATAGTTTACCTCTTCCTTTATTTAGGTCTCTTCCTTTATGTCTTAGTAGAGTTAGTTTCTTTTCCATAGAGGTCTTCTGCGTTTTAAAGTCCTAGGTACTTGATATATATTGTAGTGATTATGGATGACATTCTCTTTTCTATTACACTTTCTCATTGTTTATTTGCTGATGTAGGGGAAGTAAATTTTTGTGCAGAGAAGAAGTCAGTCTCAACAAGTCATCAAAGGGTTACAGAGCACTGACCCAAATTTGAAATTGGATGGACCTTAGTTTGAACTCTGGCTTTGGGACTTTACAGCTTGGATAAGTCATTTTAACCTTTTAGAACATCCATTTCCTTACCATAAGTGGGTATAATAATTCTTATTTCTCAGGGCTGTTTGAGAATTGAGGTAATGCATATAGGGGCCCGATCATATAATAGATGCTTAATATTTGTTAATTTTCTAACTGCCTTGAGATTAAAATTGGTGACTTAAGAAGTCTTCCCAATTAGAATAATGACAGGATTCATTCCTCCAAGCTTCTAACATGTTTCTGGGCCACAGCCCTGCATTGTCACATATTAACTCTGGAATTACCTGTTTTATTTACCTTTATTCTCAAAAGTACAGTAATAGCTCATTTTTCCATATGTTTGATTCTCTGGATTTTTTGAAACACTTCCAGGAACGTGAAAATAAGAATGGCTTATGAATAGCCCTGATAGCTATCACAAAGACTATGCTCTAATATTCTAATAGGTTCCATATGCTTTCCCTGAAGAAAACCCTATAGCCTCCTGCTCAACCTATTTATTCTTAATTTAGACACATTTCTGACAATTTGGTTATCTGATTTTACAGTGTACAACAGATCAGAAGCAGCAAATTGTAAGGGAGGTGAGACGAGGAGTAGGACCTATTCTTAGAACCAGCCCCAGTGACAGCAGTGATAAGTGGCAGCTTAAAAGCTGCCTTTTTTAGGGAAAAAGGTACAAATATTACTCTTAAAAAGACCTAAGAACCCATGTAGTATAGGGGAAACTGCCCTGTATAAACCAGTAACCCATATAAGTTCATTAATAAAGCACAAGGCAATAATCAGTGTTCAGAAAATCATCAAGAACAGGTTCTATAATATTACATGTTATGTACCTGGCAATGTGCTAAGTCAGCCTTTTGTGTACAATGCTACTAATCCTCATAATAGTGCTAAAATGTAAATATTATTTATCTCCATTTATAGATGAGGGAACAAAGGCTCAAAGAGAAGTGACTTGCAAAGGTTACATAGCTAGTAATGGGTAGTGTTAAGAGTTTGAACCCAAGTCTCTCCAACTCCCATTTCCTATGCTCTTTAAAAGACAAAATGGTGGAAAAATACAGTCTTAAAAATTAACATAAAATCTGGTTGGAAATTTAAAATTCAACTTTAAATGAAGATTAACTTATCCTAAACACTGCATTGCTCAGCAATGTCAGGTGAAGACTGGGTAGCAGTGTTGAACTGTGGCCTAATTGGGTACTAGGAGTCTAAACTCCTCATTTGCTTCTGCTAACTATAGGTATAAGATACCTCTCATGGAAATAAAGTAATGCAGGGAAAGTTGTGACTAAAAATTAATGTTGATGCAGCTCTTGGACAGTTGGCCTAGAGAAATGAGATTCTATAAGAAAGGTTGGTACAGTTTGAGGAAGGCATAACCTTTACACATATAATAGACACCACTGAGGAGGAAAGGATAATGAACTCTGTCAGGCTTCCAGGAGTGGGGTGCAGCCCTGTTGAATGTGGAGAGGCATGTAACAAGGCCCTGTCATTTGTAGCAAGGTTTCATTCAAATCGCAACAGTTTTCCAGAAACAGAACATGAAATTGGACAAGGTCATACCTCTAGATTCATGGGTAAAGTTGAATCTTTTCTGACAAATAATTCTGTTAAGAAGCAGTGGATTTGTTATCAGCTGTAATAGGGCATTTGAGTTAACCAAGTGCCATCGTGATATGTAAAAAGTAAAGATAAATAAGAACTAGTTCTTGTTCACTTGACAGAATAATTCTAAAGTTTATTGGGAGAAACAAATGAATAAGAATAGCTTGGGAGGGCGCCTGGATGGCTCAGTTGGTTAAGCGACTGCCTTCGGCTCAGGTCATGATCCTGGAGTCCCTGGATCGAGTCCCGCATCGGGCTCCCTGCTCGGCAGGGAGCCTGCTTCTCCCTCTGACCCTCCCCCCTCTCATGTGCTCGCTCTCTCTCATTCTCTCTGTCTCAAAAAAAAAAAAAAAAAATTTAAAAAAAAAAAAAAAAAAAAAAGAATAGCTTGGGATTACAAAAAAGAGCAGTCTTGGCTCAAACAAAAAAAATACCCAAATGTATTCTAAATTTATACTAAAATGATGTGATACTGGCATAAAAATTGACAGGTCATTGTTTTAGAGCAGGTAATACTGAGTAAGATCCTAGACATATGATAACTTAAAACAAGCCAAAGGAAGCTTCACAAATCAGTGAGGAATAGAGGAATTTTTAAATAATTGTTGAGAAAGCTATATTGGTATTTGGGGAGAAAACATCAAGTTCGGGCCTTGCCTCGCATAAATTCCAGATGGATTTACTATAGAGATAAAGGTAAAAGAAAAAAGATAAAAGATAGAATAAAAACTAAGTAGTGATTTAACTGATCTTGAGATAAGAAAGGAATTTTTAAATGAAAAGCCTCAAGTCCAGGGCAGTATCAAAAACAATAACAGTATCAGGGAAGGCAAACACCTCTGTTGCCAGTGGCTGCTGTACATTGTGCTAAAAATTTAACTGGTAGACTGGGTAATAAGACAATCATAAAGCGCTTTGATAAGCTAGCTGCCTTATATTCCTGGGCCTCTGAAAGGTTGTGTACATCGTAGGGCTACATACATACTCAAGAGAAGCTGGAGAGAGTCCCAATTACATAGACCTGCACAAGATAAAAATAAAAGCCTGACGTCTAACTGCCTAAAATTTTAATGCATGCCCTAACCTACACTTAGATCCCCTTGGCAAAAATGGAAGCTTTATTGGCTCAAGATGTTTCTGCACAACCTTTGACTAATCATTGGCTAACCAGTAAGCTATGCTGATCCAAGGCAGATGCCTAGGAAGCTAGGCTTAAAAATGAAAAGAGGAGTTAAGAATAAAAATAAAAATCTGGGCAGGGCTATCAGGCGACACTCTGCAGGAGGGACAGGCTCTACAAAATTAGTCTAGACATGTCACTAAACAAACAAAACAACAGCAACAACAGTGCTTCGGGAGGGTTGCTGCAATATATGATGGAAACTGTCCAGTGCCCACAAAAAATTATAAGACTTCCAAAGAAATAATAATATGTGGTTCATACACAGAAAAAAAAAGCACTCAATAGCAACTGTCTCTGAGGGAGTATGCATGTAGGTCATAGTAAATAAGGATTTTTAATACCTACAATAGATATATTCAGAGAGTTAAAGGAAACCATATTTTAAAAATTGAAGTATGATAACAGTGACCCATCAAACTGAGAATAGCAATAGAGAGATAGAAATTACAAAAAGAAACCAAATAGATATTCTGGAACTGAAAAATACAATTATTGAAATGAAAAATTAACTTGAAGGAAGAGGCTCAATAGTAGATTTGAGCTGAGAGAAGAAAAAGATCAAGGAACTTGAAGGTAGATCAGTAGAGATTATCCAATCTGAAGAACAGAATGTGAAAAAGAAGAATAAAAATGAAAAGAGACTAAGAGACCTATCAGGACATCAGACATACCAACATATGCACAATAGGTGACCCGAGAGAGGGGGATGGTTAGAAAAACTATGTGAAGAACTAAGAATTGAAAACTTCCCCAAATTTGGTGAAAAACATAAATTTACACATCCAAGATCAAAAACTCCAAGTGTCAACTCGAAGATCCACACTTACTGTTATAAAAGACAAAGACAGTCTTGAAAGAAGCAAGAGAAAAACAATTTATCACATACAAGGAATCAAAAGAAGATTAATAATAATCAAAAGGTAGAAGCACCTGTTTCCACTGATGGATGCATTGATAAACAAAATGTTGTATATACATAAAATGGAATACTATTCAGCCTTAAAAAGGAAGGAAATTCTGACACAGGCTACAACACGGCTGAACCTTGAAGACATTATACTTAAGTGAACTAGCCAGTCACAAAACAATATGGTGTGATTTAATTTATATGAGGTACCTAGAGTAGTCAGATTCAGAGATAGAAAGTAAAATGGTGATTTCCAGGGGGCTGGGGTTGGGGGAATAGGGAGTATTTAGTGGGCATGAGTTTCAAGTTGGGAAGAATAAAAAGTTCTGCACATGGATGGTGGTGATGGTGTAAATGTACTTAATGTACTTAATCCCACTGTAAATGTACAGTGAAAAATTATTAATGTGGTAAATATTATATATATTTTACCACAAAAGAAAAAAAAGTACATAAGGGGATACCTTTTTCCTCTTCCCCTTCCAAAAGGACAGAGTAAGGACGTGGACAAACCCACTCCCCAGCAAAATTGCACCTTATCTGGTGAAAATCATTTTTTTTGATCATTTAACCCTTAGGTATATATAGCCAAGAAGATGAGGTTTCCTTCTCCCAGCTCTCATTCTTGGGTCATGGTTTCACCCGGGGAGGAAAACATTGCCATTTCTCATCAACTCCTGCCCTGTGTCCAGGTAGGCATGGTAAAGAGGATCACCCACCAACCCCCCCACTCAGGGCAGAAGCTCTAATCTAGGGGCAGCATGCCAAGAATACTTGGGGTCCTAATCATTCCCACCCCAGCGCATGTGTAGGAAGGAGTTTCCACACTGGGAGGATCAAATCAAAAAGACTAGGGGCTGCCAACCACCCCACCCTTTTTCAGTGCACACTTACAGAGCAGGGGTGTCACTTGTCACTCTGGGAAAAGCAGCCTCAGCATGGTGCAATGAGCAGTTCTTTTCAGGGAGAAAGTAGGCCATAAGAACGAGGAGCTCTACACCTGCCTGAAGGGACTGTCTCTATTTGGAGCAGAGTATGGAGAATTCCATGCCTAAGAGCATGTCAAGAACAACAGGTATCTTGATGATGGGCAATTAAGAGGAGGCTGGTAGCTCCATGATACATGCAGAACACCAGGGCATCCAGAAGTTTTATAGAGAAAACCAGGGAAAGAAACAGCCAAGAAAAACCCTCCTAGGATCACAGTCAACTCTGGAGATCGGGAAGGGTATATGCATGCACTAGATGGCACCCACTCCAGAGCAGCCGGAACAGGACACAGGACAGACTTCAAAGCATTCCCCAAACCACCCAGAGACCATCAATACAGGGCAGATGCCTCACTGACACAAGGAATTGAAATACCACCTCTGATCAAGCATCAACTGAACAATAAGCTTCTCTGACCCAGAGGCAACTCCTAGGAAGCCATGTTTAGCACAAAAATAAAACTCATCATTGCCAGACCAGAAGATTGTGAATACCCAAAATTAGCCTTCTTAGCAATGATCAGAGAAGGAGCCTCCAAACTAATATTCCCTCATTGAATATAGGGCAAAAATGTGTCAACTTCCTGAACTATGATAGCAGCCTTACTCTACATTTATATTCAGTGGTAAAAGGTAAAAATCTAACTGGCTAAGAAGGTTTAAGCATAATCTTTGACCAATTAGTGGCTTATGCAGACCCGGGAGGGAACATCTAGGTTGCCAAGCTAAAAGAAAAACAAGTAGAGACATCAGAGGCTGCATCCTACATATTTTAGAAATAGAACTCACATAATTAGTGCAGCCAAGTCACTAAATAAACAAGAGAACAACCAAGCAAACATCAACCAGCCCTGGGCTGGAGGGTGGGGTCAGTATCCAGTGTTGTTACAGTATATTATCTAAAATACCAGTTTTCAACAAAAACTTCCAAGACACTCTAAAAAATATGCAAGTGTGACCCACTCAAAGTAAATAAAACAGGCTTTTAATGAAGCCTAGATAGTAGACTTAGCAGACAAAGACTTAAAAGCAGTTATTTTTAAAATGTTCAGAGCCAAATGAAACCATGCATAAAGAATTAAAAGAAAACATGATGACAGGGTCTCCTCAAATAGAGAATATAAATAAAGAATAAGTCTTAAAAAAACCCAAGTGGACTATGCTGGAGTTGAAAAGTACAGTAAACCAAAATGAAACGTTGACTAGAGATCAACAGTAGACTTGAACTGGCAGAAGAAAGAAGCAACAAACTTGAAGACAGATTAATACAGACTACGTGGCCTGAAGAGCAAAAAGATAGAAGAATAAAGAAAACTGAACAGAGCCTCAGAAAAGTGCGTGACACCATTAAGTGCACCAACATTCATGTAATGGAAGTACCAGCAGGAAGTGGGGAATTAAAAAATTTGAAAAAAATGGCTGAAAACTTCCCAAATTTGACAAAAAACACATTATTTCATAATCTAAGATGAGATGAGCTCAGAAAACCACACTAGACATATCATAGTCAAAATGGTGAAAGACAAAGACAAAAAGAGGATCTTGAATACTATAAGGAAAAAATGACTAATCACATGCAAGGGAACCACAAAGATTAGATTCTCATCAGAAACAATGGAGACCAGAAAGCAGTGGGACAACATAATTCAACGTGCTTAAATATAAAATTCTCAGCTGCCAACTTTATATCCAATAATACTGTGTTTCAAACACGAAAGCCAAATAAAGACATTCAAAGGTAAACTGAGAGAATGTGTTGCTAGCAGACTTCCCTTATGGGAAATACTAAAGGAAGTTTTACAGGCTGAAAGCAAGTAATAACAGACAGTAATTCAAATTCATATGGAAAAACACTACCGGTAAAGGTAATTAACGTAGGTAAATACAAAAACCAGAATAATTGCATAGTTCTTATTTAAAATATAATTGCATCAAACAATATGTATATAATTGTATTGTTGAGCCTATATCATATAGAAATATATTTGACAAATCAGCAAAAAAGAAAGTGTATGGGAACAAAGATGTATTAGAGTAAGAAAATGACACCAGATGGTAAATCCACAGGTAGAGAACCAGAAATAATTAGGTTAATACAACAAAAACTATAAATATGTACTTGTTCTCCTCTCTAATCTTTTAAAAGAAGTAAGATTATATAAGGTAATGATTGTGACAATGTATTCTTGGGTTTGTGCAGATGTAACATGTATAGCAATAATACCACAAAAATGAGGGGAGGGAATAGAGCTACATAAGAATAAAGTTTTGATATTACACTGGAATGAAGTTAGTATATATCTGAAGCAGATACTGTTAAGATGTATATTATAAGCCCTAGAGAAAATAACTCAAAAATGTAATTTAAGGGGCATCTGGGTGGCTCAGTCGGTTAAGCATCTGCCTTTGGCTCAGGTCATGATCCCAGGATCCTGGGAGCGAGCCCCACATGGGGCTCCCTGCTCAGGGAGGGAGTCTGCTTCTCCCTCTTCCTCTGCCCCTCCCCCTGTTCAGGCTCACTCTTTCACACACACTCTCTCTCTCAAATAAATAAATAAAATCTTTAAAAATATGTAATTTAAAAATTATTAAAGGAATTAAAATGTTATACTAGAAAATATCCACTTAAAAGAAAGAAGACAATAAGGAAAGAATAGTGGATCAAATAACACATGAAATACATAGAAAGCAAAATGGCAGGTGCAAATCAATAATAACATTAAACTTGAGTGAATTAAAAATCGAATCAAAAGGCAGAGATTGTCAGATTAGGTAAGAAAACAAAATCCAGCAATATGCTATCCACAGGAAACAAAGGTTAGAATCAAAGATACAAATAGATGGAAAGTAAAAAGATGGGAAAATACATACATACAAACAACAACCATAAGATTGCTGGAGTGACTGTAATAATACCAGACAAAATAAATATTAAGACAATAAAATGTTGTTCGACTATAAAAAGGAATTAACTACTAATTCATGCTACAGCATGGATGAACCACCCAAAAACATTAGGCTAAGTGAAAGGCACCAGTCACAAAAGGACATATATCATGCAGTTCTATTTATATGAAATGTTCAGAATAGGCAAATCCAAAGATTTGTGTTTGCCAGGGTCTTAAGAGAGGGGCAAATATAGAGTGAATGGATACAAGGTTTCTTTTGGGAGTGAGTTAAATGTCCTAGAATTAGATAGTGGTGATGGTTATACAACCCTGAGAATATACTAAAAAAAAACTGAATTGTACCCATTTAATACACAAAATGTATAGTATGTTAATTTTATCTCAACCTATAAAATAGAAAGGAAAGTAAAATAAATAGATTGCCAGATAACCAAAGATTAAGAGAATTTATTGCTACCACTTGCATTATAGGAAGTATTAAATGATGTCCTTCAATGTGAGACCTGAAACCATAAAAATCCTAGAAGAGAGCACAGGCATCAGACATAACAACTTTTTTCTAGATATGTCTCCTGAGGCAAGAGAAACAAAAGCAAAAATAAACTATTGGGACTACATCAAAATAAAAAGCTGCTGTAGAGCAAAGGAAGCTATCAACAAAACTAAAAGGAAGTCTGCCAAATGGGAGATGATATTTACAAATGACATATCTGATTAAGGGTTAGTATCCCAAGTATATAAAGAACTTACACAACTCAACACCCAAAAAACAAATAATCTAGTTAAGAATGGGCAGAAGAAATGTATAGACATAGACTTTGGACATAGACTTGTCCAAAGAAGACATCCAGATGGCCAACAGATACATGAAAAGATGCTCAACATCACTCATCATCAGGGAAACGCAAACCAAAACTACAATAAACTACAATGAGATATCACCTCACACCTGTCAGAATGGCTAAAATCAAAAACGCAAGAAACAACAGGTGTTGGTGAGGATGTGGAGAAAAAGGAATACTTACGCACTGTTGGTGGGAATGCAAACTGGTGCGGCCACTATGGAAGACCGTATGGACGGTCTTCAAAAAATTAAAAATAGAACTACCATATGATCCAATAATCATACTACTAGGTATTTACCTGAAGAATACAAAACACTAATTCAAAGTGATATATGCACCACAATGATTATTGCAGCATTATTTATGATAGCCAGATTATGGAAGTAGCCCAAGTGTCCATCAATAGATGAATGGATAAAGGCGTGGTATTTATATACAATAGAATATTATTTAATCAGAAAAAATAAAGAAATCTTGCCATTTGCAACGTCCTGGATGGAGCTAGAGAGTATAATGCTAAATAAGTCAGTCAGAGAAAGACCAATACCATATGATTTCACTCATATATGGAATTTAAGAAACAAAACAAAAAGAAATAAACCCCAAACAGGCTCTTAACTATAGGGAACAGATGGTTACCAGAAGGGGGAGGTTGGTGAGGGGATGGGTGAAAGAGGATTAATAGTACACTTATCTTGATGAGCAGTAAGTAGTAAATAGAATTGTTAAATCACTATATTGTACACCTGAAACTAATTTAACACTATATTAGCTATGCTGGAATTAGAATTAAAAAAACAGTACATAAACATGTAAAACAGAAAAAAAATGTCCTTTGGACTGAAAGGCAATGACACCAAATGGATAAGTAATGACCACCTGTAAAGGTAATTTCATAGGCAAATATAAAAAGTTGTATAAATACACTTTTTCTCACTATTCACTTAACTGATCTTTTAAAGATTTTATGTTCTTAGACTTGTAACCAAAGCACAATTCATAAAAGGAAAAATTAATAAATTGGACCTCCTTAGAACTAAAAACTTTTGCCAGTTGAGCTCTTTTCTTCCCTCCTTCACCGTCCCATCCCCCGCTCAGCCCAGGTTCCCCACTCCTCCCCAGAAGACCCTCCTGCCGGGACTTGGTGCCTGGCACCAGGCGCCCTTGTGGCTGCAGGGCATAGAGTTGGCTGGTACCTGGGGGAGGGGAGTGGGGTAACAGGGCCAGGCCTGGGAAGCCATGTGGCGCTTACAAAGGGAGCGGCTGCAGCCCAGGTGGTCAAGCATGCAGCAAGCAGGGTAAAGCCAATTGTGCAGAGCTCTGCAGCGAGCAGCCCAGAGAGAAGCAGTGAAGTCCTGGAGCCCAGCTGAAAATGAACTGGTCTCCTTGAGTGGGCCCAAGCCCTGGCGCCAAGCCTCTATCCCAGCACTGAGGTCTTCCTCATCCACGAATGCTTTGATCCCAGGCTGGATGTGTGCCCCTACTCCTGGGCTAAGGAGAACCTTCTTTGCAGGAAGAAAACGTTTGCTTATTTGGCACATGAGCTGAGCTACAGGCACTGACCTTGGCCCTGGAAACATCAAGATGAATTTTGATCATCCTGAGATAAATGAACATTGGCCTCCAGGCCCAATAAAGTAAACATTCCTCCCATGGAGAATAGTGCTGGTTCCTGAGGACTTGAAGGGCCTGCAGCCCCAGGGGGCTTAGCCAAAAACCAGTTTTGTTTTCCTGCTCTGGAACAGAGTGGCTGCCTTGAATGCCTCTTTCATTATGATTCACACCAACTTGAAGAGAAAGTTCAGTTGCTGTGTGCTGGCCTTTCTCCTATTTGCAGTCATCTGTGTGTGGCAGGAGAAGAAGAAATGGAGTTACTATGATTCCCTTAAATTGCAAACCAAAGAATTCCAGATGTTGAGAAGTTTGGAGAAATGGTCTATGACTTCAAGCAGCACCCAGAATCCCCACAGGGGCAGCCAGGCCAACAGGCCCCGGGGCCCAGCAAAGGCCAAGCCACAGGCCTCCTTCCAAGTGTGGAACAAGATCAGCTCTTCCAAAAACTTTATCACCAGGCTGCAGAAAATCTGGAGGAATTATCTGAACATGAAGAAATATAAAGTGTCTTACAAGGGGCTAGGGCCGGAGGTCAAGTTCAGTGCAGAGGCCCTGCACTGCCACCTCTGGGACTCTGTGAACATATCCATAGTAGAGGCTGTAGATTTTCCCTTCAACATTTCCAAATGGGAGGGTTTCCTGCCCAAGGAGAACATTAGGACCAAGGCTGGGCCATGGGGCAGGTGTGCTATTATCTCATCAGCAGAATCTCTGAAGTCCTCCCAGATGGGCCAGGAAATAGATGATCATGACGCAGTCCCGAGGTTTAATGGGGCACCCACAACCAATTTCCAGCAAAATGTGGGCACAAAAACTACCCTTCGCCTGATGGACTCTCAGTTGGTCACCTCGTCAGGGCACTTCCTCAAGACAGCTTGTACAGTGAGGGATTCCTAATTGTGTGGGACCCATCTGTTTGCCACTCAGATATCCCAAAGTGGAACCGGAGCCCTGACTACAGCTTCTTTGAGAACTATAAGAGCTATTGCAAGCTGCATCCTGATCAGCCCTTTTATAACCTCAAGCCTAAGATGCCTTGGGAGCTGTGGAACATCATTCAAGAAGTCTCCACAGAAGAGATTCAGCCAAATCCCCCATCCTCTGGGATGCTGTGTGACCAGGTGGACATTTACCAGTTCCTCCCATCCAAGTGCAAGACCAATGTGTGCTATTACTACCAGAAGTTCTTTGGCAGTGCCTGCATGGTGAGTGCCTACTACCCACTCCTCTTTGAGAAGAATCTGGTGAAGCACCTCAACCAGGGCACAGACAAGGACATTTACCTGCTTGGCAAAACTATACTGCCTGGCTTCCAGAGAATTCGCTGCTGAGCATGGGCTCCCTGGTCAGGTCCCCTTGCCCTTCTCCACCAAGCCTGGGCAGACCACATTCCTGAATAATCACAGCTTGCACTGTGGGCTTTCTGTCAGCAAGAGTCCCAGGCTCGAGGAGCCCAAAAGCAAGCAGCCAGGTCCAGCCTGCCCTGTAGCTGCAGAAATATGTGAGCCCAAATCCTCCAGCCACACACGTACACACACACCTAGCTTTCTTTCCACAGGTAAATGCAAGCTCCACCTTTCCCACCAGGGCTGCCAAAGCTGGGCTGTTTTCCCCCACTGGAATGTTATTCCCACAAACCAGCACTCTCTATTGCTTGAAATCTGCACCTAGACACTGATTTCATGTGTTAAATTCTCCCAAATTATGATTGTGCCCTGGTATAGGGTGGCTCTGGGGGGCCAGTAAGTGGTACAGGACATAGGAAACATGCCCAATTCCTCCAGAACAAAGTTGCCCCCAAGGACCATGCCCCTGGGAGAGGTGGTGTTCTGTCTGGCTGGCTGGTTTGGTGGATCCTTAGCCTGGGTGCTTATGAGCAAAGGGTCTTGATGAACCCATAGCCATCTCCATATGGAGATGAGAGGCACAGAAGGGTACCATCCTCCAGTTCCTCATAGTTCAGTGGGAGAGAGACAGGGAGGATACAGTGTGTTCATTACACAGGGTTGGAGGAGGGAGGTGTTGTGGAGAGGCCAGCACACTTGGAGGGGCCATACACTTGCTGTGTCTGTGGCTGGAGAGGGCTTCACAGAGCTGGGGCTGTGGAGGAAATTTTAGAGGAAGAGAAGAAACATGTCAAGCAGATATTTGAGTCATTTGAATTGTGTTTTCCTTTCTGCTGTTGTTGCCCGTATTTATTCTCTCAGGTCTGCCTGAACTTAAAGGCTCAAATTATTTTTTGAGGAAACCCTTAGCCCTGTCTGAGGTAGCAAGTACAGCCCCATGGCACACACTAGGCAAGCCAGATGCCAAAAACCGGATTTGTCCAGGCTCACCCTGGCCAGACCCTACCCTATAGCTGGGTTTGCCCACCGTGTCCACTGCTTCCCTGTTGATGCCCACCCTACCCCTCCTGACTGCCAATCTTGCTTTTCCCTTTGAAAGTAGTAGTTTTCCCCTCTCTCAAATTGCTTTTAAGCATTTTCTACTTTGAGTATCCTGACCTGACAATTTCTTTTGACCTTCATGGGCGTTTTGTGGAACGTCTCTCAGGGAGTGGGGATGTGGTTCCCTAGAATTTAGTCATTCTCAGAAGTCAGAGCCTTAGAGATCATGACTGATTCTCACAATGTTTATCAGACTGCCGTGCCCTCCACCCCTCCAGCAAGGGAGCAACGTCAGAGTCTCCAGACAGAGGTCTTGCCACCACGGTCTGCAAACATGCTTCCAGGTAGTTTTGCTACCCCCTCCCCCAGTGGAGAAGCACATTGGAGTAGTCCGGCCCCCAGTGTGGAGAAAGTAAAGGACTCACATAGGGTCAGAAAGTAATGCTGTAGAGCCAGGGCTCCTAGACCCAGGATTCTGGACTCCATGTGTTCAAGGGCCTCTTAAGTGTGAGCTCCAGACCAGCCATCTGGGAGCTGCAGTGCTCACTTGCTGCCCTAAACCCTTGGCTTATATAAGCAGTAGAAGGAGCCCTGAAGGGAGAAGCCCTGGGTTTTCAAATTGATGATCCCCTACTTACTAGCTATTCCACCATGGGCGAATTCTCCTGAGACTGTTTCCTCATCTGTAAAATGGGGGTGATGAGCCTACATCAGGACTGTTGTGAGGGTCACATGAAATATCTGTCCTGGTTCTGTACTTGGCCCATAGCAGGTGCTCAGTACATTGTGGTTTTCTTCCTTCCTTCCTTCATTAAGGACCTGCTCTGTGCTCACACCTGAGGAGGACCTTGCTTTGAGGGAGGCCAGAGAGGGGGTCCTGTCCTCAGAGAATTAACTATCCTATTGGGAGACAATAACTACCCTGCCTGGAACACCCAGGAAACCATCCAAGGCAGTGGAGGGTGCAGAACACGCCCTTCCTCCTCCTCCCTCCTTGCAACTCAGGCCTGATTCTGCTTGGGAATGGGTGGAGCACTTGGGCCACTTACTGCTGTGTGGAGTGAGTCTTTTCCATCTCTTTGGGCCCATGAATTCCCGGCTTATTTTTTTTTTAGATAATCTCTACACCCAATGTAGGGCTTGAACACACAACCCCAAGATCAAGAGTCATATGCTCTACTGACTGAGCTAGCCAGGCACCCATTTGGGTTGGTTCATGTTCTGATGGAGGCACTCATTGCAATCTTTGAATCACAAACACTGAGTGAGAGGAAGGTGGCATTCCATCAACAGGAGATAGGTGTTGGTGTAGACACTGAGACTACACTGGGTAGATGCTAGCTCTTAATTGTTATTATTAATATAAGGGATCAGATTAATTTAAGTGTGATTCTTGGTCTACAGAATTTTTAATTGTGTTTTTTCTACATGGAAACAAGTAAAATGCAAATGAGATAGGGGTATTGTTGGTTTGGTGACATATTTAATATTTGTGACAGATAACTTAAAAATGATAACTGAGTGCTATAGGAAAGTCCCTATCCATAAGGGGTTCTGCCTTCATCAGTAGCCATCTGTTCATCCTGTGTCATGAGGTCCCACAATCCTTCCACCAATCACATAAGCTATTCACATTGGTTTGGAGACCTCAATCTCAGAAGCTTCTGAAACATGCCTAATCTAATTCTGAATTACCCAAAGATTATGTAAAATTTTAAAATAAATGTGTTTTTAAAAAAAAAAAAAAAACTTTGGCCAACTGGAAGAAAGCCCATGTGAATAGGATGAAAAGACAAACTACAGGCTGGAAGAGAATGTTTGCAAACCACATATTCAGTAAAGGACTAGTATCTACAGTATATAAAGAGTTCTCAAAACTCAACAGTAAAAAAAAACCACACACACAAAAACAAACAATCCAATTAAAAAATAGGCAAAATACATGAATAAACATTTCCCTAAAGAGGATATACAGTAGCAAATAAATACATGAAAAGATGTTCAATATTATTAGCCATTAGGGAAATGCAAATTAAAACCACAATGAGATGTTACACAGCTATCAGAATGGCTAATATAAGAAATAGTGATGGGGTGCCTGGGTGGCTCAGTCAGTTAAGCATCTGACTCTTGATTTCAGCTCAGGTCATGATCTCAGGGTCATGAGATCAAGCCCCGAGATGGGCTCTGTGCTGAGGGTGGAGCCTGCTTAAGATTCCCTCTCCCTCTCCCTCTGCCCCTCCCCTCCCCTGCATGCATACACATGCTCTCTCTCTCAAAAAATAAAAAGAGGGGCGCCTGGGTGGCTCAGATGGTTAAGCGTCTGCCTTCGGCTCAGGTCATGATCCCAGGGTCCTGGGATCGAGTCCCACGTCGGGCTCCCGGCTCAGCGGGGAGCCTGCTTCTCCCTCTGACCCTCTTCCCTCTCATGCTGTTTCTCTCTCGCTCGCTCTCTAAAAAATAAATAAAATCTTTAAAAAAAATAAATAAATAAAAAGAAATAGTGATAATACCACATGCTGGAGGGATGTGGAGAAACTGGATCATTCATACAGTAGTGTTGGAAATGTAAAATGGTACAGCCACTTTGGAAAATAATTTGTCAGTTTCTTAAAAAATAACTATACAACCCAGAAATTATACTCTTGGGCATTGACCCTAGAGAAATGAAATTTTATGTCCCTGCAGAAACCTGAACACTAATGTTTATAGCATCTTTATTCTTAATACTCCAAAATTAGAAACAACCCTGATTTCTTTTTTTTATTTTTTAAATAGATGAATTGTTCATCTATTGTATAGACATACCATGGAATTCTACTGACCAGTAAAAAGCAACAAACTCTTGATAACACACAATAACTTGGATGAATCTTAAGGACATTATGCTAAATTTAAAAAGTCAATCCCAAAAGATTACATACTGTGTGATTCCATTTATATGACATTGTTAAAATGACAAAATTATGGAAATGGAGAACAGATTAGTGATTTCCAGAGGTTAGGAACATAGAGTGGAGGAAGAAGGTGGGTATGGTTATAAAAGGCAATATGAGGGATCCTTGTGGTGATGGAACTGTTATTTCTTGATTGAGTCAGTGTTAGTATCCTGGCTGTGATGTTTTATTACATTTTGCAAGATGGTACCTTTGGGAGAACTAGGTAAAGTGTTCAAGGTATCCTTCTGTTTTATTCCTTAAAATTGCATGTGAATCTACAACAATATCAAACTTAAAAGTTGAATTAAAAACTATGCTAAGGAGGGGCGCCTGGGTGGCTCAATCGGTTACGTGTCTGCCTTCGGCTTAGGTCATGATCTCAAGGTCCTAGGATCAAGCCCGGCATCAGGTTCCCTGCTCAGCAAGGAGTGTGCTTCTCCCTCTCCCTCTGCCTGTCTCCCCAGCTTGTGCTTTCTCTCTCTCTCTTTGGGGAAAAAAAAAAAAAAACTATGCTAGGGAAAGAAGCCAGTCACAAAAGACCACAAAATTCCATTTGTATGTAATGTTCAGCAAGGCAAATCCATGGAGATAGAAAGTAGATTAGTAGTTGCCTTTGGGGTGGAAATGAGGAGTGACTGCACATGAGCATGGGGTATATTTCGGGAGCAATGAAAATACTCTAAAACAGAATTGTCATGATAGTTGCACAACTCTGTAAATTTACTAAACATCATTAAATTCTACACTTACAGTGGATGGATTTTATGGTATGTAAATTATACTTCAACTGAACTTTTTAAAGGTAAGTTTCTGTATATGTAAAATTTTTGCAAAATAAAAATTTATTTTAAAAAATGATTAGTGTTAAAGAAAAAAGATTAAGACTTGAGGCACTCCCCCACCAAAAAAGGGAAGATATAAAAAGGAGATCAATAATTGTAAGAGCTTGTGGATCCCAAAATACATAAAATTGAAAGACAAATGACAAACTTGGGAAATATTTGCAAGTCAGGACAGTTAGTTTGTCAATAGTCTCAAACTAATATGGCTTTCTATTTACAAGTATACCTCGGAGATGTTGTGTGTTCAGTTCCAGACCACTGTGATAAAGTGAATATCACAGTGAAGCAAGTCAAATGAAGTTTTTTGTTTCCTAGTGCATATAAAAGTTGTTTACACTGTATTGTAGCCTGTTAAGTATACAAAAACATTATGTCTAAAAAAACAATATATATACCTTAATTAAAAAATACTTTAGTGCTACAAAATGCTTACCATCATCTGAGCTTTCAGCAAATCGGTCTTTTTGCTGGTGAAGGGTCTTGCCTCAGTGTTGATGGCTGCTGACTGATAGGGATGGTGGTTGTTGAAGGCTGAGATGGCTGTAGCAATTTCTTAAAATAAGACAGCAGTGAAGTTTGCCATTGACTTACTTTCACAAAGAGCAGGTGATTCCCTTGCTACATCCAGCTTCTACATCAGCGCTTGCTGCTTCACCTTACACCTTTGTGTTATGGAGACTACTTCTTTCCTTAAACCTCATGAACCAGGCTCTGCTAGCTTCAGACTTTTCTTCTGAAGCTTCCTCACCTCTCTGGGCCTTCACACAATTGAAGAGAGTTAGGGCCTTGCTCTGGATTAGGCTTTGGCTTAAGGGAATGCTGTGGTTGGTTTGATCCTCTATCCAGACCATAAAACTTCCTCCACATCAGTAATAAGGCTGCTTCTCTTTCTTACCATTCATATGTTCACTGGAATAGTGAATAATTCCTTTAAGAACCTTTTCTTTGCATTTACAACTTGGTTAACTGGCAGAAGAGGCCTAGTTTTCAGCCTATCTTGGCTTTTGACATGTCTTTCTCACTAAGCTTAATCATTTTTAGTTTTTGATTTAAAGTGAGAGATATGTGACTCTCCCTTTCACTTGAACATTTTCAGGCTATTGTAGGGTTAAATGGCCTAATTTCAATACTGTTGTGTTTCAGGGAATAAGGAGGCCTGGGGAGAGGGAGAGAGACTAGGGAACAGCCAGTCGATGGAGCAGTCAGAACACATGCACACATTTATCAATTAAGTTCATAGTCATATATGGATGTGGTTTGTCATGCCCCCAAAACAATGACAATAGCAACATCAAAGATCATTAATCACAGATCACCATAACAAATATAATAAAGATGAAAACATTGGAAATATTGTAAGAAATACCAAAATGTGATACAGAGACACTAAGTGAGCAAATGCTGTTGGGAAAATGGTGCTGATAGACTTGCTTGATGCAGGGTTGTCACAAACCTTCAATTTGTAAAAAGTGCAATATCTGCAAAGCACAATAAAACAAAATATGCCTGTACTAGCACCCCAAAACAAAAATGGGTAAATGACATTCTCTTCAGATTCATTTGTTTACAACGAGCAAAAGCCATCTCTACCTACCAGGTAGGCTCATTGTCATGAAAGGTACACACAGGGAATAGTGCTGGAAAGGCAGAAATGGAGACTGCCCCTACTCTTTCATGGGCCTGTGTCACTCTTTCTGTTTCATCACTCTCGGGATCTTTTAGCTCAAGTTTTTGAGACTCTGGCAAGCCATGGATTGATTTGACTTAGATTCGCTGTCTACTCTGTGTCCAAATAGCCGTCACTATCATAAAGATAAAGCTCTAGATTATCTGAGAAGGAGCTATAAGTAGGACAAGAAAATTAATTGATATGTTTATGATAGACATAGACCAGTCATAGAAGTATATAAGTGTTTGTAAAAAAATATGCAACCTTCGGGTGCCTGGGTGGTTCAGTCGGTTAAGCGTCTGCCTTCAGCTCAGGTCATGATCCCAGGGTCCTGGGATTAAGCCCCGAGTTGGGCTCCCTGCTCAGTGGAGAGCCTGTTTCTTTCTCTCCCACTGCTGCTCCCCCTGCTTGTGCTCTCTCTCTCTCTCCCTCTCAAATAAATAAATAAAATCTTTTAAAAATATGCAACCTCATCAGTAGCAACAAAGAGATATTTAAATAGCAAGAGACTTTTTTTGCCCTTCAAATCATCAAACATTAATGATAACAATACATGCTTATACACTGCTAGAAGATAGGACAAACTGGTATGGAAAACAGTTTTGCAAAATGTACTGAGGACCTTTAAAATGGACATAACTTTGGCACAATAATTCCAAATCTAAGAATCTATCCTAAGAGAATGAATAATCAGAGATACAGATGAGATATATGTATGTGATCTTTGTAGTATTATTTATACTATTATATATAATATATATTTATAATAAAAGAAAAACTGTTAACAGTATAAGTTTCCACTGTTATGGGAATGTTTAAGTAAACTGGTATACTCACATCATGAATATGCAGTCATTAAAAATCATGTTTTTGGTTAAAAATGTCCATACTACCCAAAGCAATCTATACATTCAATGTAATCCCTATCAAAATACCAACATTTGCCACAAAACTAGAAGAAATAATACTAAAATTTGTGTGGAACCACAAAGGACCCTGAATAACCAAAGCAATCTTGTGAAAAAGCTGGAGGTGTGATAATTCCAGATTTCAGGATATCCTACAAAGCTGTAGTAATCAAAACAGTATGGTACTGGCACAAAAATAAACACAAAGATCAGAGGAATGGAATAGAGACCCCAGAGATAAACCCACACTTACATGGTCAATTCATTGTAACAAAGGAGGCAAGAGTATACAATGGGGAAAAGATAGTCTCTTCAATAAATGTTGTTGGGAAAACTGGACCACTTTCTAACACCATACACAAAAATAAATTCAAAATGGATTAAAGACCTAAATGTGAGATGTGGAACCATAAAAATCCTAGAAGAGAGCATAGGCACTAATTTCCTTGACATCAGCCTGGCAACATTTTTCTAGATTTGTCTCCTAAGGCAAGAGAAACAAAACCAAAAATAAACTGTTGGGACTATACCAAAACAAAAAGATTTTGCTCAGTGAAAAAAAAAATCAACAAAACAAAAAGACAACCTACTGAATGGGAGAAGATATTTGCAAATGATGTATCTGATAAGGGGTTAATATCCAAAATATATAAAGAACTTCGGCAACTCAACACCAAAAAGCAATCCGATTAAAAAATGGACAGAGGGCCTAAATAGACATTTTTCCAAAGACATCCAGATGGCTAACAGACACATGAAAAGATGCTCAACATGACTCATCATCAGGGATATATGTGAATCAAAACCATAGTGAGGGCGCCTGGGTGGCTCAGATGGTTAGGCGTCTGCCTTCGGCTCAGGTCATGATCTCAGGGTCCTGGGATTGAGTCCCGCATCGGGCTCCCTGCTCCTTGGGAGCCTGCTTCTCCCTCTGCCTTTCTCTCTCGCTCTGTCTCTCATGAATAAAAAATAAAAAAAAAAAAAAATCTTAAAAAAAAAAAAAAACCATAGTGAGATATCACCTGTCAGAATAGCCAAAATCAAAAGTACAGGAAATAACAGGTGTTGGCGAGGATGTAAAGAAAAAGGAACCCTGGTGCCCTGTAGATGGGAAGTAAATTGGTACAGCCACTGTGGAAAACAGTATGGAGGTTCCTCAAAAAGTTAAAAATAGAAATACCATATGATCCAATAATTCCACTACTGGGTATGTACCCGAACAAAACAAAAATACTAATTCAAAAAGATATATGCACCCCTGTGTTTATTACAGCATTATTTACAATAGCCAAGATATGGAAGGAACCTAACTGTTCATCAATAGAGGAATGGGTAAGAATGGGGTGTGTGTGTGTGTGTGTGTGTGTGTGTGTGTGTGTGTGTGTATGAAATGGAATTTTACACAGCCATACAAAAAGATGAGATAGTGTCATTTGAGACAACATGAATGGACCTAGAGGGTATTATGCTAAGTGAAACAAGTCAGACTGAAAGACGAATACCATATGATTTCACTTGTATGTGGAATCTAAAAAATCAAATGAATAAGCAAACAAAAAGCAGAATCAGACCTATAAATACAGAGAACAATGTGATGGTTGCCAGAGGAGAGGGGGTGGGGGCTGGGCAAAATGGGTGAAGGGGAGTGGCAGATACAGGCTTCCAGTTATGGAATGAATAAGCCATGGGAATAAAAGGCACAGCATAGGGGATATAGTCAATGATATTTTAATAGCTTTGTATGGTGATAGATGGTAGCTACACTTGTGAGCAGAGCATAATATATAAACTTGGGGCACCTGAGTGGCTCAGTCAGTTTAGCATCTGCCTTCCGCTCAGGTCACGATCTCCAGGTCCTGGGATGGAGCCCCGCATCAGGCTTCCTGTTCAGGCCGGAGTCTGCTCCTCTCTCCCTCTCTCTCTCTCTCTCCCCGCCCCCGCCCCTCCCCACTGCTTGTTCTCTCTCTCTCAAATAAAATCTTAATATATATATATAAACTTGTTAAATCACTAAGTGGTACACCTGAAACTAATGTAACATCCTGTGTCAGCTATACTCAAATGAAAAAAAGATTTTTAAAGATTTTATTTATTTGACAGAGAGAGAAAGCGTGCGCATGCATGTGCACAAGCAGAGGAAGGGGCAGAGGGAGAGGGAGAAGCAGGCTCCTGGCTGAGCAGAGAGCCCGATGCGGACCCTGGGATCATGACCTGAGCCGAAGGCAGACGCTTAACCGACTGAGCCACCCAAGCGTCCCATCAAATGAAAAAGAAAATTTTAAAGAAAATGAAAGATAAATGTTTTTGAAAAGTAATTAATGAGTGAAGAGTTCTCATAATGTTGAGTGAAAAAAGCAAGATACAGTATTCTATATATTGAAATAGAGAAAATTGAGATGCTAGGAAGAAGGAAGCCAAAATCATAATCTTAACAGTGGTAATATCTGAATGGTAAAAGTACAAATTATTTCAGTTTTTATCTTTCATTTTCTTTATACTTTTTTGTTGCTTTTTTCATATTTTCTGAATGATAATGAACTTCTGAAATCAGAATAAAATCATAAGTATTATTTAAAATTAAAAGAAGTGGAGTAAAAGGGGAGACTACCATACATTAAGACATATTTAAAACTTAAGTCAGTATGGTACTGGCATGAGAAATAAAAATAGAATAAGTAGGGTAGAACAGATCCTTGTATATATGAGAATTTAATATATGATATGGGGACTTCACCAAATAGTGAAGGAAGAATTAGACCATAATTAGCTCAGTTACAAATGGTAACCAGTAGTGCTGCTATGGTAGGCACTATCTATGCTAAGTGCTTTTATGTGCATTTTCTCCTTTACTTATTACAACCTTTTGAGATGTAGGTAGTATTATCCCCATTTTAGAGATGAGAGAGGGAACTAAAGCCCCTAGAAGCTGAAGCATTTGCCCAAATCACACAGAAAAGGAGTAGTAGAACCTAGATTGAAACCAAGTATGTCAGACTTCAAGTCTGTAGTATTCTTTGCTACTGTGTTCTATGTATATAAAGTTTATGGCAGGGAGTCTAGAATACAGGAGGCATTTAGTAAATGTTATTCCTATGACATTCCATATGACAGTTTGCTGCATATATTGTAATATATAATGTTTGTACATAGTATATATAATAACGTAAATACTACTAATAGTAATCAAGCTGTCTTGTCATTGAGATTGAGGAACTTCTGCGGGGAATTAGTAATCCTGTAGTTTTTCCAGAATAAATCCCCAATGGAATCATATAATTTAACAAATAACACATGATGAACATCACCAAATATTGGTTGGTTTAATAATTACTATTTCCTGCTGTCTCATTCACTCTCTTTGGACACTGTCCTCTCTTTCTTATAATTCATTCAAGGCTGGCTGATTAGCAGTGTTGGCCAAAAGATGGAGCTAGCGTTTCCTTTTGAATATCCTGCTATAGACTCATTTGTTTAGCAAACATTGAGCATCCATTCTGCCATGCATCATACGAGGGTTAGAGAAATGTGAAAAATTGCAAATTAATATTAACAAGTATAAACCAAACCAACCAAAAATCTCACATCCCTAGGAAATTAAATACTCTTTCCTCTGTGAGGCCTTCTCTGATTCTGCCAGGTGAATTTAGTCACTCTTTCCTAAGAGCACCCAAAACAACCTGTTCAACTTATAAAGTCACATCCCTCTCAATGTATTAGTCTTTCGGTGAGCCTGCCTGTCTCCCACACTTGACTTCTTTCGGAGCTCCTTTAGGTCAGTTTTTCTTTCACAGTACTCAGGATGTGACTGGTACAATTTGGCTTTGGAGGATTTTTGTTGAGGTTTTTTGGTTTGGGTTTTGGTTTTTTTTTTTCCATGACCTGGTTGATGTATTCATTCAGTCCCCTAATAAATATTTACTGATACCCACTCTATGCCATGTACTATGCTAGATAGTTTATAATAAATATGAATAAGAAACAAGACAATGGACAGGGCCAAACAGACAAGGTCCTAGATCTCACGGGAACTCACGTGGCCACTTGAAAGGAATGTTTTCTTTGTACAAAATCAGTCAAGCATTTGAACCTTATTTGTTGTATTGTTCAAATCTTCTGTGATTTTAAATGTATTTTAGGCATATTTTACATGTCAAAGCTCAATGGTAGTATGCTTAAAAGTCTCCCACTGTAATTGCATTTCTGTTCATTTTCTTCTATTTTTGCCTCATATTTTGCCAACAAAATAAGATGGAAAGATTAAAAATAAAAGAATGGGCAAAATTAAATCAAGGAAGTATAAATCAAAGAAAGAAACAATAAATAAAATAGTCCCCAAGGCAAAAAAACATTGAGGACAAAGGAGAATATTTTATATTGATAGAAGATATAAGCTCTGAATTGTGCACTATATAATATAATATCAAAAAGTGTAAAATAGGGGCACCTGGGTGGCTCAGTTGGTTAAGCATCTGCCTCCGGCTTAGGTCATGATCCCAGCGTCCTGGGATCAAGCCCTGCGTTGGGCTCCTGCTCATCAGGGAGCCTGCTTCTCCCTCTCCCTCTGCTCCTCCTCCACCTTGTGCTCTCTCTCTCTCATAAATGAATAAAATCTTTTTTAAAAAGTATAAAATAGATTATAAGGTATGAATAAATTTTCCAAGGGGAGAATGTGTGGACAGGGAAGAGGGTGGAAATTGTTCTTTCTATGTGGCCCAGGAAGATACCCCCTGGAAAGCCCAGTCATTTGGAACTTAGTTTGTAAAGAAGCAACAGGGCTTGTCGGCATGTCCTGCAGTCCCAAAAACACCCTGGAGTTCAGGGAAATGACAGTCGGGCTTGAAAAAAGAGTAATGGCAGTAGGGCTGTCTGTGCCTCTGTGATCGTTCTGGGTGAGGAAAAAGCAGGTTAGAGATTCAAAGCCAGGCTGCCTGGCTGCAGAGCCCAGGCTCTTTCCAGGGCACCATACTGCCTCCTAGTAGTAGTGATGGGATCGGAGTCCCCAGGAATTCATTCCATGTGCCACTCAGAAGAGACCAGCCCTTGCTTTAAATGCCAGCTTTCTGAAGTCTCACACAGCTCCAATAAATATGAATCATCATTGTCTTGTGGGTCTTCAGGAAGCCACAGACAAAGACATAGATGTATATTTTCATCTTTCTCTTCCTCTTTCTGCATTCTTGGTGCCTAGAATATTAAAACATATTCAGTTCATGAAATTCAGGTCAAATACTCATCAGTGAGCACTGGGTGTTATACGCAACTAATGAATCGCTGAACACTACATCAGAAACTAATGATGTACTATATATTGGCCAACTGAATATAATAATAATTTTAAAAAAGAGTACTTATTTTAGTTAGTGAATTTCCTGTCTTGGGGAATGGCCCCATCATCTGGCCATCTGCTCAAGCCAGAATTCTAGGAATCTTAGACTCTTCTTTTTGCTTTACCCCCTTCTCATAACATGCATGACCAAATCCTATGGATTTATCTCCTCTCCTCAGTAGCTCTTGTCTTTGTCCCCTGGTCCTCTCCATCCCCTGAGCCAGTGCCTTTGTTCATACCTCTTCAGCCACAGGTTGCTACAGTTGCCTCCCAACTGTTATCCTTGCCTCTTGTCTCTTATCCTATGAGCCAGTCACTATCACTGTTCTGCTGATAATCCTTAAGTGTCTTCTTATATTTTCAGAACCAAGGTTCAAATTCCTTAATACTGTTTTTTGAGACACTTCATGATCTGGCCTTTTTTTTTCCAGTTTTATTGAGAAAAAAAATGATACACATCACAATATAAGTTCTAGGAGTACAGCATGGTGGTTTCATTTACATATATTGTGAAATAATTACCACAGTAGGATTAGTTACCATCCATCATCTCATATAGATACAAAGAAAAAGAAAAAAAATTTCTCCTGGTGATGAGAGTTCTTAGTAGGAGCTACTCTCTTAACAACTTTTCTGTATACCACACAGCAGTGTTAGCTATAGTCATCATGTACATTATCTCTAGTACTCATTTGTCTTATAACTGGAAGTTTATACCTTCTGACCACCTTCCCCCAACCTCCCCTTCCCCCAATGCCCCCCCCACCTTTGGTAACCACAACTCTGATCTCTTTTTCTATGAGTTCAGTTTTTTTTTTTTAAGATTTTACTTACTTATTTGACAGAGAGAGACACAGCGAGAGAGGGAACACAAGCAGGGGGAGCAGGAGAGGATGAAGCAGGCTTCCTGCTGAGCAGGGAGCCCGATGTGGGGCTTGATCCCAGGACCCTGGAATCATGACCTGAGCCGAAGGCAGACGCTTAACTACTGAGCCACCCAGGCACCTCTATGAGTTCAGTTTTTTTAAGATTCCACATAGAAGTGAAATCATGCAATATTTGTCTTTCTCTGACTTACTTCATTTAGCATAATGCCTTCAGGTGTCCTCCGTATTGTTGCTAATGGTAGGATTTCCTCATTTTTTATGGTTGAATAATATTCTGTTGTATTTGCGTATATTACCACAACTGCTTTATCCACTCATCCATCAGTGGTCACTTAGGTAGTTTCCATGTCTTGGCTATTGTAAATAATGCTGCAGTGAACATGGGGTTGCAGATATCTTTTTGTGTTAGTGTTTTCATTTCCTCTGGATATATTCCCAGAAACAGGATTGCTCGATCATATGGTAGTTCTATTCTTAATTTTTTGAGGAACCTCCATACTGGTTTCCATAGTCTGGCCTACTTTCTAATCCTGCCTTCTGTCACTGCAAACCTGCTTAGCTCCAGCATTATGGAACCTGCTATATCATACTGGACTCCACAACCCTGTGCCTTCATGCGTACTGTTCTCTCAACCTAGAGCATCCTTTCCCCACCTTTTGTTTCACTATTTTCTACAGGCCCTTTGAAACCCAGCTCCTACTGACTTTTTTCAGCATGACCTCTCTCACTTTTCCAGCCTCGCCCTCTTTTGTGCTCGTGTAGCACCCTGGGCATTCTTCTATCTTGGTATTTACCACACTGTCCCGTCATTGTTGATACACTTGCCTATCTCCTCTACCACCCAGATTGTAAGCAACCAAAGGCAGAGACTCTTTTACTTTATTCTGTTGGAATTGCCAAAACCTCACCTAGAGTCTGGTCCATGATAGGTTCTTAGCTTAGTAAATGTTTGTGAAATGAATAAATGAGCTTTTGTGGCTCAATAACGATGCTTTTATTTTCTAGGTACATGGTTCAGTGGCCTGGTGGCCGAATCCTGCACCGCCATGAGCTTGACACTTTCCTTGCCCAGGCAGTATCTACCCAGCTTTATGAACCAGATCAACTTCAAGAACTCAAGGTGATTTGATCTTCCCTCACTTAAATTCTTTCTTTTATGAGTTCATGGCTTTCCTTTTGGTCTTTTCCCCCGCCCCGCACCCCCACCCCCCCGGAGCTGGGAAGAAGAGTAAGTTCTGCAGGTAAATGTTTGATTCACTTTAGCCAAACATCTATGTTTGTTAATAAAACCAAGAGGTGCCTCTACCACTGCTCCCATATGATTGGGTGAGAATGGACAGAAAAAATGGATATTATACAGCACAAGTAAGTCGTGGCCACAAACCATGGTCAGGGTTTCTGACTCTTGCAAGATACACTACAAGGGATTTTCCCTGGTGTCTCTGTTTGTTTCTGAGTAAATGTCCACCCTCCCTTTATAATAATATGTATTGGGCGTTAGAGGGAAGTCTAGAAGAACATAAGGCAGAAAGTAAATCCACCATATAACTGAAAGCATTAGAACATACTAGGTTAGAGGGCAGGCTCTGAAGCCAGGCTGCCTTGGGTTTGAATCTTGGCTTCCTTACTTCCTAGCTGTGTGATTTGGGGCAGGTTGCTTAACCTCTCTAGCTTCAGTTTCCTTACTTGTAGGGTTATGAGGATATTAAATAAAATAATCCATGCAAAACACTTATTAGAACAGTGTCTCGCATATTTTTAGTATCCAATAATACTAGTTATTAGACTAGCTATTAGTGCAGGCCACCCCTCTCCTGACTTCAGTAGCCGTGGTCTTTTGAGAACCTAGGATGAACCTGGAAAAGCAGCAGTCCAGTGGACTTAGAAAATTTTAATTTGAATGAGGTTAACTAAGGGAAAGACAAGAACAGTCTAAGGAAAACAATGTTGGTTCCTTTTTACGGTAAGCGTAATATTGCTTGGCACTAAAGCAGTTACTGAGGCCAGATCACATGTAGGAGGGGACCTACAAGTACTTCCCCTTTTCCCATTGAAGCCATCTAACATGCTCACTTGAGATAACAAGTATAAACATTTTGATGTTTTCTTTATCTTTTGCCATGCATTTTCTACATAGTTGAGGTATTGTTGATGTAATCACATATTGTATTTTTAAACTTAACATAGCACATATTTTCTGTGTCTTAAAAAAGTGTAATAAATTTATTACATGTATGTATCATTTAATTATTATCACACTAGCCATTTGGTTTCCAGTTTTCCCCAATTATATGTAATGTTATCATTAAGATCTTTATGCATAGAGCTTTATTCTCAGCTTTACTTCCTTAGAATAGATTCCTAAAAATAGAATTTCTGAGTCAACAAATGTGAACATTTTCAGGGTTACTGACATACTGCTTAAGTGTAACATACATTCCTCATCAGCTTTGGGTGTTCTTTTTTGTCTTTAATTTTTAAATTTTTTTCTAATTTGACAGGCCAAAAAAAAAAAAATGGTATCTCAAGGTGGTGTCTTTTTAAAGTTTTAAAGCTGATGTCTTTTTTTTTGGCGGGGGTGGGGTAATGAGTATCTTTCAAAAACTGTCTCCTGGAACGACATGGATAGAAGCTACTTGTGCACTCAAATGTCTGTAATTAAAAGGCAGCATGTTCAGATTTAACTAGAATAATCAACACAACGGGGATAAGAGTAAATGTACCCAATAACAGTAAGTTTTTAATAGTAGTTTTTCTTCTGTGGTGGTTTCAGATTGAGAAACTGGATGCCCGAGGGATCCAGCTTGCTGCCCTCTTCATGAGTGGGGTTGACACAGCTCTGTTTGCTAATGATGCCTGTGGCCAGCCAGTCCCGTGGGAGCACTGCTGCCCCTGGATTTACTTCGATGGCAAGCTGTTCCAGAGCAAGTTAATTAAAGCAGGCCGAGAGCGAGTATCCCTGCTTGAGCTCTGCGATGGCCAGGTACCAGCAAGTTGGGCGGCTGCTGAGGGCCATCTCTGATCTGCTGTGGGGATGAATGGGCAGAGGGTGGAAAGGAGCAGAGACATTGGAGAGGGAGGGAGGAGAAGTGGGAGAATGTGTCTGCCATTAACCTAACTTGGTCAAGGATCAGCCCAAAGGCCCAGAGTCTGATATGTACATGCTATAAAATCATATGTTGGAAAGTGTTTTTTTATGAACTTCAAATTTTCATATTGTTTTCTTACTCTGAGTATTTCTTTCCCGTGGAATACTCAGATATACTGCCTTTCCTGCAATTCTTAGAATTTCATTTCCCTTATTT